>NC_133619.1:191706542-192047613 GCF_048593235.1 Sminthopsis crassicaudata
TCACCTCTGAGGCACTTCCAGGGAGGGGGTGGGGAACTCTCTCCCAGAGCTCTATCTTAGCTCAGGTGCAGGAGCCGCTGCATCCATCCTGTCTGGGAGGAAGCTGGTAAAGAAGTAAATAAATAATTTCCTACCCCAGGGACAGACCCCAAAAGATTTTTTAAATATGAACAAAAAAGACAGAAAAACTATAGATTCCTTCTACACAGAGAAAGAGCGGGTATCCAACCCCAAGGAAATTAACAGCAGAGAGTCAGCAGATAACAACCTAAAGGGGAACGATTCCTGCCCCCCATCACATAAATCTCTCCTAGAAGAAACTCTTAAAAAATTGAGGGAGTTTGAAGAAAAATGGGGAAAAGAAAGGGAAGCTATGATAGAGAATAACAACGTCCTGAAATTGGAGTTGGAAAAAATAAAGAATTCACAGGAGATGCAAGGAAACAAAATTTATGAATTAGAAAAGGTTAAAAAAACACAGGAAAGTAGGATTTCTGAATTGGAAAAGATAAAAAAGTCTCAAGAAAATAGAATTTCTGAATTGGAAAAAGAAAATAATTCTCAAAAAAAAATTAGGGAAATGGAAAAAAATTCAATAGAGCAAAATAATTCATTTAAAAACGAAATTGGGCATTTACAAAAAGAACTAAAAACTGTGAAAGAAGAAAATAACTCCTTAAAAGTCAGGATGGAACAAATAGAAATGAATGACTCACAGAGAACCCAAGAATCAGTCAAAAAAAACAAAAAAAATGAGATGCTGGAGAACAACGTCAAATACTTACTGGGAAAATCTATAGACCTGGAAAATAGATCTAGGAGAGATAATCTGCGGATCATTGGACTTCCAGAAAACTATGACCAAAAAAAGAGCCTAGATTCTATTTTACAGGAAATTATCAAAGAGAACTGTCCAGAGATAATAGAAACAGAAGGGAAAGTAGATGTGGAAAGAATTCATCGAACTCCTTCTGAAATAGACCCTAAAAAAAGAACACCACGGAATATTGTGGCTAAGCTGCAGAATCACCACACAAAGGAGAAAATCCTGCAAGCAGCTAGAAAAAAACAATTTAAATACCAAGGTGCCACAATAAGGGTCACCCAAGATCTGGCTGCCTCCACATTAAAAGATAGAAGGGCCTGGAACCTGATATTCCGTAAGGCAAAAGATCAATGACTGCAACCAAGAATGAACTACCCAGCTAAGTTTAGCATCTTTTTCCATGGAAGAAGATGGTCATTCAATGAAACAGAGGAATTCTATATGTTTCTAAGAAAAAAACCAGACTTAAACAAAAAATTTGATCTACATCCACAAGACTGAAGAGAAACAGAAAAAGGTACACAGAACCCTTGAGAACTGTAACTCTGTTGTGGGTATATAAAAAGTACTCATGGATAATTTGATTTTACTGATATAAAAGAAAAAAAGGGGAGGTGTAGTAAAGGGAAGGAGGTCGGTTCAGAAAAAGGGGAAGGAACGATAAAAAGAGGGAAACTACATCCCAGGAAGAGGCATAGAAAATACACCATATCTGAGGGAACTTAGTGAGGGGGAGAATCATTGTGTGAATCTTACTCTCATCAGGAGAGGCTCAAAGAGTAAATAATTAACATATTTGTTTTTCAGAGAATTTTCTCTCACCTCATTAAAAGGGGGGAGAGGAAAAGGAAAAAGGAAAAGGAGGGAGGGGGGAGGGATACTAAAAAAAAAAAAAGGGAGGGTTGTGCGTCACAAGGGGGGTCTGTAAATTAACTATCGGGGAGGGGGATCAGGGGGGTCAAGGGAAAAATCATAATCTGGGGATAATATGATGGCAGGAAATACAGAATTAGTAATTTTAACTGTAAATTTAAATGGGATGAACGATCCCATCAAACGGAGACGGATAGCAGATTGGATCAAAAAGCAGAACCCTACAATATGTTGTCTACGGGAAACACACTTAAAGCAGGGAGATACATACAGAGTAAAGGTAAAATGTTGGAACAGAGCCTGTTATGCTTCAGGTAAAGCCAAAAAACCAGGGGTAGCTATCCTTATCTCAGATCAAGCAAAAGCAGAAGTAGATCTCGTTAAAAAAGATAAGGAAGGAAACTATATCCTGCTGAAAGGTAGCATAAATAATGAAGCCATATCAATACTAAACATATATGCACCAAGTGGTATACCATCTAACTTTCTAAAGGAAAAGTTAAGAGAATTTTAAGAAGAAATACACAGTAACACTATAATAGTGGGAGATCTCAACCTTGCACTCTCAGATTTAGACAAATCAAACCACAAAACAAACAAGAAAGAAATTAAAAAAGTAAATAGAACATTAGAAAAACTAGGTATGATAGACCTTTGGAGAAAACTGAATGGCAATAGAAAGGAATATACTTTCTTCTCAGCAGTCCATGGATCCTATACAAAAATAGACCATATATTAGGACATAAAGATCTCAAAATTAAATGTAGGAAGGCAGAAATAATAAATGCCTTCTTCTCAGATCACAATGCAATAAAAGCTACATTCAGTAAAAAGTTAGGGGTAAAAAGACCAAAAAGTAATTGGAAACTGAATAATCTTATCTTAAAGAATGACTGGGTGAAAGAGCAAATTATAGAAACAATTAACAATTTCATCCAAGATAATGACAATGATGAGACATCATACCAAAATCTTTGGGATGCAGCTAAAGCAGTAATAAGGGGAAATTTTATAACTTTAGAGGCTTATTTGAAGAAAATAGAGAAAGAGAAGATTAACGAATTGGGCTTGCAACTTAAAAGGCTAGAAAAAGACCAAATTATAAACCCCCAACCAAAAATTAAACTTGAAATACAAAAATTAAAAGGAGAAATCAATAAAATTGAAAGTAAAAAAACTATTGAATTAATAAATAAAACCAAGAGTTGGTTTTATGAAAAAGCCAATAAAATAGATAAACCTTTGGTAAATTTGATCAAAAAAAAGAAAAAGGAAAATCAAATTGATAGTCTTACAAATGAAAAGGGGGATCTTTCCACCAATGAAGAGGAAATTAGAGAAATAATAAGGAGTTACTTTGCCCAACTTTATGCCAATAAATTTGATAACTTAAGTGAAATGGATGACTTCCTCCAAAAATATAGGCTCCCTAGATTAACAGAGGAGGAGATAAATTGCTTAAATAGTCCCATTTCAGAAAAAAGAAATAGAACAAGCTATTAATCGACTCCCCAGGAAAAAATCTCCAGGGCCAGATGGATTCACATGTGAATTCTACCAAACATTTAAAGAACAATTAGTCCCAATGTTATATAAATTATTTGAAAAAATAGGGGATGAAGGAGTCCTACCAAACTCCTTTTATGACACAGACATGGTACTGATACCTAAACCAGGTAGATCGAAAACTGAGAAAGAAAATTATAGACCAATCTCCTTAATGAATATTGATGCTAAAATCTTAAATAAGATATTAGCAAAAAGACTTCAGAAAATCATCTCCAGGATAATACACTATGATCAAGTAGGATTTATTCCAGGAATGCAGGGCTGGTTTAATATTAGGAAAACTATTAATATAATTGACCATATTAATAATCAAATTAATAAGAACCATATGATCATCTCAATAGATGCAGAAAAAGCATTTGACAAAATCCAACATCCATTCCTACTAAAAACTCTTGAGAGTATAGGAATAAATGGACTATTCCTTAGAATAATCAGGAGCATATATTTAAGACCTTCTGTAAGCATAATATGCAATAGAAATAAACTGCAACCTTTCCCAGTAAGATCAGGAGTGAAACAAGGTTGCCCACTATCACCATTACTATTCAATATAGTACTAGAAACGCTAGCCTCGGCAATAAGAGCCGAGAAAGAGATCCAAGGAATTAGAGTAGGAAATGAGGAAATTAAACTGTCACTTTTTGCAGATGACATGATGGTATACTTAGAGAACCCCAAAGACTCTGCTAAAAAGCTACTAGAAATAATTCAAAATTTCAGCAAAGTGGCAGGATACAAAATAAATCCACATAAATCCTCGGCATTTTTATATATCACTAACAAAATGCAACAGCAAGAGATACAAAGAGAAATTCCATTCCAAACAAATGTTGAGAGTATAAAGTATTTGGGAATCCATCTACCAAAGAAAAGTCAGGAATTATATGAGAAAAATTACAAAACACTTGCCACAAAAATAAAATCAGATTTAAATAATTGGAAAGACATTCAGTGCTCTTGGATAGGCCGAGCGAATATAATAAAGACGACAATACTCCCCAAACTAATCTATTTATTTAGTGCTATACCAATCAGACTCCCAAGAAACTATTTCAATGACCTAGAAAAAATAACAACAAAATTCATATGGAAGAATAAAAGGTCGAGAATTGCAAGGGAACTAATGAAAAAAAAAAAACTCAGAGGAAGGTGGTCTAAGTGTACCTGATCTAAAGCTATACTATATAGCAGCAGTCACCAAAACCAATTGGTATTGGCTAAGAAATAGACCGGTAGATCAGTGGAACAGATTAGATACAAAGGACAAAAAAGGGTACATATATAGCAACCTAATCTTTGACAAACCCAAAGATACCAACATTAGGGACAAAAATTCATTATTCGGAAAAAACTGTTGGGAAAACTGGAAATTAGTATGGCAGAAATTAGATATGGATCCACACTTAACACCATATACCAAGATAAGATCAAAATGGGTCCATGATTTAGGCATAAAGAGGGAGATAATAAATAGACTAGAGGAACAGAGGATAGTCTACCTCTCAGACTTGTGGAGGAGGAAGGAATTTATGACCAGAGGAGAACTAGAGATCATTATTGATCACAAAATAGAAGATTTTGATTACATCAAACTAAAAAGTTTCTGTACAAATAATACGAATGCAAACAATATTAGAAGGGAAGTAACAAATTGGGAAAATATTTTTAAAAACAAAGGTTCTGACAAAGGTCTCATTTCCAAAATATATAGAGAACTGACCCTAATTTATAAGAAACCGAACCATTCTCCAATTGATAAATGGTCAAAGGATATGAACAGACAAGTCTCAGAGGAAGAAATTGAAACTATATCCACTCACATGAAAGAGTGTTCCAAATCACTATTGATCAGAGAAATGCAAATTAAGACAACTCTGAGATACCACTACACACCTGTCAGATTGGCTAAGATGACAGGAACAAATAATGATGAATGTTGGAGGGGATGTGGGGAAACTGGGACATTAATACATTGCTGGTGGAGTTGCGAAAGAATCCAGCCATTCTGGAGAGCAATCTGGAATTATGCCCAAAAAGTTATCAAACTGTGCATACCCTTTGACCCAGCAGCGCTACTACTGGGCTTATATCCCAAAGAAATACTAAAGAGTGGAAAGAGACATATATGTGCCAAAATGTTTGTGGTAGCTCTTTTTGTAGTAGCTAGAAATTGGAAGATGAATGGATGTCCATCAGTTGGAGAATGGTTGGGTAAATTATGGTATATGAAGGTTATAGAATATTATTGCTCTGTAAGAAATGACCAGCAGGAGGAATACAGAGAGGCCTGGAGAGACTTAAATCAACTGATGCTGAGTGAAATGAGCAGAACCAGAAGATCACTGTACACTTCAACAACAATACTGTATGAGGATGTATTCTGATGGAAGTGGAAATCTTCAACATAAAGAAAAACCAACTCACTTCCAGTTGATCAATGATGGACAGAGATAGCTACACCCAGAGAAGAAACACTGGGAAGTGAATGTAAATTGTTAGCACTAATATCTGTCTGCCCAGGTTACATGTACCTTCGGAATCTAAAGTTTATTGTGCAACAAGAAAATGATATTCACACACAAGTATTGTATCTAGACTATATTGTAACACATGTAAAATGTATGGGATTGCCTGTCATCGGGGGGAGGGAATAGAGGGAGGGGGGGATAATTTGGAAAAATGAATACAAGGGATAATATTATAAAATATATATATAATAAAAAAATTATTAATAAAAAAAAATTGATCAACAACTGAAAAAAAAAAAAAAAAAAAAGAAACGACCAACAGGATGAATACAGAGAGGCTTGGAGAGACATATCAACTGATGCTGAGTGAAATGAGCAGAACCAGGAGATCATTATACACTTCAACAATGATACTCTATGAGAATGTATTCTGATGGAAATAGATATTTTCAACATAGAGAAGAGCTAATCCAATTTCAATTTATCAATGATGGACAGAATCAGCTACACCCAAAGAAGGAACACTGGGAAATGAGTGTAAACTTTTAGCATTTTTTGTTTTTCTCCCCAGGAAAATTTTTACCTTCCGAATCCATTTCTTCCTTTGCAACAACAACAACAACAACAACAAAATTAGGTTCTGTACATATATATTGTACCTAGGATATACTATAACATATTTAATATGTATGGGAATGCTTGCCATCTAGGGGAAGGGGTGGAGGGAAGGAGGGGAAAAATTCGGAACAGAAGGGAGTACAAGGGATAATGTTGTAAAAAATTACCTATGCATATGTACTGTCAAAAAAATGTTATAATTATAAAATTAATTTTAAAAAATTAGAAGAAAAAAAAGGAATAATCTACAACTATAGCAAAGTTGCAGGATACAAAAAAATCCATATAAATCATCAGCATTTTTATAAATCACTTACAAAATCCAACAGCAAAAAATACAAAGAAAAATTCCATTTAAAATAACTGTCGATACTATAAAATATTTGGGAAACTATCTGCCAAGGAAAAGTCAGGAACTATATGAACAAAATTACAAAACATTTTCCACACAAATAAAATCACATCTTAACAATTGGAAAAATATTAAGTGCTCTTGGATAGGTAGAGTGAATATAATAAAGATGACAATATTACCTAAACTAATCTATTTCTTCAGTGCTATACCAATCAGATCCCCAAGAAACTATTTTAATGACCTAGAAAAAATAACAACAAAATTCATCTGAAAGAACAAAAGGTAAAGAATTTCAAGGGAACTACTGAAAAAAAAAAAATTAAATGAAGGTGGCCGATCTGTACCTCATTTAAAACTATATTACAAAGAGCAGTCACCAAAAGAATTTGGTATTGTCTAAGAAATAGACTAGATGATCAGTAAAATAGATTAGGCTCACAGGACAAAATAGTCAATAACTATAAGCAATCTAGTGTTTGACAAACCCAAAGATCCCAGCTTTTGGTATAAAAATTCATTATTTGACAAAAACTGCTGGGAAAACTGGAAATTAATATAGCAGAAACTAGGCATTCACCCACACTTAACACCATACAACAAGATAAGATCAAAATGGGTTCATAATCTAGGCATAAAAAAGGAGATTATAAATAAATCAGAAAAACATAGGATAGTTTACCTCTTAGACCTGTGGAGGAAGGAATTTGTGACCAAAGAAGAACTAAAGGTCATCATTGATCACAAAATAGAAAATTTCAGTCATATAGAGTTAAAAAGCTTTTGTACAAACAAAATCCTGTGGACAGGATTAGAAGGGAAGCAATAAACTAGGAAAACATTTTTACAGCTAAAGGTGCTGATAAAGGCCTAATTTCCAAAATATATAGAGAATTGATTTTTATTTATAAGAAATTAAGCCATTCTCCAAATAATAAATGGTCAAAGGATATGAATAGATGAAGAAATTAAAACTAATTTCTAATCATATAAAAAAGGTATTCCCCAAATCATTACTGATCAGAGAAATGCAAATTAAGAGAACTTTGAGATACCACTACACACCTGTCAGATTGGCTAAGATAACAGGAAAAGATAAAGCTGAATGTTGAAGGGATATGGAAAAACTGGGACACTGATGCGTTCTTGGAGTTGTGAAGGGATCCAACCACTCTGGAGAGCAATTTGGAACTATACTCAAAAAGTTATCAAACTGTGCATACCCTTTGATCCAGCAGCGTTATTAGTGGGCTTAAATGCCAAAAAGATGTTAAAGAAAGAAAGGGGACCCATATGTGCAAAAATGTTTATGACAGCCCTTTTCATAGAGGCTAGAAACTGGAAACTGACTCACCAAATCAGGGCCAACTGATCAGTAATGAACAGAACCAGCTAAACCCAGAGAAAGAACACTGAGAAAGGAGTATGGACCACAACATAGCATTTCCACTTTTTCTGTTTATTGTTTGCTTGCATTTTTGTTTTTTCTGCTCAGGTTATTTTTGCCTTGTTTTTTAATCCAATTTTTATTTTTCAGCAAGATAAAATGTATACATATAGTTTTTATTTAACACATTTTAACACATTTATTTAATGTGTTTATTTAACACATGTATTTATTTACCACATACTTTAATATCTTTAACATATATGCAACTAACTGCCATTTAGGGAAAGGGGTGGAGGGAAGGAGGGAAAAGGTTGAAACAGAAGTTTTTACAAGGGTCAATGTTGAAAAGTTACACATTTGTATATTTTGTATATAAAAAACTACAATTAAAAAAATGTCAAAAAAAATTTAAAAGAATGTCTATTCTCATTGCATTTAATTTTGTTTGGGCCAACAGAAGACATTTGAACAGATTTTATTCAATCACTATCAATGAATATAAACCATATTTCTTCTAAAACATAGAATGAAAAAGTGTTGTGCTTTGTCCAAAATTAGTCATATTTAGTCATAGTCAAAATTAATATATTTCTTACAGGTAGTATTTTAAAAATCAAAGGAAAAAAGGGCAAAGAAAATCATAATTGATTTTTGTTTGTAAGTTAACGTTCAAAACTTCTATAAATATCTTACCATCAGCACTATATAACTATTTCTTCTAAGTTTATTTTTGTCTCTGAATTAAAGAACATACAAATATTTTAGTGACATTGAACCCTACCATTTCTAGTCATATAAAAAGGTTCTCTAAATCACTGTTGATCAGAGAAATACAAATTAAGATAACTCTGAGATACCACTACACACCTGTCAGATTGGCTAAGATGACAAGAAAAGATAATGACAAATGTTGGAAGAGATGTGGGAAAACTGGGACAATAATATATTCTTGGTGGAGCTGTGAAAGAATCCGGACATTCTGGAGAGCAATTTGAAACTATGCCCAAAGAGTTATGAAACTATGCATATCCCTTGACCCAGCAGTGTTTCTACTGGGTTTACATCCCAAAGAGATACTAAAGGAGGGAAAGGGATTCACATGTGCAAAAATGGTTGTGGCAGCCCTCTTTGTAATGGCAAGGAACTGGAAACTGAATGAATGCCCATCACTTGGAGAATGATTGAATAAGTTACGGTACATGAATGTTATGAATGGCAAATTATACCAAATTAAGACTTCCAGCCATGATGGCGGCGTGGAGGCAGACAGCTGCTTGAGCTCCGTGTTTTCTCTCAGGACTTACTTCATGACAAGCCTTAGAGTTGATGCTTGACCAGAAAAGAAACCCACAAATAATCACCAAGAGACCACATCCTTGAAATTCCCCAGAGAAGGTCTGTGTTTGCTCGGGGGAGGTTCGAACAGACTGGGAACAGACTGACAGTAGGCAGTGAGAGAGAGGCAGGCAGCTCACACTGTTCAGACCAGAGGGGGGAGGGGTACAATCTCTTCCGTTTCTGCCAAAAGACTTTTACCCCAGTGTGGACACTCCATCTTGGCAGCAAGCCAGGAGCAGCAGAGAGGGTGTAAACACTGGAGGTAAAGAATAAAACCCCAAAAAGCTAGTGTCTCTCAGGACCTGGCCACCCCCACCCCCACCCAGAGTGACTCAAGTCACATTCTTAGAGCCACAGAGCACAGACACCATCCTGTCCTGTTAATGCCTCACCACTGTCTCTCCCAGTCTGTAGAGGAAGCCCGGTACCACCATCCAACCCCATCACCCCCCAGAAACAGACCAATGGTTTCTCCTGTCAATTTGTTTTCTTCAATTCTCACTCTGACAAAATGAATAAAAAATTTAAAAGGACTCTAACCATTGACAGTTTCTGTATGGAGAGAGAACAGACTACAAATACTGAGGAGACTAAAAACAGACTGTCCCCAGAGGAATCCCCTAAGGGGGATATGATCTGCTCCTCACTACAAAAGAATCTCATAGAGGAAATCACAAAGGCTCTCACAAGAGAGCTATAAGAGAAATGGGAAAAGGAAAGGGAAGCTTGGCAAGACAGTCTGGAGAAGTCATCCCACACATTTAAAGACACAGTAGATAAAGAAATTAAATCACTGAAAAACAAAATTAGTTAATTAGAAAAGGTAAACAACTCCAAGGAAAACAGGATTAGTGAGCTGGAAAAAGAAAACAGCTCTCTAAAAAATAAAACTGATAAAATAGAAAAAATTCCATAGAAGAAAAAAACTCGCTTAAAAACTCAATTGGACAATTACAAAAAGATATTTTAAAAAGTGAGTGAAGAAAATACATCATTGAAAATTAGGCTTGAACAAATAGAAATGAATGACTCAAGGAGAAACCAAGAAGTAATCAAGCAAAACCAGAAAAATGAAACAATTGAAAAGAATGTCAAGTACCTTATTGGAAAGACAACAGGCCTTTTTGGAAACAGAGTGTAAAACAGACATTGAAAAAATTCATTGATCACCTACTGAAAGGGACCCTAAAATCAAAACGCCAAGAAATATAGTGGCCAAGTCCAAGAACCATCAGACATAGGAAAAAATATTGCAAGCTGCTAGAAAAAAGCAATTCAGATATGGAGGAGCCACAATAAGGATATGGGGGATCTAGCAACGTCCACATTAAAGGAGCGAAGGGCCTGGAATATGATATTCCAAAAGGCTAAGGAACTTGGTATGCATCCAAGAATAACTTACCCAGCAAAAATGAGCATCGTTTTCCAGAGAAGAAGATGGACATTTAACGAAATAAATGAATTCCATCTATTTTTGAAGAAAAAAACAGACCTACATAAAATGTTTGATCTTCAAATACAGAACTCAAGAGATTTCTAAAAAGATAAAAAGAAATCTTGAGAACTATATTTCTGCCATAAAGATATGTAAAGAACACATGTCCTAGAAACTAGAGGTGGGAAGGAAATTATATCATGAAAAAGGGTAAAGTGGTGGTACTACATCTCATGAAGAGGCAGAAGTAACCTATTATATCTGAGAGAAAGAAAGGAGGGAAATGAACATAGTGTGTATCAATAGACATATCCGATTTATGATGAAACTTCTTCCACTTCATTGAAAAAGTAAGAAGGAAGGAGTAAACTAAGGGGAAGAGAATACAGAAACTGTGAGAAAAAGGGGTAAAATAGGGAGAGGAACTTTAAAGTGGGGGAAGGATACTAAAAAGGGAGTGCTGTCAAAAGCAAGTGGTGTCCTCAAGTTTAATACTGGGTAGGGGGGTAAGAGGAAGGAAAGGAAGAAAACATAAGCAGGGGTTAACAGGAAGAAATATAGAATTAATCATTCTAACCATAAATATGAATGGGGTAAACTCCCTCATAAAGAGGAATCAGTAGGGGCAGCTATGTGGCACAGTGGATAGAGTACCAGCCTTGAAGTCAGGAGGTCCTAAGTTCAAATATGGTCTCAGACACTTAACACTTCCTAGCTGTGTGACCCTGGGCAAATCACTTAACCTCAATTGCCTCAGCAAAAAAAATAAAATAAAGAGGAAGCAGTTAGCAGACTGGATTAAAAGCCAGAATCCTACTATATGTTGTTTACAGGAAACACACCTGAAACATTAAGAATAAAAATAAAAGGTTGGAGCAGAATCTACTATGCTTCAGGTGAAGCCAAAAAAGCAGGGGTAGCCATCCTCATCTCAGATCAAGAAAAAAAAAAATTGATCTAATTAAAAGAGATAAGGAAGGGCATTATATCCTGCTAAAGGGTAGCATAGATAATGAAGCAGTATCAATATTAAACATACATGTACCAAGTGGTGCAGCATCTAAATTCTTAAAAGACAAATTATGAGAGCTGCAAAAAGAAATAGACAGAAAAACGATAATAGTTTGAGATCTCAACCTTGCACTCTCAGAATTAGATAAATCAAACCACAAAATAAATAAGAAAGAAGTCAAAGAGGTAAAAAGAATACTAGAAAAGTTTGATATGAAAGATCTTTGGCTTAAGCTAAATGGAGACAAAAAGGAGTACACTTTCTTCTCAGCAGTTCATAGAACCTATGCAAAAATTGATCATATAGTAGGACATAAAAACCTCAAAATCAAATGCAATAAGGGAGAAATAGTAAATGCATCCTTTTCAGACCACAATGCAATGAAAATTACATTCAATAAAAAGCCAGGGGAAAAAAGGCCAAAAAATAATTGGAAACTAAATAATCTTACACTAAAGAATGATTGGGTAAAACAGCAAATCATAGACATAATTAATAACTTCACCCAAGAAAATGACAATAATGAGACATCATACCAAAATGTGTGGGATACAGCCAAAGCAGTAATAAGGGGCAGTTTTATATGTCTAGAGCCCTACTTGCATAAAATAGACAAAGAGAAAGTTGATGAATTGGGCTTACAACTAAAAATGCTAGAAAAGAAACAAATTGAGAACCCCCAGACAAACACGAAAATTGAAATTCTAAAAATAAAAGATGAAATTAATAAAATTGAAAGTAAAAAAACTACTGAATTAATTAATAAAACTAAGAGTTGGTTTTATGAAAAAACCAGCAAAATAGACAAACCCTTAATAAATCTGATTTAAAAAAGGAAAGTGGAAAAACAGATTGTTAGTCTTAAAAATGAAAAGGGAGAACTCACCATTACCAAAGAGGAAATTAGAACAATAGTTAGGAGCTACTTTGCTCAACTTTATGCCAATAAATCTATAACTTAAATGAAATGGAAGAATACCTTCAAAAATATAGCTTGCCCAGATAAACAGAGGAAGAAGTAAATCGTCTAAATAGTCCAATTTCAGAAAAAGAAATAGAACAAGCTATTAACCAACTCCCTAAGAAAAAATCCCCAGGACCAGATGGAATTACAGGTGAATTCTACCAAACATTTAAAGAACAACAAACTCCAATGCTATATGAACTATTTGGAAAAAATAGAGATTGAAGGAGTCCTACCAAATTCCTTTTATGACACAGATATGGTACTGATACCTAAACCAGGTAGATCGAAAACTGAGAAAGAAAATTGTAGACCAATCTCCCTAATGAATATTGATGCTAAAATCTTTAATAAAATATTAGCAAAAAGACTACAGAAAATCATCCCCAGGATAATACACTATGAGTAAGTGGGATTTATATCAGGAATGCAGGGCTGGTTCAATATCAGGAAAACTATTAGCATAATCTACTATATCAATAACCAAATTAACAAAAACTGTATGATCATCTCAACAGATGCAGAAAAAGCATTTGATAAAATCCAACATCCATTCCTACTAAAAACACTTGAGAGTATAGGAATAAATGAGACTATTCCTTAAAATAATAATGAGCATATATTTAAAACCGTCAGTAAACATCATATGTAATGGCAATAAACTGGAACCTTTCCCAGTAAAATAAAGAGTGAAACAAGGTTGCCCACTATCACACATTACTATTCAATATTGTACTAGATATACCTGATCTAGAATTATATTATAAAACAGCAGTCACCAAAACCATTTGGTATTAGCTAAGAAATAGACTAGTTGATCAGTGGAATAGATTAAGTTCACAGGGCAAGATAGTTAATAAAAATAGCAATCTAGTGTTTGACAAGCCCAAAGATCCCAACTTCTGGGATAAGCATTCATTATTTGACAAAAACTGCTGGGAAAACTGGAAATTAGTATGGCAGAAACAAGGCATGAACCCACATTTAATACCACATACTAAGATAAGATCAAAATGGTTACATAATTTAGGCAAAAAGAACTAGATCATAAATAGATTAGAGGAACAGAGGATAGTTTACCTCTCAGACTTGTGGAGGAGGAAGGAATTTATGACCAAAGGAGAACTAGAACTCATTATTGATCACAAAATAGAAAACTTTGATTACATCAAATTAAAAAGCTTTTGTACAAACAAAGCTAATGCAAACAAGATTAGAAGGGAAGTAACAAATTGGGAAAACATTTTTACAGTTAAAGGTTCTGATAAAGGCCTCATCTCCAAAATATACAGAGAATTGACTCTAATTTATAAGAAATCAAGCCATTCTCCAATTGATAAATGGTCAAAGGATATGAACAGACAATTTTCAGATGATGAAATTGAAACTATATCCACTCATGAAAGAGTGTTCCAAATCACTATTGATCAGAGAAATGCAAATTAAGACAACTCTGAGATACCACTACACACCTGTCAGATTGGCTAAGATGACAGGAACAAATAATGATGAATGTTGGAGGGGATGTGGGAAAACTGGGACACTGATGCATTGTTGGTGGAGTTGTGAAAGAATCCAACCATTCTGGAGAGCAATCTGGAATTATGCCCAAAAAGTTATCAAACTGTGCATGCCCTTTGATCCAGCAGTGCTACTACTGGGCTTATATCCCAAGGAAATACTAAAGAAGGGAAAGGGACCTGTATGTGCCAAAATGTTTATGCCAGACCTCTTTGTAGTGGCTAGAAGCCGGAAGATGAATGGATGTCCATCAATTGGAGAATGGTTGGGTAAATGATGGTATATGAATGTTAGGAATATTATTTTTCTGTAAGAAATGACCAACAGGATGAATACAGAGAGGCTTGGAGAGACTTATATCAACTGGTGCTGAGTGAAATGAGCAGAACCAGGAGATCATTATACACTTCAACAATGATACTGTATGAGAATGTATTCTGATGGAAATAGATATTTTTAACATAGAGAAGAGCTAATCCAATTGCAATTGATCAATGATGGACAGAATCAGCTACACCCAAAGAAGGAACACTGGGAAATGAGTGTAAACTTTTAGCATTTTTTGTTTTTCTCCCCAGGTTATTTTTACCTTCTGAATCCATTTCTTCCTTTGCAACAACAACAACAAAATTAGGTTCTGCATATATATATTGTACCTAGGATATACTATAACATATTTAATATGCATGGGAATGCCTGCCATCTAGGGGAGAGGGTGGAGGGAAGGAGAGAAAAAATTCGTAACAGAAGGGAGTACAAGGGATATTGTTGTAAAAATTTACCTATGCATATGTACTGTCAAAAAAAAGTTATAATTTTAAAATTAATTTTAAAAAATTATACCACACTAGAAAGTCTTCAGGAATATGGGCCCTATGACAGACTTCATGGTGTTCTAGGACCATTATGGCCAAATTGAAAAAGGCTCATCCACTATATTGGCAACAGGAAAGTTAATCTTTCAAGATTTAGTATCCTAAGAGTTGAAAGCTATGATATTGGACAGAGTACCTATATCTATAATAACATCATAAGTGCTGAAAAAGAACACATAATATCTCTTTTGCAGCTCATCAACATGTACAATTCATTTTTGTTCACCATACTAGAAAAGGAAAATAATTTTATTACCTTAAATAACAGAGGTTAACCACTATATCTTTGTACAACAAAACTAATTTGAGGGTTTTTTTTTTTTATTTTTGTTTTTTAAATTGGATCATATGCTTAACAGGGAAGTAGATTTCCTCTCATCAGCAACTGTTCTAGTTCTAATACTCTTAGCAGCCTGAAGTTTGAGTAACTGGCCCAAAAGCACAAAATAGTTATGAGTCCAAGTCTAGACTTGATCTAGGATCTTCTGATTATAGAAGCCAGCTATCAATTCATTAAGCAATGATGCCTCTCCAAACTGGTTACAGTTGCAAACCTTTGGTCCAAAAAACTGCGATGTGAATCTACTTCTATGAGAAAGTACAATTGATTTTACTAGAACTGCTTTTTAATAGTTTCTAAAACAACTATAAATAACAAAAAAGGCTTTGAAACTCTAGCTGTCCCCACAAATTCCCCCTCTTTTCCTTAATATTAAAACACTTAAACAGAGAACATAGATAAATCGATAAATAACTTTCACATATTTATAAAAATGTTAACTTGGCAGTAGCTTATTATTTATCCCATTCTTCTTGCTCTAATCCCCTACCAACCAGGAACACTAGCATCTGAGAAAAAGGTTTGAACTTTATTTACCCAAAGGATTCAAATCCAGGTTTTCCAAGTTCAGTGCTCTTTCCACTGTACCACACTAGTTAAAGAAATCAGATGGTAGGTTTATTCTCTACTATACTAGTCATAGGGGCAGCTAGGTGGCGCAGTGGATAGATCACCAGCCTTGAATTCAGGAAGACCCGAGTTCAAATTTGGCCTCAGACACTTAACACTTCCCTAGCTGTGTGACCCTGGGCAAGTCACTTAACCCCAACCTCAAAAAAAAAAAAAAATACACTAGTCATACTGTTTAATTAAAAAAAAAGCTCTGGACATCACAATTATTGTGGATATATATAAACAGTAAGCTTCTGAATATATACTAATGGGAATAATTCCTTAAGGGGAGGGGATAAAGATTACATCTGGGATTTCATCAGTATAAGGAACTCCAGGCTGGGCATGCAAAGTACATGACTCCCATTACAATGCTTTTTTTTTTTTTTTTTTCATTTTCATTAATTTCTTCATTGTACCTATACCATACCCCATCCCATCCATAAGGAAGTCTCAGAAAGTCTGCTATTTATCAAACACAATTTATTTCCTCCTCAAAACTGGAGAAAGAAAAAAAAAATTGAATGAATTATACTGGTAAATAAGGATCACAAACATTTCCTTTTAAAATATATTGCTTAAAATAAAAATTATAAAAAGCATCACGTCAGCTTTTTTATTTATTTAATATTTTCTCCAGTTATATTCAAAACAAAATTTTAATTTGTTTTTAAAATTTTAATTCCTGCTTCTCTCCCTTATCCCCACTCCAGCCCCCTTTTGAGAAATTATGCAAAACATTTCCACAAAAGTCATGTTATAAAAGAAAACATAGATCTCCCACCTTAATGGGAAAAATAAATAAAGTTAAGAGAGAATACGAGCGAGAGAGATTGCAAAAGAGAGAAATAAGAGAGGGAGACAGAAAGAAATTGAATAAGCTTCAATCTGTAATCACACCCAATACAATCAATTTCTTCTGTGGGTATGCAAAGGATTTTTCATCACAAGTTCTTCATAGTAGTCACATCATTGTACTGCTGAAAATAGCAAAGTCATTCACAGCTGGTGATCCCAGAAGATCAGTATTACTTTGTATACAAGATATTTCACTTTGCTTCATTCAGTTCATTTATGGTGGATTTTTCCAAGTTTTTTTTTTTGTTTTTGTTTTGTTTTTTTCCCCTAAGAGCATCCTGTTCATTATTTCCCATAGAACAATAACTTTCCATGACATTCACATGACACAATCTATTCAGCTATTCCCCAACTGATGGCCATCCCCTCAGTTTCCAATGCTTTGTCCTGAAATTGAGTTGCATTTAAAAAAAAAAAAAAACTCTTTTGGGAGCCATGCTTAGTAACAGTATTGTTATAGCAAAAGGTTACGCATGCTTTTGTACCCCTTTGGGCATAGTTCACATCTTCTGATCAATTGGGAAATTTTTTTTTAATATGTAAATTTGATTCAGTTCCCTATACGTTTGAGAAATGAGGCCTTTGTCAGCAAAACTTGCTTCTAAATTATTTTCACAATTAACTAATGCTAACTCTCTTTCCTCCCACTTATTCTATTCTCTCTCACCTTGTCCATCCTCAAAAGTGTTTTGGTATTGACCAAATGCCTTCTCTTTTCTTTATCATCCTTCCCCAATATGCCCTCTCCTGTCTATCACCCTCCCCCCCTTCCTATATCCCATTCCCCTCCTATTTTCTGTCAGGGTAAGGTAAGTTTCTACACACATACTGAATGTGTATGTTATTTCCTCTTTAAGCCAATTCTGATGAGAACTAAAGTTCATTCCCTCTCCCCCTCTTCTCATCCACTATAAAAGCTTTTCTTACCTTTTTTTTTTATGCCAGATAATTGAAACCATTCCACTTCTCCCTTTCCCTTTCCCCTAGTACATTCCTCTCTCATTCTTTAATTTCATCACTTTTTTAATTCTTTCATATTCAACTCACACCAAACCGCCAAAATGATGAAAAAAGTCTGAGTTACAAGTATAATGCTCCCATGTAGGAATGTTAACGATAAACATATCACTTTCCTGATTATCTCTTTTTATGCTTCTCCAGTCTTCTATCACAAAATCTTCCCCCCCCCCCCCCATTCGGCTCTGGTCTTTTCATCACTGAAAGAGTTCCCAAAGAAAGTTACTAGTTTTTGATGTCTGATTCTAATATAATGAGCCTTTCCATTTCTCTCTTGAGCTATGCCTTGTAGAAAAATGAATGTAATATAACGTGATAATAAAGCATATTATCACATTATAAAATATAATAAAACAATATAATATAAACTAATGAAACATTTTCTTTCAGTTGAAATTTGGTGGAAAAAATAGCTTTCTTTCTCAACAAATGCCTCTTTTTCTAATTTACTTAATATTAATTCTGACTTTGAAGTTGAAAATAAAGGCTTCCAAAAAAATATCAATGACAAGGATTTTTTTTTTTTTTTTTTTTTTTTTTTTTTTTGCCTAGTCATTCCATTTTACTGCAACACTCAAAATTTTCTAAGTGGAAACTCAGAAATTTTAATCATGCTGCTTTTGCAGTCAACGATAAAAATAAGAGATTTTTCACTTAATAAGAAAATTAAATAGTAACATATTATTTTTCCACGAACTACAAAGGTGATGCTTTTTCGAGGTTATTTGTCTACCATAAAAAAGTACTGGTTTTTCCACCAATTCTCAAAAAACTTGCTTTTCTTAACTTTTATTTCATTAAAATAATTTATGAAATTATTCCTTTCAAAAGGGAAAAAGAACAAAAAGAAAGGCCTAAACACTGAAAATTCTTTGTTTAGCCATCAATATTGCACTTGATAAATAAACTATATGAATTAATAAGGACTTAGAATTGTGATTAATATGTATTTAGTACAAAGTCAAGGTGTGTAGAACCAAGCTACACACACATCTATTTAAAAAGTACTGACTGATAAATTTTCCAACTTTTCTGTAGAAAACTCAGAAAATTGGATCTAGTAGTCTGTCTCTACCAAGGTTTTTAATCTATCCATCTATAAAAAGGACTATCTTGAGCAATTTTTTGAGCAAATTGGGAAATGTCTGAGATAGATAGGCTTTATAAATTTAATGAAATATCAGTGTGTAGCAAAAAAAAAAAACAAAAAACAAAAAAAACACTGAGGAATTCATACAGATTCAATGAGAGTCAGATGTGAGAGACCTAGAAAGATGAAAGAGCACAAAAGGGAGTAAGAGCATTGAGTGTTTACCATGTTCCAGGCACTATGCTAGCCCTGGAAATACAAATATAAGTAAGGCAGGACCTAGCATCAAGAAGTTTACTTTCTATACATTTTTTTAATATACACATACATAAACATATGTACACAATACATAAGAAACAGTTGAAATTGGGATAGTTGAGGGTACTAGACTTAAAAAGTAGAAATAACTTGAAATTAAAATATGATCAAAATGATCTAATGACATCACCATATTTTCTAGATGAAGCAACTGAAGAACCTCCCACCCAAATTAAATGACTTATTCATTTAGGCCATGTCATAAAAGACCTTTAAATATTCGAAAATAAGCTAAATTCAAAACTGGAAGTTCATCAACTGGTGGGAGAAAAGCAAATTAAATCACCCATCAAAATGGCTAACAATAGAAAAGGAAAATGACAAATGCTAGCAGGAAGTGGGAAACTAGTGAACTGTTGTTGTGAACTAATCCAACCATTCTGGAGAACAAATGGAACTATATACCCAAAGAGCTATAAATGAGTTATACCCTTTGATTCACCAATACCATTCATAGATCTGTATCCCAAAGAGATTAAAAAAAAAAAAAAAAAGGAAAAAGAACCTTTTGTACAAAAATATTGTATAGCAGGGTTTTTTCCCATGGTAGCAAAATATTGGAAACTGAGGAAATATTCATTAAGGAAAATAAACAAGTTTTAGTATATGATAATGGTGGAATATTACTATACAATAGAAATGACAAGCAAGATAGTTACAGAAAAACTTGGGTAAATGCAAAATGGAGTAAGCAGAATAAAAAAACATTGTACACAAACAGCAATAGTATAAAGATGAACTGCTTTAGACTTATCTATTCCGATAAGATAGTGGTCCAAGACAATTTAAAGGATCTAAAATGAAAAATGCTATCCACTTCCAGGGAAAGAACTAATCTGAATGCAGATTGAAGCATATTAATTTCTTTTTATTCTTCTTGCTTTATCTTTATTATTTTTGTTTTATTTTCTTTATTCTGTCTATCCTTGCAATATGAATATAGGATAATATTGAAAGACTTTTATATGACTGCAGCAAATTGCTTGTCTTCTTAAATACGGAGGGAAGAAAATGAGGGAGAGAATTGTTAACAAAATTTTTTACATCTAATTAAAAATAGTTAACAAAATAAATTTTATAAAATTATGGAAAGCATGTATATAAAACTAATAAATACAAATATGTAAAAAGTAGTTAAATTCAAAATAGTCTGAGAGGGACAGCACTAACAGTTGGTAGATCAAAAAAGATTGTATGCCAAAGATAGTAATAGCTAGAATATATAAAGTACTTTTAAATTGTATGAGTGCTTTAGAAATAACATCTCATTTTATCCTTGCAAGGATTTTCTCTTTCAACATTACAGATAATTTTACTGGATATAATATTTTTAGTCACAGGCTTAGTTCTTTTGATTGATGATAGATATGACTCCAGGACCTGTGGTTTTTTATTGAGGCTGTATCCTGTATGATTCTAATTATAGTTCCAGAATATTTGAATTAGGTTTTTATTTTTCTTACAAAATTTTCTCTTGTGAGGGTTTCAAAATTTGACAATAAGGTTCCTATGTGTTTTCCACAAAGGATCTCACTGAGGTGGTGATAAATGGATTTTTTTCTATTTCTAGTTTCTCCTCCTGTTCTATCACTCCAGGACAATTTGGATTATTTCTTACATTATTGTGTCAAGGTTCTTCTTCTGGTTACAATTTTCAGGCAGTCCAATTATTCTTATATATTCTCTTCTTTATCTGTTACCCAGATCTGTCTTTTTTGTTCTTTTTTTTATAAGCTTTTTTATTTTCAAAACCGTATGTATGGGTAATTTATCAACATTGACCTTCCCATAGCCTTGTGTTTCAGATTTTCCCCTAGTCCCCACCCCATACCCTAGATGGCAAGAAATCCAATATATATTACACATTTTACAATACATGTATAATCCAATCCAATATGTATAAATATTTTTAAAATTCTCTTGATGCACAAGAAAAATCAGATCAAAAAAGAAAGTAAATGAGTAAAGAAACAAAATGCAAGCAAACAACAACAAAAAGAATGAGAATGCTATGTTGTGATTCACATTCAGTTCCCACAGTCCTCTTTCTGGGTTTTGATAGCTCTCTTCATCAAAAGATCACTGGAACTGGCACCAGTCATCTCATTGTTGAAGAATCACATTCATCAGACTAAATTGCCATATATTATTGATGTTGCCGTGTATAATGATCTCCTGGTTCTGCTCAATTCATTTGGCATCAGTTCATGAAATTCTCCAGGAGTCTCTATAACCATCCTTCTGATCTTTTCTTATAGAACAATATTATTCCATAACATTCATATACTGTAATTTGCCATTCTCCAATTGATAAGCATCCAATCAGGTTCTGGATTCTTGCCACTGCTAAAAGGGCTGCCAACAAACATTTTTTTGAACATGTAGGTCCTTTCCCAGAACCTTTAAATGTAAAAAAAAAAAAAAAATTTCCAATTTATTGCTTCCTTCCTGATCTTCTCTGCATTGGTTTTGTTTGTACAAAAACTTTTTAACTTAATATAATTAAATTATCTATTTGGTGTTCAATTATGATCTCTAGTTCTTCTTTGGACACAACAAAGTTCTTCCTTAGCCACAGCTCGAAGAGGTAAACTATACTATGTTCTTCTAATTTGTTTATAATATCACTCTTTTATTTCTCAATCATGAACCCATTTTGACCTTAGGTAATGGTCGAGCCTTAATTTCTTTCATACTAGTTTTCAATTTTCCTAGCAGTTTTTGTTAAATAGTGAGTTCTTAACCCAAAAGCTAGGGTCTCTGGGTTTCTCAAACACTAGATTGCTATAGTTATTGACTATTTTGTTCTGTGATCCTAACCTAGTCCACTGATCAACTACTCTATTTCTCAGCCAGTACCAAATGGTTTTGATGACCGCTACTTTATAATATACTTTTAAGTTTGGCACAGGTAGGCCACCTTCATTTGCATTTTTTTCACTAATTCCCTTGAAATTCTTGATCTTCTCTTCTTCTAGATGAACTCTGTTATTTTTTTCTAGGTCTGTAAAATAATTTCTTGGGAGCTTGATATGGTACTAAAGAAGTAAATTAATTTAGGTAACATTGTCATGTATATTACATTTGTTCAGCCTACCCATGAGCACTTGATATTTTTCCAATTGATTAGATTTGACTTTATTTGTGTAGAAAGTGTTTTGTAGTTGTGTTCATATAGTTCCTGACTTTCTCTTAGAAAATAAATTCCGAAATATTTTACAGTATCGACAGTTATTCTGAATAGAAATTCTTTTTGTATCTCTTGCTGCTGGGCTTTGTTTAGTAACATATAAAAATGCTGATAATTTATGTGGATTTATTTTCTATCCTGCAATTTTGCTGTGAATTGTTTCTTGTACATTTTAGATGATTCTCTAAGGTTTCTCTAAGTGTACCATCATATCAACTGCAGAGTGATAATTTGGTTTCCTCATTATCTACACTAATTCTTTTAATCTCTTTTTCTTCTTATTGCCAAACCTAAAATTTCCAATACAATACTGAATAGTCATGGTGATAGTGGGCAAACACTCTTGTCCTTATTTGGAATGGTTCTAGTTTGTTCCTATTACATATGATGTTTGCTGATGGTTTTAATAGATACTACTGATCATTTTAAGGAAAAGTCCATTTATTCCTATACTCTCTAATGTTTTGAATAGGAATGGGTATTGAATTTTATCACATGCTTTTTCTGTATCTATTAATAATCATAATATTTACAGTTAGGTTATTGATATCAATTATGATAATAGTTTTCCTAAAATTAAACTAGCCCTGCATTCCTGGTATAAACCCTACTTGGTTATAGTATATTATCCTAGGAATGACTTTCTGTAATCTCATTGCTAATATTTTATTTAAAATTTTTGCATCAATATTCATTAAAGAAATTGGTCTAAAGTTTTCTGTTTTCACCCTACCAGGTTCAGCTATCAGTACCATATCTGTGTCATAAAAGGAATTTGTTTTTTAAATGTTTGGAAGAATTTACATGTAAATCCATCTAGCCCTGGAGATTTTTCTTAGGGAATTGAATAATAGCTTGTTCTATTTTTTTTTCCTAAAATGGGGCTATTTAAATAATTTATTTCTTAACATGGGCAATCTATATTTTTGTAGATATAATTCTATTTCATTAAATTATCAAATTTATTGGCATATACTTGGGTAAAATAACTCAATTATTATTCTAATTTCCTGTTCATTGGTAGAAAGTTCTCCCTTTTCATTTTTGAGACTTACAACTTGATTTTCTTCTTTCCTTTTTCTAATCAAATTAACTAAAGTTTTATCTATTTTATTGTTTTTTTTCATTAAACCAACTCAGTTTTATTTATTAATTCAATAGTTTTTTTATTTTCAATTTTATCAATCTTCCCTTTTATTTTAAAAATATCAAATTTGGTATTTGAGGATTTTAATTTGTTTTTTTTTTTTAACTTTTTTAATTTGTGGATTTTAATTTTTTTAAACCTTTTTTTAATTGCATGCCCTGTTCACTGATTTTCTCTTTCTCTACTTTTATAAGCATCTAGAGATAAAAAGAATTTCCCTAAGAAATGCTTTGCTTGCATCTCAAAAAATTTAGTAAATTGTCTCATTACTGTCATTCTCTTGGATGAAATTGTTTCTATGATTTGTTGTTTTACACATTCTTTAGGATCAGATTATTTAGTGTCCAATTAATTTTTTATCTACTTTTCCTTGGCCCTTTATTACAAGTGATTCTTATTTCATCATGATCTGGAAAAGATGCCTTTACTATATCTGCCTTTCTGCATTTGATTTTGAGGATTTTTGTGCCTTAAAACGTCAGTTTTTGTGTAGGTTCCATGAACTGCGGAGAAAAAAGAATACTCTCTGTCTTCATTAAGTTTTCTCCAAAAATCTATCATATCTAACTGTTCTAAAATTATATTTTATTTCTTAACTTCTTTCTTATTTAGTGTTTTCAATGTTATCTAGTTCTGAAAGAGCTAGGTTGAGATCCCCCAATAGCATAGTTTTGCTGTCTAATTCTTCTTGTAGCTCTCTTAACTTCTCTAGGAATTTGGATACTATATCATTTGGTGCATATGTTTAATATTGATACTTTTTTAGGAAGATATAGTTTACTTCCTTACCTCTTTTAATTAGATCTACCTTTGCTTTTACTAGATCTGAAATTAGGATCATTATCCCTGCTTTTTTTTTTAACTTCATCTGAAGCATAACAGAATTCTGCTCCAGCACTTTACCTTTACTCTGTATGTATCACTCTGCTTTAAATGTTTCTTGTAAGCAACATATTGTAGGATTCTGACTTTTAATCCAGTCTGCTATCCACTTCCTTTTTATGGGAGAGTGCATCCCATTCACATTCACAATTAAAATAACTAATTCTGTATTTCCTGTCCTCTTATTTACCCAAAGTTGTACTTTTCTCTTTCCTTTCCCACTTCCCTCCTCCAAGGTATTTTGCTTCTGATGACCATCTCCCTCAAACAACCCTCCTCCTTTAGAGGCCCTCTTTCTTACATCTTTGCCCTGCTACTTCTATTCTGCCTTTTATTAGCCTTCCCTTTTCCTTCCCCTGTCATATAAGTACAGGCTTAGTAGTAAAGTGAAGGCCTGGATTATAGCTAGCCAATTCTAAGATTATAAGAAGAAAGAGGATGATGAATGTGATTGATAGGGAGATGCTGATGGATAAGAATGGTAAGGTGGCTGAGCCAATTAGGTGAATTAGTACTGCTAATAAGGCTAGTGGTTGAATAAGCAGGCTGATTGTTTCAATAACAATTAGTATAGGGATTAGGGGTGTTGGTGTGCCTTATGGTAGGAAATAAGCAAGTGAGACTTTTGGTTTATTACAAAAGCCTATTACTACTGCTCCTATTCAAAGGGGGATGGCCTTGCTAATATTTATTTAGAGTTGTGTAGTAGGAGTAAATGAGTAGAGAAGGAGGCCTAGAAGATTCGTTGTTGCAATAAATAGAATCAGGGATATAAGTATAAGGATTCACTATCACCAAGTTTATTATGCATTAATATTATTTGCTTGGTGATAAGGCGGATAAGTCAAATTTGTAGGATTTGTATTCAGTTTGGGGAGTCAACACTTAGGTGTTGTAAAAACTTGTCAAGGAAATAAGATAATAATAGGTAGGGTGGAAATGCCTATGATAGTAGGGCAAATGAAAGGGGCAAACAGATTTTCGTTCATTTTTCCTCTCAGAAGAATGGAATTTCTGGAAGTTTGAGCACTTCTTCTGGTAGATAAATATAAATTATTTCGATACCGATAATTTGAAGTTGGAATGTGCAGAAAATACTGAATAGGGTAAAGCCAGCTATGTAGAATCAAATTAATGTGTCTAATTGTGGCATAGGCTTTGAGGAGATACTAAGCTCTGATAATACTTAAGTATTATATTAATTTCTCAAAGATGTCTGCATCATATGTGACCAGTTTTCAAAATATATTTAAGGGTGGATGTCTGTGGTTGGAACCCTACAGAGTGAGACAAGTTTCTCTGTGAAACCAAGTATATCTGATATTCTCTTTGAGCCAAATCTGATGAGAGTAAGATTCACACAATGCTAATCGCCCTCACTTCTTTCAATTATAATAGATCTTCTTTGACTCTTCATGAGATATAATTTCCCTTATTTACCTCTTTTTTCCTCTTTTTCCAGTAGGATCCCCTTTCCACCTCTAGTTTCTTTTTCATATTATCATAATAAAATCAAATTATACCCTTACTCTCTCAGGATACCCATAATAGAAATAGTTTTCAAGAGTTCTTTCCTTTTTATCTTTTGATGCTCCTCTTGATTTCTATGTTTGGAGAACAGTTTTTTTGTTCAGTTCTGGTCTTTTCATTACAAATTGAGGAAATTGATCTATATCACTCAATGTCCATCTTCTTCCCTGAAAGATAATACTCATTTTAGCTGGATAGCTTATTCTTGGCTATAATCCAAATTATTTTGCCTTTCAGAATATCAGATTCCAGGCCCTTCAATCTTTTAAGGGGGAAGCTGCTAGGTCCTGGGTAATCCTTATTGTGGCTCCTTAGTATTTAAATTGCTTCTTTCTGGGTGCTTGCAGTATCTTTTTCTTGATGTGATAGTTCTGAAATTTAGTCATGAAATTCCTTGGGGCTTTAATTTAGAGTCTCTTTTCAGGAGATAATTGGTGAATTCTTTCAATGGCTATTTTACCTTCTCATTCTAAAACATAGGGCAGTTTTGTTTTTTTTCATCATGGCTTTCAGGAAACCCAATAGATCTCTTTTCCAGATCAGTTATTTTTCCTAGGAGATAGTTCATATTTTCTTCTATTCCATTTTTTTTGTTTTTGTTTGACTGATTTTTGAAGTCTTATTGAGTTATTCATTTGTTCAATTCTAATTTTTAGTGTATTATTTTTCTTCAGTTACCTTTTTTAGCTCCTTTTGTATTTGGCCAATTGAATTGTTCTGTTTATTGCATTTTTTTTTCCATTTATATCTTTTTTTTAAGACTTTATATGCTTTTTCCATTTCAATTTTTTTTTTTTTTTTGGCTGAGGCAATTGGGGTTAAGTGACTTGCCCAGGGTCACACAGGAAGTGTTAAGTGTCAAACCAAATGTGCACTCGGATCCTCCTGACTTCAGTGCTGGTGCTCTATCTACTGTGCCAACTAGCCACTCCCATCAAATCTATTTTGTAAGGAGTTATATGCTTTTCCCAACCCTTCTTTTGCAAAGATCTTATTTCCTCTCCCTATTTTTCTTATAACTCCCTTTTAAGATCTTTCATGCAATCTTCTAAGAAAGCCTTGTGAAATGGGGGCCAACTCATATCTCCCTTTGGGACTTCATCTGGAGTTGATTTGCTCTTAGGAACCTCAGGATTTGAGGTCTGTTCTTTCTTTCCATAAAAGTAGTGTATAGTGAGGGTTCCTTTTGGTTTTTTGCTCATTTTTTTAAGGCTTGATGTCTGCTCAATGCAAAGGGGCAACAGCTGCTTTAGGTTGCCCTGGAGCAGTTCTGCTGATTGACTTCAGGTGCTGGGCAATTGTGGCTAGGTTCCATGTTCTTCTGGGGCTCAGTGGTTTACAATTTGCCTTTTGTAGCAAATCTGTCAAACCACCTGCTTCCAACCAGCACAGAGTAGCCTAAGAGGCTCACAGAAGATTCCCAGGTGCCTGAAACCTACAATGCTCTGACTCCCCACCCCAGCTCTTTGCCCTGTCTCCCTGTGCTGTGGTCTGGGCTGGGCAGATTGTCCCCCTGCCCGTTTGAAACAGACCTGTTCTGAAGTTCTTTCAAGGTATTTGGATCACAGTTTTAACTGTAAAATAATAATAACTAGAGAGCCACATGCACTGCACATCTGAGAGATAGGCATAGGATAGGCAAGATTTTAAAGTCAAATCACCTTAAATCTACCAAGCCAAATAATTTAAAGGAGAAAGAGATTCTGGAAAGATACAGGAAGAAAACAGGAAACACCATACTCTCCAAATTTCTCTCACAAAGATAAAACATCATCTCAAAGTGAACTTTAAGCAGCAGAAATGAATAATAAAAAGTAAGGGTAAAGCAATTATCCTCCAAAGATAACTGGAGCAGACCTCATAAACCCAAACACTGAACCAAAAAAAACAGCAAGCCCTGGGGACACCTGGAGAGGTTTCAGAAACTTTCACCTCACAGATAGTGAGGAATCAGCCATCTAATTTAATTAGGAAATATTGAAGTACTCTCCACACTGGATTGAAGGTCCAATTGTGCTTACTAGGTAGTCTTAGGCTCCAGGCAAAGAGAGGCAAGTAAGAGTAACACATACATGAACTAGAGAGAAGTATAACAGAGGGAAAAGGACCCTGCTGGCTGTAGGTATCTGCAGGAGACCAGAGCTCCTGGTTTCAGTTCCAGGGCAGAGGGGTGAGCTGAACTTCACAGCCAGCCTCCGGAGGGACCACAGAGAGCAAGAGTGTTTACAGCAACAGGGTGGCTAGGGGCCCCATGTGTGGCTCAAAACAATTCTTAGAAAATTGCAATATAAAAAAAATCTGAAACCTAAGGAATAACACATATATAAAAGAATCTGATTAGTATAATAAGCTTCTAAAAATAAAATAAAAAATAATGAAAACTTAGGACATAGAACCTGACCATAGATAATGAAGTTAAAAAGCTACTCCTATTTCAAAAAAAACATGTCAAATAGTAACAAAAGCTCCATAAAAGTTTTTGGAAGACCTTAAAAAGAATTTTAAAAATTAAGAAATAATGTCACATGATGAGGTTGGGGAGAGCAAAGATGAGGCTCAAAGATTGTGAAGAATCACAATAAGAAGTTCTCCCTGTTAAAAGGCACCTTTATTCACAAGTAAAGATTTCAGACAAAACCCAAGTATGATTTTTTGCCATATTTTAGAAAGAATTTTTATAAACAGAATGAAGGGAGAGAAACTAGGAGAGTTAGGAAGATAAAGAATGTTTTCAGGGATGCTTGGGGAAACAGTTGGGGAAATATTTTGCTCACAGGATAAGATTAAGGAAGTGTATGGAAGGACAAAATCGGGGAATAATAGGGAGGAATAAGATCAAGGAGGAGTTGGAGAAATTCAGGGATAAGGATAAAGTCAGGGAAGAGCTGGAAAAATAATTAAAGGACAAAGTCAGGGGAGATTTGGAGAAACTTTCAGAATGAATTGAGGAATTTTGATCTTAGGGACCTGGCTTGAGTTCCCATCATTCCCCACTTTTTGAATTTCTAGAGCACACTTCTGATCTGGGAGCAAGAATGAAAATCATTCTTCCATAACTGCTTCAAGCTGACATGAGTATAGCTGCATATGAAAGGTCCTAGATGTCCCATCTATAACAGAAAAGCAAATGAAGTTAAGAGTAAATAATGGGAATATCTTGACCTGGGAGAGTCTGGAGGAAACCAGAGTCTGGAGGAACAAACCAACTAAGTAAAGTGGGACCACAAGCCAGCAAAAGGAAAAAGAGACACAAGGGAACAATTAGGGTAGTTAAGAGAAATATTAGCCACACAGATCATGGAGTAGAAGAAGGACTGGAGTTATTGTTTAGCATTAGTCTCAGCTGCATCTGCTATGGACTGACTAAAGCTAAAATTATTGACATACAAACAGCACTCTTCCCTGTGAAAAGCACAGGTGCTGCCTTAACCTATAAAAGTCCATTGGTTTTGTAAGGTCAGGGCAGCCAAGGATTGTTGTTGCTGGTCCAAGGCTTTTAATACTAGCAGAAAAGTGGCTCTCAATTTAGACCAGACTTCTGGAGAGTTAGTTATAAATCTCCTGGGATTTGGTAAAGCTATGCAACCTAACTGTTCCTATAATAGGCAAAGATAGATAAGAAAGGCAATCCTCTTTTGGCCCTGTTAAGGGAGACAAGGGCTCCAAGAGAACGTCAGGCATACATTGCAAGAGAAAACAGTAACAGTAGCAGAAATGATAGTCATGGGGAGAATCTCAAAGGTTAAAGTACAGACACCAGTCCAGAAGGACAGAAGGATTCTGAGGAGATTATTGTCACAGGGAAAGAATAAGCCAGAATCCAGGGGAGTAGAAATGAAAAAGTCTATGGAATTAGGCTTTGACATGTGCCTAGGCAAGTCTAGTCAAATTTTAGTTGTGAATATAATTATAAGAAAAACTTTGGAGGGATTTAAGGGTTGGGTGAAAGGTAGGGTCTTTCCAATGGATTGGCAGGTTGCCAGGGCTTTCTTTTATGTATGGAAATTGTTGGTGTTCTTCCCTCTAATAGAATCAAATACTTTATTCTTTTATACATACATATTTATTCATTATGGTGAAAGTGCCAGTTGCTGTTCTTCTGAACCTCATTAATTCTACCAAGGATAAAAAGGGAAAACTCACAATTGTACAGAAGTCTGGGATAGCCTACAACTTGACACATTCTATTCAAGTTGCTTTTAAAATTGGTCCATCTCTATACATTAAACAAAAAAATGATGGGATATTCAGTGCCAATATTAATACTTAGCTTTCTTTGCTATAAATTCTGGTCACGAATGATAGCAGACCCATCAGAGATGAGAAAATTCTATTGGAGCTAATGAACTGCATTAAGGCAACACTCTCTCCAGGAAGGCTATATTTAATGAAAATAAGAAATTTTAGGAGTCAAAAAATGTGCACTGTGACCACCTTAACCAATACCCACACTACAAATATAAAGACAGAAAGATAACAAGGGAACAAAAGAGACTTATTGGATATATACCAAGAGATGTCCCAAGGAAATCAACAACCAAGAATTCATGATAAATTAATTAAACTTGTAGTTTAATAGATTAGGCTAATAAAAAATCTAGAGATTTATATGAGTTAACACTTCTAAAGTAATCTTACAGAAAATGCCTTTTTCTACTTTTATGTAGCTTTGTTGTTGAGCTGTTTCCAGGTAAAGAGAATACAGAATCTGCTAAGGTTTGAATTTTATTAAACAAATGAAACCAATCCTAGCACAAAGCTCCAGTTCAGAAACTAAAGATAAAAAAGAGTAAACCAGAGACAAAATTAAAAAAAAAAAAAATTTAAACCTAGAAATCCTCTCAAAAGACAAAGTAGCTGCGCAATAACTACACTCGTAGATTTAAAGGAACAAATACCATTATGAGTCAGCCATATTAATATTTAATATTATTTTAACTATTGAAAACAACTACATAAAAGGGGTTGGAATATTGCTGTGGCATAGTCAATGATGTGTGTGTGGAAGTGTACATACATATGTACATATATGTATGTGTGCATATGTATCTGTGTATATTTCTTGGCTTTTTTCCTATTTTCTTTTTTTTCTCCATTTTGTATTTAAGTTTTAAACAAAAAATAAATATACATATATATGCATATATATATGTAAATATATATAAATATTAAAAGAATAAAAGCTCTGCAGAAAAGAATCAGAAGAGTAAATAGTCTCAAAGAAGAAAAATGTAAAAACAAAAAATTTTCTTAATGAATTACTTTTAACCAAAAATAGAACAAAATAGAAATCAGTGATTCAGTGAGATAGCAGTAGATTATAGAGGCATACTACTGTAATCAAGTCCTGCTAATGGAGAAGGCCAAAGAAGTTTTAAGTCAAAATAGAATTAAAGTCACCCAGGTATCCATATATTTACAAAGATAGTAAAGCTTCCTAAAGAAAAGAGAATGAAATAAGGTTGAGAATGAACTAAGGTTGAGAAAAACAAACTAAGTAAAATTTTAATTACCAAATAGCACTGGTATCAGGGCTTGTGAGTGGCTGCTGCAAATCCAGCCTGGGTGAAACGGAAGATTCAGAATGTGCCTGACAAAATATAGTTAGAGAGGTACCTTTAAAAAAATATCATTAAAAAGCATGTATTCAATAACCAAAAGAAAGCATCATATGCAATAGAAATACACTAGAACCTTTTCCAATTAATGCAGGAGTAAAACAAGTATGTCTGCAGGATACAAAATAAACACAAAATCCAACAGTTAAGAGTTACAAAGAGAAATTCCATTTAAAGTAACTACCGATAGTATAAAATATTTAGGAATCTATCTGCCAAGGGAAAATCAGGAACTATGAGGAAAACACTTTCCACACAAATAAAGTCAGATCTAATGAACTAGAAAAATATTAAATGCTCTTGAAGAGGGCGAGCAAATATAATAAAGATGACAATACTACCTAAACTAATCTATTTATTTAGCGTTACATCAGACTAGACCTAGACCTAGAAATGACCTAGAAAAAATAACAACAAAGTTCATATGGAAAAACAAAAGGTCAAGAATTTCAAGGGAACTATTGAAGAGAAAATCAAATGAAGGTGGCCTAGCTGTACCAGATCTAAAATTATATTATAAAGCAGCAGATACCAAGATTATTTGGTATTGGCTAAGAAACAGACTAGTTGATCAGTGGAATAGGTTAGGTTCAAAGGACAAAATAATCAAATATAATCAATAACTTTAATAATCTAGTGTTTGACAAACCGAAAGACCCCAGCTTTTGGAATAAGAACTCACCGTTTGACAAAAACTGCTAGGAAAATTGGAAATTAGTATGGCAGAAACTAGGCATTGATCCACACTTAACACCGTACCACCAAGATAAGGTCAAAATGGGTTCATGACCTAGGCACAAAGAATGAGATCATAAATAAATTAGAAGAACATAGGATAGTTTAACTCTCAAACCTGTGGAAAAGGAAGGAATTTATAACCAAAGAAGAACTAGAGATCATTATTGATCACAAAATAGAAAATTTTGATTATATCAAATTGAAAAGTTTTTGTACAAACAAAACTAATGCAGACAAGATTAGAAGGGGGGGCAATAAACTGGGAAAACATTTTTACAGTCAAAGATTCTGATAAAGGCCTCATTTTCAACATATATGGACAGCTGACTCTAATTTATAAGAAATCAAACCATTCTCCAATTGATAAATGATAAACGATCAATTCTCAGACAAAGAAATTGGAACTATTTCTAGCCATATGAAAAGATGCTCCAAGTCATTATTAATCAGAGAAATGCAAATTAAGACGACTCTGAGATATCACTACACACTTGTCAGATTGGCTAGAATGACAGGGAAAGATAATGTGGAATGCTGGAAGGGATGTGGGAAAACTGGGACACTGATACATTGTTGGTGGAATTGTGAATACATCCAGCCATTCTGGAGAATGATTTGGAACTATGCTCAAAAAGTTATCAAAATGTGCATAGCCTTTGACCCAGCAGTACTACTACTGGGCTTATATCCCAAAAAGATCTTAAAGAAGGGAAAGGGACCTGTATGTGCAAGAATGTTTGTGGCAGCCTTCTTTGTAGTGGCCAGAAACTGGAAATTGAGTGGATGCCCATTAATTGGAAAATGGCTGAATAAACTATGGTATATGAATATTATGGAAAATTATTGTTCTGTAAGAAATGACCAGCAGGATGATTTCAGAAAGGCCTGGAGAGACTTACATGAACTGATGCTGAGTGAAATGAGCAGGACCAGATGATCATTATATACTTCAATATAGTTCAACACCAATACTATATGATGATCAATTGTGATGGACATGGCCCTCTTCAACAATGAGATGAACCAAATCAGTTCTAATAGATAGCTACACACAGCGAAAGAATTCTGGGAGATGACTATGAACCACTACATAAAATTCCCAATTCCTGTTTTTGTCTGCCTGCATTTTTGATGTCCTTCACAGATTAATTGTACACTATTTCAAAGTCCAATTCTTTTTGTACAGCAAAATAACTGTATGGACATGTATACAAATATTGTATTTAACTTGTACTTTAACATATTTAACATGTATTAGTCAACCTGCCATCTGGGGGGGAGGGGAAAAATTGGAACAAAAGGTTTTGCGATTGTCAATGCTGAAAAATTACCCATGCATATATCTTGTAAATAAAAAGCTATTTAAAAAAACAAGCATGTCTACTCTCCCCACTATTATTTGATAATAATAGTAATGATATTCACAATATCATTAATTGATAATAATAAATTCTAGAAATGTTAGCAGTAACAAAAAAAAAATGATAAGAGAAAGAGAATAAAGGCTAAACAATAGGTAAAGAGAAGATAAAACCACCCCATAAAGCTAGAACCATTTGCTGATAAGATGATAGACTTGAAAAATCCTAAGAAATCAGCAAAGATACTGAGAAGATAACTTTGGCAAAGTTGCAGGTTACAAAATAAAATGCCCCAAAGCAACACCATTTCTATATAACAATAAAGCTCAAGGATGAATAATAGAAGAAAAATACCATTACAAATAACAATATGCATAAAATATGTGGGGATCAAAATACCAAATGCTCTTAAAGAAAGAACCTAAATAGCCACAGGAATATTCAGTGTTCTTGATTCAGTTATGTAAATATAAGAAAAATATTACCATAATTTATTTATACTTTTCATGTAATATCAAATTACTTTATGCATGTGATAATAATAAAACCACTAACAGTTCTCAAAAGAATTGCAAAGTTTTTACAACCTCATGAAAAATGTTCTAAAATCACTAATGATAAAAAGGCAACTCTAAGATTTCATCTCACACTTGGCAAAGATGACCTAAAATAGTAAATATTGAGGTTATAAAATTATATAAAATTTAGAAAGCAATATGAAATTATGTAAATAAAATGAGTAAAATAATTATGCCCTTTAAACCAAAGATTCCATTATTAGGCTTTTAACAATCCTAAGGAAGAAGAAAGTTCTAATGCATACCAAAATATTTACATCAGCATTTTTTGTGACAGCAAAGAATTGAAAACAAAGTAGATGTCCATCAACTGGGGAATGGCTAAACAAATCATAGTATACATAAATGTAATGGAATATTATTGTACTTTAAAGAAATGATGTGACAAAAACAAACATGAATTGATGCAGAAGCTAAGCAAAATACACACACACACACACACACACACACAATACCTACAACAATTAAATGAAAACAATCAGACGTGTAAAAAAAATCAAGTAAATTCAGCAAAAGCATGAAGATTAAGTATGACTTAAGTAAACAGATGAGAAGATATCTCCAACCCAACCCCTTCAGGAAGGTTGGAAGTCTTAAGTATTTACACAGTGTACATATTTTATACTTGAACTTTCTCTTATATAGGACAGTTCTCTGAGATGAGATGCATGGTTTAACTATAATAATGTGGAAAACTGAGACATCACTAAAACTTTATATTTTAAAAATGAAGGTTTCTGAGAAAATATAATATTAATATATACATTGTTGGATAAGAAAATGTAACAGATATTTTACTTAGTTGTTTTTCTATTATCACAAGAAAGGATTCATTTAGGGAAAAAAGTTGAAATGATCAAAATACAAACAAGATATTAATAAAATACATTTAAAAAAAGAAATTCTAAGGGAGATTAGATTTTATCACTAATTAGTCATGACTCCTCAGACAAAAACAAATTTTAAATTGTATTTATTAAGTCAAAATATTTATTTTTATATATGTTCTAATATATATATGCGCCTTATTTTGCTCAAATTTCTCAATAACATTTATAATTGCTAATAAAGAAAAAAATGGGAAAGACATATATGAAATCTTGGGAAAACAGCTAACTACAAAGATGTTAGTGAATAGATGGAATCATACAGTGTTTTGAAAATAAGCTTTATTTGAATAATGCTATGAAGAAAACTCGGGGGAAAAAATTATATAGTATAGTATAATTTGGATTTAAATCCTGCCTGAGGCATTTGCAAGCTATATGACCCTAGATAAGTCATTTAAGATGCTGGGGTCTCAGCTTCTATATATAAAAAATGGGATAATATCAACACCTAAGTCATTAGTTGTGGTGAGCATTAGATTGTAAAGGGCTGAAATTCTGAGTTGATGCTCTGAGGTCTGACAACAGATCACTTAAGACAAATTACCGATTTGGCAATACTCTATTAGCATATGCTTGGAAAATGGTCCTTCCCACTATTTTGTGTTGGTTCAATCTTTTGGTATATACAGAGAATTGTGGGAAGGATTAAGGGGTAGAGTAAGACAAGCCAGAGTCACTTTGGTGGTAGAGGAGGAAAAAAAAGTAAGGTCACAGAGATCCTGTGTCCATTCCTTTCACTTCTACCCTTAATGACCAAGAATAAAGACCAAGGCTTTTTGCTTATCCTGAATCCAGCTGATTGATTCTAAGGTATACAGGGTGCTAACTCAGTCTTCACATTAGATGAAATAATGAGAAGCAGCATTCAACTGCAAACTTTAATCTATGTGATCTGAATTCCAATGGCAATGCATCAGTTTGGTCACTTCTATCACTGTGACTTTAGGCAAAGTTCATTTGGAGGATTGTATGAACTATCAGATCTTTCCCAGTTCTGGATTCCACAATTTTAAATAAATTACAAGCCTTAAAAATGCTACATAAATGTAAGTTATTGTCATCATTGCTATTTAAGCTATTTTATATTATTACAGGATACTAGAAAAAAGGTAAATTTATGAGTACATTATTCCTAGAGATAATAATACATTTAAAAGATGAAGTAGTATAGGATTGAGATAGTGTGTAACCACTGACCAAGAAGTTTTCAGAATGTGAGAAGTTAGGGAAGAGTAAGATTCACAGAACAATTAAGTAATCAATAAAAGCCTTGAACAAATAAGAAATTGGGGAGGCCTAGAAAAGCACAGATGGATTCAGCCAATCAGCAAGGGTCTTGTGGTTTTCAGAAAACTTACCATAATAGCCCATCCAGCCCAAAGTAGTTGGGGTCAATGACCTGACTTGTGCAAATTACTACTGCTACCTGCTTAATAGGATAATTTTATATTAAACACACCCTAGAAGAGGAGTTTTCTGACATTTTTGAACATGGGATGTATGATAGGGAGGGGAGAGAGAGACATGTTTTATACATATTAAGGGGAAATATGTAGTGGGTGTAACAGAAAGACTGTAATCCAGATAAAACGGAGCAATCGTTTTCTGAAAGGAAACTGTGTGTCACACAACCAAGTGTAAAGGTTCTCCCATTTTGGTATCCAATGCTCCCTCTTTCTAAAGAGGAGTGGAGACTGTTTCTGGCCAGAAACATTAAAGTGAAAACATTAAAGTGATTCCTTAAGATTCTTCTTTAATAAATTTTCCTTGATATCTGATATCTGATTTTCAATGTCAAGAGTGTTATTTTTAACATTATGTAAGTGTGATAGCACCAGAGGCCTACATTTGTAGCAGGGTTTAATTTTACGGCAAGACACGATTTAGTTAGAAATCAAGTGTGGTCAATAAGGCAAGACAAAGAAAATTATACTAGAACGGTCTAAGCTAATATTATATATGAGGCACTTAATAACTAGCATTTATATAGCATTTTTAAGGTTTGTAAAGCACTTTATATTATTTCCCCTGATACTGTAAGTTTTTGAGAAAGGTTCACTTTACAGATGAAGTAACAGTCTTAAGATAGGGAAAGTGACTTGTCTAGGTTTATATACTAAATATCTGAGGAAGAGGATTCAAATTCAAGTCTTCCTGACTCTAAATATAGCATTCTTTATTACCACCAGGAGTTCAATATTTGCAGATAGATTAAGAGTGTGGGTAGGGGGGAATTTTAACTTTCTCTAATCTAAAAAGTAGTAAAGGGGACTAAGCTTTCTTCATCCAGAAAATAGCCATGGTCTAGGTCAGAATTTCAAAGTCGTACAGAAATGGATCCCTGCATATTGACTTAGAAAACAACAAAGTACATTCCTACTTTCATTGCTTTAGTCACATAGTTTTACAAATTTTTATCGCGTGATTTTTATCATACCTCACAAAGGACGTTTTTAATGGTGAAGAAAATACTGCTTTCATAGCACTGGCTGTTTTCCTATAAACAAGAGACTTTAATAAATATTATTGAATAATCATGTATTTGTGGTTTCAGTTCTGCTACAAAAGGAATCACAAATCATAGGTTAAGTCTGACATCACACACATTTGGGGCTAAAAAGTACTTTAGTGGCTAAATGGTATTTTCCAATCCCCTTGTTTTATTCACAAGAACTTCAACTGGCTTGCCTTAAGTCACACAAGTAGTTAATTGACAGAGAACAGATTTGAATCTAGGCTCTCTACACCAAATCTCTGTACCAATGAGTATTCTTGCTTTTGCATCACGGTCAAATATCACTATCATTAAGTCTATTTAGCTATAGCAAAGGGATTACTCAGTGTGACAGACTATACAAGATGCATTATTTAGAATCATATTAGGCCCTAGGAATTCTGGGGCTTAATAGCTTCTAGATGCTTTTAATATCTTCTTAGTAAGGGTCAGAAGTCTAAAAGCTAAATTTCATTTTTGTTTGAAGTTTAAATCCTTAATATAATTTCTTTACACTGATTTATCTATTTAATTACGTATTAATCTGAATAAAGATACAAAGGGATCTATGTTTTTTTGTGGAGGAGAAGACTCAATGGAGCCTGGGTGGATGCAGACTGAGCCTGGATTCAAGAAGATTTAGGTTCAAACACTATATAAGGTATTTGCTAACTTTGTCATCCTGTATCAGTCACTTCTAAAATGGGGATAATACCACCTGTCTGGTAGAGTTGCTGGAAAGATGAAGAAAGGTAACATGTATTAAGTATTTAGCACAGTGTCCTATAAACACTATATAAAAACTTATCTTTTTCTCCTTCCCCCCTTCAAAACTTTTTACTGTTTCTAAATAAACTTTTCTCTCCAAGGTAAAAACACACACACACACACACACACACACACACACACACACACACACACACACACACACACACTATGTATTCTTATATTTTTATTTATTTGTTAAATATTTCTCAATTACATTTTGATATGGCTCCCATTGTACTCAGTAGTTGGGCTAAAAATTTGACATTTCTGGTTTAGAATCTAGGGTACTCATGCTCCTACATATCATTGTTTTTTCATATATAATCACCATAATTAGTCACTTCTCTTTCTATAATTCATGGTAACATGTAAGAATTCTTTGGTTTTCATAGTCTTATTTCTTATTTCAGTAGTAATAAACTATTTTTTCTTTTTCCATATTGCCCTATCTTCAAAGTTGATCTTATCTCTTAAAATACTTTTTATGAGAAAGAATTTATATACAACATCAGCAATTCAGAAGGAAAAAAAAAATCCCAGCAGCTGTTTGATGTCCAAGAATATGAACACTTAGCAATCAGATGAAAGAAAAGAGAAAGATCAAGAGAAGGCTGATTTTTGAATTACTTCAGGCTAGAATTTACCATTCTCAATACTGGAAATTTCATGCTCATTATGTTTCAACATCTATCCTGTTAACAACTGCTTTATCATTTCCTTCCCCAGTGTGAGGTTTAAACACGTGATCCTTTATAATACCTCACCTCATTCAATTTTATAGAAGGCGGAGAGAGGAAAGAGAAGGAAACTAGGAGGGCAGAATCTAAAATAAAAATGTTTCTTTAATAAGAAATAAACACAATCATTAAGCTTGGAATCCTAATATTTGTCAAATAACAGCTTTCAAGGTAAATTATCAAGAAATTACAATTTTTCTGAAAATAATCACTGAGTAAAATGTTTAATGACCCATTTGTCACCAACAAAGCAATAACTTTGGACTTATGGATTATCAAGCATAGTAAACTGAATTGAGGTGAAATCAACTCAGTATCAACTTACTTCTCACTTAAAATGTTAAAGGATTATGTAGCACAGTAATTAAAGTAAATTTTATCTAAAAACAATGGAAACATATGTTCAGAAAGATTTCATTTTGCAATGGATCACATAGGTTTCTGTCAACCAAGGAAATTACAAATCATTATACAATCATTAAGAGACATTACTAGGTAAAAAAAAGAATGTTATATGTTAGAAAAGACATGAAGGGGCAGCTAGGTGGTGCAGTGGATAAAGCACCAGCCTTGAATTCAGGAAGACCCGAATTCAAATCTGGTCTCAGACACTTTTAACACTTTCTAGCTGTATGACCCTGGGCAAGTCAATTAAGCCCAGCTTCAGGGAAAAAAAAAAAAGGAAAGAAAAGACATGAAAATCCCACGTGAGTAAATAATATATAATAAGCCTAAAAATGTAGGTGGGAAACAGGCCATAGCAAAGTGCTTTAAATTTCAAATTCAAAAGTTTGCACTTCATTCTAGAAATAATACAGGCACTACAGTAAGTGAGATGATGAAATGATGATGATGAATGGAAGTCAGAGTAAAAAGGTCTCAATTAGACTTGAGGAAGAGACCCATTGAGGCTATTTTGAGAGTTTAGATAATAAGTATCTTAGAAAGACCTGAACTAGGAGGATAGTTACTTTGTGAATGGAAAAAAATAGAGGAATGATAGAACAGATATTATGTGGAAAAAATCTGTAAGACTTCACAAATGATTGAAAATGTGCAGGCAAAATGAAATAGAATGGAAAAGGAATCATTTGTACAGATATGATCATTAAAACCATGGGAACTGAATAGGTTACTGAATTAAATATTGAAAAAGAGTTTCCCTTACACGAATTTGGCCCAAAGGAAGTGAAGAAATGAAAAAATGAAAGTATCACAGATTTACAGCTAGTAGGGATATTACAGAGATCACCTTATCATTTTACAAATGTGGAATTGATAACCATCAAGCTTAAGTGATTTGCCCAGGTTGCTTTCACTCCAAATATAGCCCCTTTCTGCTGCTTCATGCCAATCCTATCATCTAAAATGAGAATAAATCACTAGAAAATCTGGCAAATGCATTCCAAATGTATATAATATATGGATATCTGTTGTACTGTTAGTTTTAGCTATAGATGCTCCTGAGAGGACTTGGATCAATTTTGTCAAATACTAATCTTTCCAAAGGCTCATTAGCCAATACCAAATGGTTTTGGTGATCGCTGAGTTATAATATAGTTTTACATCAGGTACAGCTAGGCTGCCTTCATTTTATTTTTATTTTTTCATTAATTCCCTTGAAATTCTTGACCTTTTGTTCTTCCATATGAATTTTGTTGTTATTTTTCCTAGGCCATTAAAATAGTTTTTTTGGAGTATGACTGGTATAGCACTAAATAAATAGATTAGTTTAGGGAGTATATTAGCTCGGCCTATCCAAGAGCACTTAACATTTTTCCAATTATTTAAATCTGACTTTATTTGTGTGGAAAGTGTTTTGTAATTTTGCTCATATAATTCCTGACTTTCCTTTGGTAGGTTCCCAAATATTTTAAATCTACATAAATCTTCAGCATTTTTATAGATCACCACCAAAATCCAACAGCAAGAGATACAAAGAGAAATTCCATTCAAAATAACTGTCAATAGCATAAAATGTTTGGGAATCTATCTTTATATCAGAGTAATATTTTGATGACCTAGGGAAAAAATAACAAAAAAATTCATATAGAAGAACAAAAGGTCAAGAATTTCAAGGGAAGTAATGAAAAAAAAAAAAAAATCAAATGAAGGTGGCCTAGCTATACCTGATCTGAAACTATATTATAACTCAGCAATCACCATTACCATTTGGTATTGGCCAAGAAATAGATTAGTTGATCACTGGAATAGATTAGGTTCAAAGGACAAAATAATCAATAACTATAGCAATCTAGTGTTTGACAAAACCAAAGATCCCAACTTTTGGGATAAGAATTCATTATTTGAAAAAAACTGTTGGGAAAACTGGAAAATTGGTATGGCAGAAATTAGGTATGTCTCCACACGTAACATCATATACCAATATAAGATCAAAATGGGTTCATGATTTAGGCATAAAGAACAAGATCATAAATAAATTAGAAGAACATAGGATAGTTTACCTCTCAGACCTGTGGAGGAAGAAGGAATTTGTGATCAAAGAAGAATTAGAGATCATTATTAATCACAAAATAGAAAATTTTGATTACATCAAATTAAAAAGCCTTTGTACAAACAAAACTAATGCAAACACAATTAGAAGGGAAGCAACAAACTGGGAAAACATTTTTACAGTCAAAGGTTCTGATCAAGGCCTCATTTCCAAAATATATAGAGAACTGACTCTAATTTATAAAAAATCAAACCATTCTCCAATTGATAAATGGTCACAGGACATGAACAGACATTTTCCAATGATGAAATTGAAACTATTTCCACTCATAAGAAAGAGTGTTTCAAATCACTACTGATCAGAGAAATGCAAATTAAGACAACTCTGAGATACCATGACACACCTCTCAGATTGGCTAAGATGACAGGAAAAAATAATGATGAATGTTGGAGGGAATGTGGGAAAACTAGGACACTGATGCATTGTTGGTGGAATTGTGAACGAATCCAACCATTCTGGAGAGCAATCTGGAATTATGTCCAAAAAGTTATCAAACCTTTGACTCAGCAGTGCTACTACTGGGCTTATATGCCAAGGAAATACTAAAGAAGGGAAAGGGACCTGTATGTGCCAAAATGTTTGCGGCAGCCCTTTTTGTAGTGGCTAGAACTGGAAAATAAATGGATGCCCATCAATTGGAGAATGCTTGGGTAAATTGTGGCATATGAATGTTATAGAATATTCTTCTGAAAGAAATGACCAGCAGGATGAATACAGAGAGGCTTAGAAAGATTTACATGAACTGCTGCTGAGTGAAATGAGCAGAATCAGGAGATCATTATACACTTCAACAACTCTGTATGAGGATGTATTCTGATGGAAGTGATTATCTTCGACAAAGAGAAGATCTAATTCAGTTCCAATTGATCAATGATGGACAGAATTAGCTACACTCAGAGAAGGAACACTGGAAATGATTGTAAACTGTTTGATTTTTATTTTTCTTCCCAGGTTATTTTTACCTTCTGAATACAATTCTTCTTGTGCAACAAGAGAACTGTACAGTTCTGCACACATATATTGTAGGTAGGATATACTAGAACATATTTAACACGTATAATCCGACTGCCTGACATCTAGGGGAGGGAAATTTCGGAACAGAAGTGAGTGCAAGGGATAATGTTGTAAAAAATTACCCTAGCATATGTTCTGTCAAAATAAAGTTATAAAAAAAAAAAAAAAAAAAAAAAAAAAAATCAGATGTTGTATAACTGCAGTTTTTGGCAGGTATATGCTTGTAAATCACAAAGTCGCTGATCCTCAGTTTCTTCATTTCTAAATCTTTAACACTAGCACTTCAGTTACTGACCTTTTAGACTCAGGCTGAGGAAAAAAAAAAAAAAAAAAAAATCTGTCTAAACCACCATGTATTAGTCCAAAAATCCTCGGAGCTCCTGGAGCTTTTTGACATTCATAAGGTTTGTGTTCATCACATTGTTTCTTCTTCATACAAACTGTATGAAACTAACACTGTACTTGAAATCATATGCTAACAAAGCTGTACTACTAGTGTGACTCAAATTACTTAATCTTTTTTGCCCCTAAAATCAGAGTGGTAAGAGGAAGGAGTCTACTATGACCATAAAGATATCTTCCCAATTTCAACCTATGATTTATGAACCTAAACATAATTTCTTCTCCCTCTCTTTGTTCTATACACCTCCCTTCTCCTCACAACTCTATTCCATTTTCTGGAATCCTTCCTGGCTGGATTTTTTCACCCTCACATGTTCCGCCTTGGGATATCATGGGAGCAAAACCAATCAGATGTGCTTAAACACCATTCCCCTCACCCCATTGACAAGAGCTACCTTAATTTAAGAATGATCAGCCATAGGGTCATCATTTTACTTATATAAATACTGAAATAGGTAAAATGATGACAATAATGCTGATTTAGGTCCATAGGGAATACCATCTCATAGAAGTGGTGACCCCTTTCTCATGGCCTTCAATTTCCTTATGTCATAGCACAAAGAAGCTTCCTAAGAAGGCAGCAACCTCCCTGAATATATTTTTGATTACCCATTCCTGTTTTTCTTTGATTGAATTGTCAACCACCCCATTCTTGACAGTCCCTGACGAAGCCTACAAATCTCACATCCTATGTATAAATTAAATCATAAGTGTAACAAAGTTCTACTACTTTTAGTGTATCTGAACAGTTAATCTCTTCTACATAGAAGCCTATGTTTCCAAAAGCAACTCCAATGAACCAGGACAAAAATTTAAGGTAACATTTCATTCACTAAATTTGGCCCTAAATGAATCCAATCTAAAATAGGAAGTTTTACAACCAACGAAACTATAGAAAGAAATATGTAACAAACTGGTCCAGAAAAAGAATTCCAATGTGACACTTGACTGTGTTCATTCTGGTTTCTTTTTTTCTTTTTAATAACATTTCTTAATACTCAGATCTTCTATTACAGATGCAGAGTAACTGAATTTGGTAGTTTCCATTGGTAGTTCCATACTTCTGGGTAATGCTACTTTACCTCTTATCCCACTCTCCATGTAATATCTCTTCTGCCCTTGGTAGCTAAATTCCTCAATAAGTCCATCTACAATAGGTTGCATACCCATTTCTCTCACCTCCAGGAGTTCATTCCACTGGAAATGATCTCTCCAAAGTTTGTTCCAATGGTCTTTTCTGTTTTCCTTCTCTTTGACTTCTCTATAGCCCTTGACACCTGATTTTTTTCTCCTCCTTGATACTTTCTTCTCTCTAAGTTTTCATTTTCAGGACATTAGTCTCTCCTGGTTCTCCTCCTGACCACTTTCTTCAGTTTCCTCATCTCTGTGTGCAAAGGTTCAGTCTTGGGTTCTCTTCTTCCTAAATGCAGTTTCATCTGGTAACTTCATTAGCTTCCATGGATTTAATTACCATATCTATACTAAAAATTCTCAAATCTCTCTATCTTGCCGCAAAAGCTCTACTAATTTCCAAACTCACATTTCCAACTGCTTTTCAGGCATTTCCAACTGGATGTCCAGCAGACAGCCTAAATTCTGTATGTCTGAAAGAACTCATATCTTCTAAACTGTCCCTCCCTCACCTTCTGTTATTATAGAAGAGTACACCATTTTTCCTGTTATTCAGGCTCACAACCTAGGAGTCTCTCAACCAATTTGCTGCTAAGGACTGTCAATTTCATCCTTACAACATCTCTTGTACAGATCTTCTCTCCTGACCCTGCCACCATGCTAATGCAGGCTCTCATCTCCCCATGCCTTGATTATGGCAATAGTTGGCTTCAAGTGTCTTTCTACTCTAACTCAACCACTAAAATGGTTTTCCCAAAACACAAATCTGATCATCTCACCCCACTCCACCCCAACTCAATAAATTCCAGCAGCTCCCTATTACCTCTAAGATAAAATACAAAATGCTCTATTTAGCATTTAAAGCTCTTCATACCAGAACACTCCTTCTCTACCTACCACATTCCCTTTAACTCTCCAGTATTGTTGTTTTAAAACTTGACACATAATCTTCCTTCCAATGACCCTGGGTCTCCTAGCTATTCTACAAACAAGGCATTCCATCTTTCTACTTCAGGCATTTTTTCTAGCTCTCTAGAACTGCTTGGAACACTCTACTTCCTTCACTTCCAACTTAAAAGTCCAAAGTAAATTCCTAAATTGTTTTTAAACTGGAAATCTTCCCCAATATCTCTTAATTCTAGGTTTTAACTGTTTGTTATTTCCTAATTATCATGCTTATCACATGCTCTTCAGATATTTGTATGTAGTCTTGACCATTATACCATATGCTTTTAGAGGGCAAGAGGGGTTTTTTTTTTTGCCCCTTTTTGTGTCTCTAGAACTGTGTCTGAAACATGAAAGGAACATAATAAATGCTTACTGACAGGATCATGAGATCATAGATTCAAAGCTACAAGGGCCCTTTAGAAGCCATCAAGTTCAACTCCCTTGAACTTTTTAAAATGAAACAGACATATGGAGGTCAAGTTCAGGGTTACACAATGTCTTTTGCCGAATGTGAATCTGGGTCCTTTTTGAGAACTCCACTTCCATTGAACTATCTAATAAATCATGACAACCATGACTAGAAATACTCCAATGTCACACTGCAGTAATCAGCTGTGTAACTGCCTTCCAGGACTGCCTGTAGCTTTTAGAGTCTTAAGATCCTCACTAAGAAACTACCAACACATTCAGACATTACAAATGTACAAAACACCAACCAAAAATAGTCTATTAGCATTAAAATGGATGTCCTGTGAGTCAGCCCAATCTAAATTCAACTGCATTTTAATTTTTTTCCCCGAGTTTAACTTTCCTAAAGTGCCATGGCCCCAAAGGAATAATTTTAGAACTCTTAAAGGTGGTCAGCCAAGAGTATTTATGTTGAACACTGGGGCTATTTGCCCAAAGACGGTGATTCGATTTTTCACTAGTTCCAAACACGAGAAAAAATTTCAAAGGACAATAAAAAGAAAGGAATACAAGGGGCTACGGATAACAAAAAATAAATTAAAATGTATCACCTGACAGCTGAGCTGTGTGGCCTGCCAAATCAAAAAATTAGATGAGATATCGAGGAGCACTTATGCAGATCGCTGTAAAAATACCTAATTCAAAACAAGTGGAAAGGGGAAGGAACATTGTACTTTGAAGTAGCCGGGTTCTTCTTCACGCTTGAAAGGGGCCAGACTCGGTCTCCCAGAAGAAAAATTTACAAAGTTTTAGGCTCCAGGAAGCAATAGGACTCCAAAGCACGGGACAAAAGCTCATTTCGCTCACCAAAGCCAGCCTTAGTGATGAGGTAGGTACACGCATAGTTTTCCCCACCAGGCAGAGCGCCACCTGCCGCTCACTCGCCGAGCCCCCACGCATCCAAGGGGCAACTCGACTTCGCTCTGCTGGATCCCTTCTACCAGGCAAGGAAGCTCCCGCCACGCTATCGGCGCTACCGAGCCCTCAGGCCAGCGGCCCAGCTACGGACGTCCAGATACACTCTCCCCTCCACCTCTCAACCAGGAGGAGCCCAGCCTTCCGAGGCTTCGGGAGAGAAAGAAAAATCGGAAAGGGGGAGTGAGCCCACGCTGGAAAGAGGGGGCGCCGGGCCGGGGGGGGGGGGGGAGGGGGACGGGGCGGTACCTCCGTTGGAAGTCTCCCGCGTAGGGCTTCAGGGCAGGGTCAGTCTCCAGCAGCCGAGACAAGTCGGGAACATCCGCCAAAGCAGCTGCCAAAGCCGCTTCCGCACCGCCCGCTGCAGCCGCCATCTTCCCGCTGCAGCCCCAAGCAGCTGAGGCCCGAGAGGTCGAGTGGAGCCGGAGTCGAGATCTGGGGAGGGAGGAGCCAGAGTAGGAAGCCCTTCTCTGTCGGTAGCACCGATTCCGGGCTGTTTATACTTGGTGCAACTGGCTATCGACCCACCCCTCTTCCTTCTCCTCTTCTCTCCCTTCCCCCCGGGAGAGGAAGGAGGGGTTAGACCCGGATTGACCTGCGGACCTCGAACTCGTGGCAGCCGCCTCCGCGCGCTGTAGGGGACTGGCTGTACACGCGCCAGAAGCGGGATCAGGTCCTGCCCGGGAAAGCGTACTACCCTGACCCGCCCCGTGAGCCGTGACTGATTTTGCCAAAACCTCCTTCTTGTGTCTCCGCTTTGAAATTACTGCGTAGTTAGCACCTCAATGGAGGTACAAACCTCGGAACGTCACCTTGTCGCCATCACCTAATGAATTTTATAAATCATTGGATTTTAAACCAAAGATACTGCAGGTTAAAATAGGGGGTAGAAAAAAGTAACTGTCCACATTCCATCAGGGAAATGCTTCGAGTAATGTTATTTTTACAGGGCACTTTTTCTCCCAACATATTTTAATACCTCCTTATAATGATGTGGTTTGAGTACCAACATGATGCGGGGTAATGTTGAGGTTCAGAAGGAACCCCAAAAGATTGGGGATTGCAGACTGTGTCCCGAGGTGACTTAAAATTGGCTTGAACATATCTCCAAGTCAAGGAGCAAAGTTTATCGTAAAGCCAGTAGAAGCTGTGCTAAATTCGAAAAAAAATTTAGTAAAGAACCAGGATCAAGAAGATAAATTTATAGGATTTTATCCTGATCCCTGATATGTTAATTTTATGGCTTAGAGGTAAAACTGAGGAGTGGTCTTAGAGGTATAGTTGAAGAGCGGTTTGCTAAGTGTCTCGTTATCTCCAAAGTTTTGTTATTACTTACCCACGGATCATCTGACAGCCAGCACTGTTTGTGGAACTAGACACTGTCAAGGGGGGGGAGGCGGCTCCTGCCAGATTCCCCCTAGAAACCGTATCCCATCAGTGTAGACAGCAGATTATGGTGGGCGCGAAAGGTTGGGGTTCAGTAAAGTGGAGAATTCACAATGGCCATTTTCTCTGGCAAAAGGTGAATTTATTTAGGGGAAAAAGTTACAGGCGAAATGGAAGGATACAAGTGACACTGGGAATAGTAAATATGAAACAGAATGAGAGAGCAAATGAAAGACAAGTTCCTCAGTGAAACCCACTACCAACCAGTAGAAAGGGAGCACCCCAGGAAGTTGAGGCACACCCTTAGCTGGCAGGCTAAATTCTGGAAGTTAATCTAAAAGAGTAAATTAGTACCAGCCAGGGGCAGCTAGGTGGCGCAGTGATAGAGCACCAGCCTTGAATTCAAATCTGGTCTCAGACACTTAACACTTCCTAGCTGTGTGACTCTGGGCAAGTCACTGAACCCCAGCCTCAGGGGAAAAAAAAAATTAGTACCAGCCCTGAAGTCTGAAGGACTCAAATCTGGTCTCAGCCACTTAACACTTCCTAGCTGAGTGACCTTGGGCAAGTCACTTAACCCTAATTGCTTGGGGGGAGAGGGGAGTTAATTAGCTATAAGAATGAGAAGTAGGGTTAGGGAGAGATATCATGTGACATGGCAGTATGGGAAGGGTTAAGAGCCCTGATGTATTGATCCAAAGAAAAGCAGCAGCCCTGGGATGGCCCATAAGCAGATTTTGTAGGGAAATTTTAACTTAAGGAATAGACTGGGTTTTCTGACAGGGCATGACAAAGTAAGACTGTTCAAGATCTCTATAGATGGTGGGTCTTAGGAGTTTGACATAACTTGGATTTCAACCTGAAGATATAGCCAGAGGGTTCGACTATAGAGCTAAAATGATCCCGATCAGAACCTATTCAGCCTGCCTCAAGGAATAATTTTTATCAGTTCCTCTGCTAACAACACCTAATACTGAAGATCTCATCAATAATTTCAGTGGATGTTCTAACAATTTTCTTAGAGCATTAACCATCTGAATAGAAAAACATCAGCATTGTAATGCTGTTGTCAGCCAAGTAAAATCACATGTGCATTAATTATATTTTTTTAACCTGTCCTCATAAATCTTGGTGCCTTTTCCTCTATATCATTGGATATGATATCTCCAGTTTATTATATATATATATATATATCCTGTGTCCAAAGTTGTTAGCATGTTCTCCCCCAACATTGAACAAGTCCTAGGACTTCCCCCCTTTCTTTCTATGCCCAGTTCCTAGCACATTAGGTGCATTTAGTTAAATGGTTCTTGACTTTATATTCAAAATTCCTTCAGATTCATTCACAGTAAGTTAGAGAATATTCTCTAAATTTCAGAATACAGATATTGGTTCTCTAATATTAAAAACTAAATGGAAATCAAGCTTGAATATCTAATTTCTCTCAATTGCTATATCAGTTCTTTTTTGGTTTCTTTGTGACTAGCTATGTGATTTCAAACAAAATGTTCAATTTCCTTTATCACTAGAAAAAAAAAATCTGGATTGGAATCTTACTTGTGCCATATCTTGCTACCCAAGTAGTAGAAAATTTAACTTGGAACAGGGACCACAGTTTGATTCCCACCACTGATGCTGGTAACTGTACAACTCAGAGCAGTTTCCTCATCTATAAATAAAAAATAATAATACTGTCTCACTGGGTTCTTATAAGGGTTCAAAGAAGATAATATATATATATAAATTGATTATTTAATAAATGTCAGTTAATATACCTGCAGCACTTTGAGCAAATAAATCATTTTGATGAAGTTAGTGGCAGTGCAGAGAGTTGTGGGAATCCCCTTTGGTCAGAGGCACACAGGTCCAAAGTGAAAGAATTCATGACCCTGAAGTCTGAATGGCATAAGGGAAGTTTATTGGCACTTCGAAGCCAGCTTTGCTAAGAAGACAAACTTCTCTGTGGCAAGAAGTCCTGTCAGAGAAATAACAAACGGTTATTACTGAGAAGAGAATGTCTTCACAGCAGGCAAGAGTCCTGGTAGGCAGCTGTGCCAAGAACAGAGGTCCCTTGGCAAAACATACTCCTACTTGGGCCTTCTGCCGAGATTTACAGTTTATAATTGTCCTTTATAACAGTCTGAGGTTAAGGCTTCCATTGAATGAGATTTCCTTCACTGTTGTCAGTGCCCCCAAGTGTAGATACTTGTCTTGGAGTTTCAAGCCACTCAACAGGCACAGATCTCCAACTGAATAAAATCATTTCAAAAGCTTCCCCCCCCTCCCAGAGCCTGGAATTTCCTGAAGAAATTTCCTCAAATACCCCCCAAAATATCAATAGAGGGTGATTTGACCAAGATTTCCAATTGAATGAAGCCACTTAATTTGTCTGGGAACATATGCTTTCCCAGACTTTTTGGAACACTCAGAATCTCCCTTCTTTTAAGATCAAAGGAGACATATTTTCAGACTTCCCCCCCATCATATCCCCTCCTCAAGGGGTGACCCCCAGATTCATTTGGGGTAAAGGGGCAAAGGTCTCATTCTTCTGTAATTGCCCCAAGCTGACAAGCATCATAAATATTATCCCTAAATTCTCTGGGGGTCATGGCTAGGATGGGAAGAAAGCAGCATTGACATCTAAAGGGTGTTGTATGTTCCAGTCAATCATCCCAGGCTGGAGGAGCAGTTGAAAATTCGCAGCTTGAGGCTTAGAAGGAACAAATCCCAGGAGTAGTGTCATCCAGGGTTGAGATGGTTTGGGAATGAGGTCTTTTGCAAAAAAATGCATCAGGTCCCATCTGTGGGCTGCCTTAAGGATGCTAATAGCCCACCCAACAATGCTGAACTTCCCCCACTACTCATAGAGCTCCCTAGCTGAAAGGCTGGGAAGGAGTTAACTACTGGCAGGGGCCTTAGAATGCTAAGGAGTTAATGCTGGCAGGGGCATAGAATGCTAAAAAAAATTAGGAGAGAAAATGCTAGGAGCAAAAAGTTCTCATCTTTGAAGTAAGAAAAAGTTAAGTAGAAAAATGAAAGTGAGAGAAAGAAGGACTTAGACAATTTCACTCTTCATTCTCTAGAGTGCTCACAGGAGACTGAAATACCTGAGAAGTAAAAGCTGGGCTTTTTGTCTTTCTGCAAGGAGCTTAGGTTTAGGTTTGCTAAGCCTGAAAGTGCCTTGATGCCTTCAGAGCCTTCTCAGTCCTTGAGCGAAAAGTATTTAACAAAACCAAAAGCAGTTTCATTGGCCAGCTATTTGATTGTGGCAGTAAGGTTGGAAAGGATGTTCTCATGTTCTTAGTATCCCACCCAGGGGACTAGCATTGCTGTGCCTTTAAGTACCAAAGAATATTTCCCCAAAATCCACCCTTTTGTCTCCATGAATGGGTGGGGGCTGTTTGAGGTGCTGGCATTATACTGACATGCCCAGATTAGAGAAAATGCAGGACAGCCTAAATAAAGTAAATTTAAAAGAGTTTATTGCTAGCTAGCGACTAAACCCCACCAGAACAGGGGAGTCAGCGCTAAGCAGCTTCAGAGACACATTATTTATATAAAAATCTACAAAGAAATTCCTTTCCCAGACAGGAGGCAAAGGTTATCACATTTAAGAATTACATTCCCAGACAAGCAGTACGACAATATTTAAGTTTTACATTTGTCAAGTTGTCAAGGTCTTAAAGTGGCATATCTGAGGGCTGTGTGCCTGCAATTGGAAACAGAAAATACCACCTGCATTAGGGAATGAAGAGCTGGCAACATAGTTCTGACTGCAGACAGAGCTGAAACCGAAATAATGTTCTCACACTCACAGGAGTGCATAAGCAGGTTAGGGACAGCATGCATCTCACTCCCCCCTCCCCCTTTTACTTTTGACAGTTTAGGAACTGGACTCATCAGAGTCCAGGGGGGAATAAGTGGCTCTGGCAACAAACAACTTAATGGCCTGGATCCTTTTCCTGATATACTCGGTTAAACAGTTAATCAAACAAGGGGCAATTAGTAGAGACAGCAGAAACAGAGTAAGGGGCTTATCAGGAAGGTTAGAAGGAAAGTCATCCAGGGGGACCAATTAAAAAGTGACTGATACCAGGACATTGATTATCGTGGGGTGATCTCCCACTCCTAGATGTTTCTTCTAACTGTAGATGGAAACTCCCTTAATATCCCTGAGTTGTTAGCATAAAAACAGCATACATAGCCCTCCCTGTTTAAGGTAGAGCAAATCCAGGCCCTCACAATTTTGTAGGGCCACCTCTGCCAAAAAGTTTAAGGAGTTTGCAGTGTTTTGTATGGGGGAACCTCAGTAACGACTACACAGTGCTTCTTGCACCAAGAGTGCTCCAGATCATAATCTGATTGATGCACCATGCCTCACCCTCCACCCCTCCCAAAATTAATCTTGGAATGTGGGCAGTGCACCTGGGGAGCAGGTTCTTGGGAGAGAGTGAAAGATTCAGGATGGAGTGGATCTCTGTCCTCCAGGTGGCATTTATGCCTATGCCTATAAAGTAAGAAGGGGGCAGGGTCCAGGGAGAGCCAACAGCAGGACTGGTTAGGTTTAACTCCATCAAGGGCTGACACAAACCCCTTATAGGGAGACAGCAGTCCTCTAGGAAGTGCAGGCTGAGGGGGTGTTGAGAGAACTGTTGTGGTTTTCCCCTCCAGAAGAGAAAAGTGGTCTGGCTAGTCTCAGGGATAAACGAGGAGGATTAATAACTGCATTAGGGCCTATGGGAATATTTTCCTTCAGGAGGGTCCTTCTTTGGATTGTGAATAGGGCTCCCAAATCTCTTCCTGCCACATAAATCTGGTACCCTAGGTCCTTCCCAATTCACAGGCCTCATTATACTATTCTTTCATTGTGACTGCAATGGAATTTCAGGTGCCTTCTTTCTGACATTGTTGTGATGGTGTTAATTTATGTACCTTAATGTAGGAGACCTGGCCTCTTTCAGAGAGCCAATCTGCTATGGTCTCACAGCCCCATGATGCACAGTGGTACTGGATCAACCCCTGACATTTAAATGATCCATTCACCAGGCACATACAGTACTGGGTTTTCTCCAATTCTTTCTCCATGCTTAAGAACTCACATCTGTATGAGGGGAGGACTGTGTTCCCACACTCCCTTCCCTCAACTTGGAGGGACCTTTTTTTTTTCATGAGTGTTGTAAAACAATGTCGGGGGGAGTGGGGAAATTCCAAGATCTTCCCAAGATCTGGCACAGATCTAGATGGAACCATGGCTGCCTGTAAATCTCTTTTCAGGCTGCCACCTTCCCCCCAGCAATTCTTATTAAAGTCCACGAATACTGATGGAGAGAACAGTGGCTAGGCTTCCCCCTTCCCCAACAAGGTGGGGGAAGTAAGAGGAAGGATCAGGCTGCAAAAGGGGATAAGATATAAAAGCATCATCTTCCAGGATCAGGTCCTTCAGTCACGTCTGGAGCAGGGTAAGGCTTCACATGTGAATAATGGATTCAAGCTTTACAGTCAGCCACCTTCACTGCTGAGGGATTGAAGAGAATGACCTGGTGTGGGCCAGTCCAGCAGGGTTCTAATACAGAGCCATGAGGAAATTTTCTGGTCAGGATCCAATCACCCGATTGGAGGTCTGGTCCAGCAACCTGGTGTAATGTTCTCTGATTCGATTTTCTTGGGGTCTTGGGGAGCAGCTTCCTTTCAGTTCAATAATAACCACAAGAATAGCCAGGGGTTAAAGTCCAAATCCTTTATTATCTCTTTCAAAGTCTTGTCTCGTTTTCTGGGGCCGGATTAGCTTTCTTAAAGACGTTCCGTTTTCTTGGAGTCTCTGAGAGCAGCCTTTATTTCAGTAAAGTAATTGCCACCAGAGCAGCCAGATGTTAAAGTCCAGATTCTTTATTATCTCCTTTCTGGGACCCAGCTCGCTTTCTTTGAGGCCTTCTGGAGTCTTGGTTTCAGTGGGGAAACTAAGGAGGAGAGCCTGCAACCAAGGTGGTATGAGATGGGATGAATCTGTTTTGAATCCAAGGGCTTGTGCTTCAGCCTCCAATCAGCTTGTCTTCTCTAGCTCTGTGTCTGAACCTAGCTGAGTCTCCCAGCTTATATGCTCTACACTGAGAATGAATCAATCATTATATCACTAGAAAACCATTATCTGTTGTAAGATTAAATCAATCATACTGAATTTAGAAAACTATTAAACACTATGCTAAACTAGATAACCATTGTCTTTATAAATTCCACTTAGAATCCTTTGTTTCAAGTTCAGAGTTTTGGTCCATAACAGGCTGGGGCAGGGGAGACTGGGCAGAGGAGCTATACAGAGCTCTCTGATTGCTGCTTGGATGTCCTGGAGAGCCTGTAGGAACTTGAAAAGGGAATCATTAGTAACATCATAAGAGCTGTCCTGACCCATTCATGGAAGGATAGGAGGTGGAGAACCAAATAGGATTTCAAAGGGTGAAAGGGAGAGCTGGATTGAACCACAAAATAAATAAGAAAGAAGTTAAGGAGCTCAAACAGAGTTTAAAAAAATTAAGTGTGATAGCTCTTTGGAGAAAATTGAATGGAGACAGAAAGGAATATACTTTTTTTTTCTTGCTGGTTCAAAGAATCTATAAAAAAATTGACAATGTATTATGGCATAAAACCCACAAAATCAAATGCAGAAAAGCAGAAAGGATAAATGAATTTTTAAAAAATCATGATGCAATAAAAATTACATGCAATAAAAGGCCAGGAGAAAGGAGACCAAAAATTAATTGGAAAGTAAATAATCTAATCCTAAAGAATGAAAGGTGACACAACAAATCATAGACATAATAACTTCATCCAAGAGAATGATATAATGAGAGAAAATATCAAAATTTGAGGGATGCAGGCAAAGTGGTTATTGGGGGAAATTTCATATTTCTAGATGCTTACTTACATAAAATAGAGTAAGAGAAGATCAATGAATAGGTATTATAACTAAAAAGCTAGAAAAAGAACAAATTAAAAGTTCTCAGAGTGTCAGTTTTGAAATTCTGACAATACAAGAGAAGATTAACAAAACTGAAAGAAAACGTTTGAATTAATAAATGAAACTAATAGTTAATTGTATGGAAAAACCCAGCAAAATACATAAATCATTAATTAATTTGATTAGAATTGGGCAGAGGTTTAAAACTCCCAATAAATATTAATTATAAGCCCAAGAAATTTTACCTCCAATAACAAATCCCATTAACCAAAGTTTCACATAAATCCCAAACAGGTATTTACCATGACCTTACATTGATAATAATAAGAAATTTGTCCTAGTAAGTTCACAACTCACCTTTCATATTTAAGTAGGCAATTTCATAAGTTGAACATTATACAAATCATTTTACTTTAAAATTCCCAATATAAAAAAAATTCCAAATTGCATATTACCTATAACAGAAACATTTTCTTTTTTTAATTTAATTTTTATTTTATTTTATAATTATAACCTTTTTTTTTTTTTTTTTTGACAGTACATATGTGTAACGTGCTCTCTTGGCAGTTACAATTACTAGTCTGTCCTAGACCCACCAGAGTACCTTTGACCACTGTCCTTTGCAGTGTGAACTCTACCCGGCTCGCCTCCTCTGAGGCCTTCTAAGGTCTCTGGCCACAATCTCTTGAATCTATAGTTTAATAACTGGTAGCACACTCAAGAACAGCCACGTTTAATCTTAAAAGCCTTTATTATATATACTCACATAATGCCCTGACTTGCAAAAACACCCAAAACAGTCCATTTCAGCTGCAACACTGGAACTGTGTCTGCTGTCTCTAGTGTCACGGTCAGGAGGGTCATTGCTGCCATCAGCATCTGGAGGGCTGCGGACATCTGGCTGGTCCCTCTGGGCTGTTGTCTGGTCCTTCTCTTGGATCCCCAGGTTACAAATGTCGCTGGTGGGGATGAACTCTACTGCTGGATCTGCACCTAGGAAGGAATGTACCCAGGGCCCAACTTGGGCCTTTCCAAATGCCATCCAGGCCTTTCCACATCACAGTGGAAACAAAGTTGTTGTCAAAAATATTAACAAAAGTCAGACAAAAGTTAATCAGTCTGTCACTTAGCTGCACTTTCTGTGTATGCCAGAAGTGCATTGCTAAGGTAAAAGGCAAAGAATTTAAAAATGTAAAACCAAAATAATTTAAAAGTGTAAAACCGAAATAGATTAAAAATATAAAACCAAAATAACTTTAAAATGTAAAATCAAAATAACTTAGCAAGATCAAAATACTTTGAAGATGTAAAATCAAAAATGTTTAAAAATGTAAAATCAAAATTTAAAAATTGTAAGCAATCACATATCCCAAAATTCCCTTCTCTTGTTTAGAAGAGAAGATCTTGGGGATAGTCTGTGCAGTAATGACTTTACTAATAGGATTATAAGAAATGCCAATGGAATGGGCAAAGTCAAATTCAATGCAAAAACACCTAAAGGCAAAGTATTTGTAAGCAAATCCATAACTGTCTTAAATGCATGTGAAATTTCTACAATGGAAAAATGGTTGATCACATGTCTAGCTGCTTCTCCAGAATGGAATGAAGCCATAATGTCCATTGGTCTTAAAACATCCACTCATACTGTTAATGAAAAAAGAACACTCGGCTATATCCCTGAATTCTTTTGCCTAAAAATCAAAGTTTGAGTTTCTGATACCGAATTGTACTCCAGGAATGTGAATCAATAAATCTGATATTACTTTTCCTCCTGGGTCAAAGATTCTAGTGATTAAAACAGCAATTTTCCAAACTATTCTAAACATAAACACTGTTTTATAATTACTCGTAGGGGGTTGGGAAATCAAGCCCACCTGTGGAACTGGAAAATCCACAAGGTAAGAAAAGAGGAGTTCCAACTCTCCAAAGACGATCCCAGCAGTTTTACAAGTATAAAACTCCACTCTCTCTAACTGCAAGGTCTTATCCCTGTAAGGTTTCTTAGAAATTAACTGAACTGTATTTTTAAAACTTTTCTGATTATACTCAATACCCCACAATTCCTTTTTGCCTTGGGGCATAAAGCCTACTCCTGTCCTTTGAAATGAAGACACAGGAGTTTTGAATGGATTAATGGGCAGTGCTGATGATATTATCGCCCTTCCTTTTCCTCCTCCCCCTTCTCCCTTGGCCCAAGAAGGTGAGGCTGAGGGCAGAGGAATTGGAAAATTCCCCAAAGGCTGATTTAAAGTCCAACCTGAGCTTTGCACATAAAAAGAACTAAACTTCTCAATGGAAGAGTAGTCAATAAATTCCTTAAAACAACAATACACAAGGTAAACCAACAAAATGCTAAGAAGAATTTCTACAACTGAAGTCCATGTGGTTCGTTTATTTCCTTAGTTTCAGCCACTGGTTTGAACTCTTCCTGTTCTATCTGTAGTAACCTGCTTTTTCTTCTTTCTCTATCTCAATCTGTAGTTTAACCTGCAATTCCAGCAACTCTTGCTGTGGGATTTTATACTCTATACTGTCATACATACGCATAGCTCTAGGTTGCTCCCTCTCCGCTATATTTAATGGGTGTGTGGATAGCCTTCTGGGAGCTTGATTACAAGCTTCCTGCTGTTCTTCAGTGGTGATCTTTGTTAAAAGATCTTCCATCTGGCTCTTTAACCTCTTTATATAAGCATTATGTTCAGCTGTGTCCTTGAGCCGATCCCAGAGTTACCTGGGTCCATATTGCTTCTCTGTCTTCCCTCTTAAGTGGTGTTTCTACCGGATCTTTCAGAATCTTAATTCTGAATATTAAATATTTTCAAAACCTGATAATTCCTGATGCATCCACGTTGAGCGCCATTTATAACGTGCTCTCCCGGCAGTTACAATTACTAGTCTGTCCTAGACCCACCAGAGTACCTTTGACCACTGTCCTTTTCAGTGTGAACTCTACCCGGCTTGCCTCCTCTGAGGCCTTCAAAGGTCTCTGGCCACAATCTCTTGAATCTATAGCTTAATAACCGGTAGCACACTCAAGAACCACCACGTGTAATCTTAAAAGCATTTATTATACCTACTCACATAATGCCCTGAGACTTGATGCCCTGACTTGTTGGTTCCCGAGTGAACACCTGGTCAGAAGACCCACGTGTTCACTACCAAAACCCTTATCTCTTTTGGCTATTCATCTTGGCTTGGCCACCCAGGCTGGGAAGCCAGGGTGAAGAACGCCAGGTTAAAGAGGACCGCCTGCTGCCTGCAGTGGGCTTACATAGGGCCTGTGAGGTCTCACGCACACAGCCAATCAGCGAGAGAGTCACCCATTACACAGCTATCTCAATATGGCCAGGATCCCACCCAAGGGCAGTCCTAATATCCACAGAAATTACTTCCGGACCACTCAATCTCCCGATTTGCTGTGGCACCCATTTAAAGGCCCCTTACACATATGCATGGGTAATTTTTTACAACATTATCCCTTGCACTTACTTCTATTCATATTTTTTCCCTTCCTCCCCCAACCCCCTCCCCCAGATGGCAGGCAGTCTTATACATGTTAAATATATTACAGTATATTCTAGATACAATATATGTGTGTAGAACCCGAATTTCTTGTTGCACAGGAAGAATTGGATTCAGAAGGTAAAAATAACAGTTTACACTCATTTCCCAATGTTCCTTTTCTGGATGTAGCTGATTCTGTCCATCATTGATCAATTGGAATTGGATTAGCTCTTCTCTATGTTGAAGATATCCACTTCCATCAGCATACATCCTCATACAGTATCATTGTTGAAGTGTATAATGATCTTCTGGTTCTGCTCTTTTCACTTAGCATCAGTTGATGTAAGTCTCTCCAAGCCTCTCTGTATTTCTCCTGTTGGTCGATTCTTACAGAGCAATAATATTCCATAACATTCATATATCATAATTTACCCAACCATTCTCCAATTGATGGACATCCATTCATCTTCCAGCTTCTAGCCACTATGAAAAGGGCTGCCACAAACATTTTGGCACATACAAGTCCCTTTCCCTTCTTTAGTATTTCCTTGGGATATAAGCCCTGTAGTAGTATGGCTGGGTCAAAGGGTATGCACATTTTGATAACTTTTTGGGCATAATTCCAGATTGCTCTCCAGAATGTTTGGATTCTTTCACAACTCCACCAACAATGCATCAGTGTCCCAGTTTTCCCACAGCCCCTCCAACATTCATCATTATTTGTTCCTGTCATCTTAGCCAATCTGACAGGTGTGTAATGATATCTCAGAGTTGTCTTAATTTGCATTTCTCTGATCAATAGTGATTTGGAACACTTTCATATGAGCAGAGATAGTTTTAATTTCATCATCTGAAAATTGTCTGTTAATATCCTTTGACCATTTATCAATTGGAGAATGGCTTGATTTCTTATAAATTAAAGTCAATTCTCTGTATATTTTGGAGATGAGGCCTTTAGCAGAACCTTTAACTGTAAAAATGTTTTCCCCATTTGTTACTTCCCTTCTAATCTTGTTTTTTAATTTGGTGTAATCAAAATTTTCTATTTTGTGATCAATAATGGTCTCTAGTTCTCCCTTGGACACAAACTCCTTCCTCCTCCACAAGTCTGAGAGGAAAACCATCCCATGTTCCTCCAATTTATTTATGATTTTGTTCTTTATGCCTAAATCTTGGACCCATTTTGATCTAATATTAGTATGTGGTGTTAAATGTGGATCCATGCCTAGTTTCTGCCATACTAATTTCCAGTTTTCCCAGCAGTTTTTGTCAAATAATGAATTCTTATCACAAAATTTGGGATCTTTGGGTTTGTCAAACACTAGATTGCTATTTTTATTCACTATCTTGCCCTGTGAACCTAACCTATGCCACTGATCAACTAGTCTATTTCTTAGCCAATACCAAATGGTTTTGGTGACTATTGCTTTATAATATAGTTCTAGATCAGGTACAGCTAGACCACCTTCACTTATTTTTTTTTTCATTACTTCCCTTGAAATTATCGACCTTTTATTGTTCCATATGACTTCGGTTGTTATTTTTTCTAGGTTATTTAAATAGTTTCTTGGCAGTCTGATTGGTATAGCACTAAATAAATAGATTAGTTTAGGGAGTATTGTCATCTTAATTATATTCGCTCGGCCTATCCAAGATCACTGAACATGATATTCCGAAAGGCTAAGGAACTTGGTATGCAGCCAAGAATAACTTACCCAGCAAGAATTAGCATCGTTTTCCAGGGAAGAAGATGGACATTTAACGAAATAAATGAATTCCATCTATTTTTGATGAAAAAACCAGACCTACATAAAAGGTTTGATCTTCAAATACAGAACTCAAGAGATTTCTAAAAAGGTAAAAGAAATCTTGAGAACTATACTTCTGCCAAAAAATATGTAAAGAACATATGTACAATTTGTCTTAGAAACTAGAGGTGGAAAGGAAATTATATCACAAAAAAGTGTTAAGTGGTGGTACTACATCTCATGAAGAGGCAAAGGTAATCTATTATATCTGAGAGAAAGAAAGGAGGGAGATGAACATAGTGTGTATCAATAGATATATTTATGGTGAAACTTCTTCCACTTCATTGAAAAGTGAAAGGGAAGGAGTAAGCTAAGGGGAAGGGAATACAGAAATTTCGAGGAAAAGGGGTAAAATAAGGGGAGGAACTTTAAGGTGGGGGAGGGATCCTAAAAAGGGAGGGCTGTGAAAAGCAAGTGGTGTTCACAAGCTTAATACTGGGAAGGGGGGTAAGAGGGAAGGAAAGGGGAAAAGCATAAGCAGGGGTTAATAGGATGGCAAGCAATATAGAATTAGTCCTTCTAACCAACCATCAATGTGAACGGGGCAAACTGCCTCATAAAGAGGAAGCAGTTAGCATACTGGATTAAAAGTCAGAATCCTACATGTTGTTTACAGGAAACACACCTGAAACATTCAAACTAAAAGTAAAAGGGTGGAGCAGAATCTATTATGCTTCAGGCAAAACCAAAAAAGCAGGAGTAGCCATCCTCATCTCAGATCAAGCAAAAACAAAATTTGATCTAATTGAAAGAGATAAGGAAGGGCATTATATCCTGCTAAAGGGCAGCATCAATAGTGAAGAAGTATCAATATTAAACATGTATGCACCAAGTGGTGCAGCATCTAAATTCTTAAAAGAGAAATTAAGAGAGCTGCAAGAGGAAATAGATAGCAAAACTATAATAGTGGGAGATCTCAACCTTGCACTCTCAGAATTAGATAAATCAAACCACAAAATAAATAAGAAAGAAGTCAAAGAGGTAAATAGAATACTAGAAAAGTTTGATATGAAAGATCTTTGGTGAAAGCTAAATGGAGACAGAAAGGAGTATACTTTCTTCTCAGCAGTTCATGGAACCTATACAAAAATAGATCATATACTAGGGCATAAAAACCTCAAAATCAAATGCAGTAAGGCAGAAATAGTAAGAGCATCCTTTTCAGACCACAATGCAATCAAAATTACATTTAATAAAAAGCCAGGGGAAAATAGACCAAAAAATAATTGGAAACTAAATAATCTTATACTAAAGAATGATTGGGTAAAACAGCAAATCATAGACATAATTAATAACTTCACCCAAGAAAATGACAATAATGAGACATCATACCAAAATGTGTGGGACACAGCCAAAGCAGTAATAAGGGGAAGTTTTATATCTCTACAGGCCTACTTGCATAAAATAGAGAAAGAGAGGGCCAACGAATTAGGCTTACAACTAAAATTGCTGGAAAAGGTACAAATTAAAAAACCCCAGACAAACACAAAACTTGAAATTCAAAAAATAAAAGGTGAGATTAATAAAATTGAAAGTAAAAAAACTATTGAATTAATTAATAAAACTAAGAGTTGGTTCTATGAAAAAACCAACAAAATAGACAAACCCTTAGTAAACCTGATTAAAAAAAGGAAAGAGAAAAAGCAAATTGTTAGTCTTGAAAATGAAAAGGGTGAACTCACCACTAATGAAGAGGAAATTAGAAGAATAGTTAGGAGCTACTTTGCTCAACTTTATGCCGATAAATTCAATAACTTAAATGAAATGGAAGAATACCTTCAAAAATATAGCTTGCCCAGATTAACAGAGGAAGAAGTAAGTAGTCTAAATAGTCCCATCTCAGAAAAAGAAATAGACCAAGCTATTAACTAACTTCTTAAGAAAAAGTCCCCAGGACCAGATGGATTTACATGTGAATTCTACCAAACATTTAAAGAACAACTAACTCCAATGCTATATAAACTATTTGAAAAAATAGGGATTGAAGGAGTCCTACCAAATTCCTTCTATGACACAGACATGGTACCGATACCTAAACCAGGTAGATGGAAAACTGAGAAAGAAAACTATAGACCAATTTCCTTAATGAATATTGATGCTAAAATCTTAAATAAGATAATAGCAAATAGACTTCAGAAAATCATCCCCAGGATAATACACTATGACCAAGTGGGATTTATACCAGGAATGCAGGGCTGGTTTAATATTAGGAAAACTATTAGTATAATTGACCATATTAATAATCGAATTGATAAAAACCATATGATCATATCTATAGAAGCAGAAAAAGCATTTGATAAAATCCAACATCCATTCCTACTAAAAACGCTTGAGAGTATAGGAATAAATGGACTATTCCTTAAAATAATAAGGAGCATATATTTAAAACCTTCAGTAAACATCATATGTAATGGCGATAAACTAGAACCTTTCCCTATAAGATCAGGAGTGAAACAAGGTTGCCCACTATCACCATTACTATTCAATATAGTACTAGAAATTCTAGCCTCGGCAATAAGAGCCGAGAAAGAGATTCAAGGAATTAGAGTAGGAAATGAGGAAATCAAACTATCACTCTTTGCAGATGACATGATGGTATACTTAGAGAACCCCAAAGACTCTGCTAAAAAGCTATTAGAAATAATTCAGAATTTTAGCAAAGTTGCAGGATACAAAATAAATCCACATAAATCCTCAGCATTTTTATACATTACCAACACAATCCAACAGCAAGAGATACAAAGAGAAATTCCATTCAAAATAACAGTCGATAGTATAAAATATTTGGGAATATATCTACCAAAGGAGAGTCAGGAATTATATGAGCAAAATTACAAAACACTTGCCACAAAAATAAAGTCAGATTTAAATAATTGGACAGAAACATTTTCAAAAGGACAAAGAACAAAACTATTATTTTCAGAAGCCCTTTAAATGATAGGCATAACCTCAGGATATAATCAATACAATCAATTAAAATTTATACAGAATATCCTAATACCACATAAAAAATCTGAAAGATTTGATATTAAAAATATCAATTAAACTTTTAGAAATAGCTCTATCAAATTATAGATCACGGGCGGAGCCAAGATGGCGGAGAAGAAACACACGACTCAGTGAATGTCCTCACTCCCTCACAACCAATTAGATAAATTAAGTCTCAAAATTAGCTCAGGACTGATAGATACCACAAGGACTGGAAGCACGACTTACCAGCTGAAGAGAATCTGGAGTTTCAACAGGAAAGGTCAGTTCTCAGGGGAGGAATAAGAGAGACCAGCACAGACGGTGGGGTAGGGGCACACTGCGCCCATTGCGCTGGGAAGGGCTCTGGGATCAGAGAAGCCACTGAGGTAAAGGAATCTGGCACAGGCTGTTAGCTCTTCTCTGCTAATTATTTAGCAGTTCAGAAGAGAAAGCCAAAATATTTTAAAACTCAAATTAGATTTTCCCCGATTCTGGGGGTGACTCAGCAGATCTCGGCACCAGGGGGTGTGGCCTCAGCTACCTCCTGAGAATAGTTAAGAGACTGACAAGTGGGTGGATACGGCCCAAGGCAACACACACTGCCTAGCTTAGCTGGAGGGAGTGGAACTCAGCTCCAGGAAGTCCCAGAGAAGCGGAACCTTTGAACTAGGGACCGCGGTTTCTGGCAGACACTTCCAGTTTGAGCGCAGGGGCTTCTCACGTCACCTGCTGCAGACATCCACTCCCCAACCGGACACATAGGCTGGGCTTTGTGCTGTCTTCACTATTCTATGCCCTCGAAGCACAGTAGTGCTAATCACCTCTGAGGCACTTCCAGGGAGGGGGTGGGGAACTCTCTCCCAGAGCTCTCTCTTAGCTCAGGCTCAGGAGCCGCTGCATCCATCCGGTCTGGGAGGAAGCTGGCAAAGAAGTAAATAATTTCCTACCCCAGGGACAGACCCCAAAAGATTTTTTTAAGTATGAGCAAAAAAGCTAGAAAAACCATAGATTCCTTCTATACAGAGAAAGAGCGGGTATCCAACCCGGAGGAAGTTGACAGCAGAGAATCAGCAGACAACAACCTAAAGGGGAACGATTCCTGCCCCCCATCACATAACTCTCTCCTAGAAGAAGCTCTTAAAAAATTGAGGGAGATCGAAGAAAAATGGGGAAAGGAAAGGGAAGTTATGATAGAGAATAACAACGTCCTGAAATTGGAGTTGGAAAAAATAAAGAATTCACAGGAGATGCAGGGAAACAAAATTAGTGAATTAGAAAAGGTTAAAAAAACACAGGAAAGTAGGATTTCTGAATTGGAAAAGATAAAAAAGTCTCAAGAAAATAGAATTTCTGAATTGGAAAAAGAAAATAATTCTCAAAAAAAAAAATTAGGGAAATGGAAAAAAAATCAATAGAGCAAAATAATTCATTTAAAAACGAAATTGGGCATTTACAAAAAGAACTAAAAACTGTGAAAGAAGAAAATAACTCCTTAAAAGTCAGGATGGAACAAATAGAAATGAATGATTCACAGAGAACCCAAGAATCAGTCAAACAAAACAAAAAAAATGAGAAGCTGGAGAACAACGTCAAATACTTACTGGGAAAATCTATAGACCTGGAAAATAGATCTAGGAGAGATAATCTGCGGATTATTGGACTTCCACAAAACTATGACCAAAAAAAGAGCCTAGATTCTATTTTACAGGAAATTATCAAAGAGAACTGTCCAGAGATAATAGAAACAGAAGGGAAAGTAGATGTGGAAAGAATTCATCGAACTCCTGCTGAAATAGACCCTAAAAAAAGAACACCACGGAATATTGTGGCTAAGCTGCAGAATCACCACACAAAGGAGAAAATCCTGCAAGCAGCTAGAACAAAACAATTTAAATACCAAGGTGCCACAATAAGGGTCACCCAAGATCTGGCTGCCTCCACATTAAAAGATAGAAGGGCCTGGAACCTGATATTCCGAAAGGCAAAAGATCAAGGACTGAAACCAAGAATGAACTACCCAGCTAAGTTTAGCATCTTTTTCCATGGAAGAAGATGGTCATTCAATGAAACAGAGGAATTCTATATGTTTCTAAGAAAAAAACCAGACTTAAACAAAAAATTTGATCTACATCCACAAGACTGAAGAGAAACAGAAAAAGGTACACAGAACCCTTGAGAACTGTAACTCTGTTGTGGGTATATAAAAAATACTCAAGGATAATTTGATTTTACTGATATAAAAGAAAAAAAGGGGGGTGTAGTAAAGGGAAGGAGGTCGGTTCAGAAAAAGGGGAAGGAGTGATAAAAAGAGGGAAACTACATCCCAGGAAGAGGCATAGAAAATACACCATATCTGAGGGAACTTAGTGAGGGGGAGAATCATTGTGTGAATCTTACTCTCATCAGAAGAGGCTCAAAGAGTAAATAATTAACATATTTGTTTTTCAGAGAATTTTCTCTCACCTCATTAAAAGGGGGGAGAGGAAAAGGGGAAAGGAAAAGGAGAATAAGTGAAGGGACTTGGAGGGAGGGGGGAGGGATCCTAAAAAAAAAAAAAAAAGAGGGAGGGTTGCGCGTCACAAGGGGGGTCTGTAAATTAAATATCGGGGAGGGGGACCAGGGGGGTCAAGGGAAAAAAGTATAATCTGGGGATAATACGATGGCAGGAAATACAGAATTAGTAATTTTAACTGTAAATGTAAATGGGATGAACGATCCCATCAAACGGAGACGGATAGCAGATTGGATCAAAAAGCAGAACCCTACAATATGTTGCCTACAGGAAACACACTTAAAGCAGGGAGATACATACAGAGTAAAGGTAAAAGGTTGGAACAGAGCCTATTATGCTTCAGGTAAAGCCAAAAAAGCAGGGGTAGCTATCCTTATCTCAGATCAAGCAAAAGCAGAAGTAGATCTCGTTAAAAAAGATAAGGAAGGAAACTATATCCTGCTGAAAGGTAGCATAAATAATGAAGCCATATCAATACTAAACATATATGCACCAAGTGGTATAGCATCTAACTTTCTAAAGGAAAAGTTAAGAGAACTGCAAGAAGAAATAGACAGTAAAACTATAATAGTGGGAGATCTCAACCTTGCACTCTCAGATTTAGACAAATGAAACCACAAAACAAACAAGAAAGAAATTAAAAAAGTAAATAGAACATTAGAAAAACTAGGTATGATAGACCTTTGGAGAAAACTGAATGGCAATAGGAAGGAATATACTTTCATCTCAGCAGTTCATGGATCCTATACAAAAATTGACCATATATTAGGACATAAAGATCTCAAAATTAAATGTAGGAAGGCAGAAATAATAAATGCCTTCTTCTCAGATCACAATGCAATAAAAGCTACATTCAGTAAAAAGTTAGGGGTAAATAGACCAAAAAGTAATTGGAAACTGAATAATCTCATCTTAAAGAATGACTGGGTGAAAGAGCAAATTATAGAAACAATTAACAATTTCACCCAAGATAATGATAATGATGAGACATGATATCAAAATCTTTGGGATGCAGCTAAAGCAGTAATAAGGGGAAATTTTATATCTTTAAAGGCTTATTTGAAGAAAATTGAGAAAGAGAAGATTAACGAATTGGGCTTACAACTTAAAAGGCTAGAAAAAGACCAAATTATAAACCCCCAACCAAAAATTAAATTCGAAAAACAAAAATTAAAAGGAGAAATCAATAAAATTGAAAGTAAAAAAACTATTGAATTAATAAATAAAACCAAGAGTTGGTTTTATGAAAAAGCCAATAAAATAGATAAACCTTTGGTAAATTTGATCAAAAAAAAGAGGAAAATCAAATTGATAGTCTTACAAATGAAAAGGGGGATCTTTCCACCAATGAAGAGGAAATTAGAGAAATAATAAGGAGTTACTTTGCCCAACTTTATGCCAATAAATTTGATAACTTAAGTGAAATGGATGACTTTCTCCAAAAATATAGGCTCCCTAGATTAACAGAGGAGGAGATAAATTGCTTAAATAGTTCCATTTCAGAAAAAGAAATAGAACAAGCTATTAATCAACTCCCCAGGAAAAAATCCCCAGGGCCAGATGGATTCACATGTGAATTCTACCAAACATTTAAAGAACAATTAGCCCCAATGTTATATAAATTATTTGAAAAAATAGGGGATGAAGGAGTCCTACCAAACTCCTTTTATGACACAGACATGGTACTGATACCTAAACCTGGTAGATCGAAAACTGAGAAAGAAAATTATAGACCAATCTCCTTAATGAATATTGATGCTAAAATCTTAAATAAGATATTAGCAAAAAGACTTCAGAAAATCATCTCCAAGATAATACACTATGATCAAGTAGGATTTATTCCAGGAATGCAGGGCTGGTTTAATATTAGGAAAACTATTAATATAATTGACCATATTAATAATCAAATTAATAAGAACCATATGATCATCTCAATAGATGCAGAAAAAGCATTTGACAAAATCCAACATCCATTCCTACTAAAAACTCTTGAGAGTATAGGAATAAATGGATTATTCCTTAGAATAATCAGGAGCATATATTTAAGACCGTCAGTAAGCATAATATGCAATAGAAATAAACTGCAACCTTTCCCAGTAAGATCAGGAGTGAAACAAGGTTGCCCACTATCACCATTACTATTCAATATAGTACTAGAAACGCTAGCCTCGGCAATAAGAGCTGAGAAAGAGATTCAAGGAATTAGAGTAGGAAATGAGGAAATTAAACTATCACTTTTTGCAGATGACATGATGGTATACTTAGAGAACCCCAAAGACTCTGCTAAAAAGCTACTAGAAATAATTCAAAATTTCAGCAAAGTGGCAGGATACAAAATAAATCCACATAAATCCTCGGCATTTTTATATATCACTAACAAAATGCAACAGCAAGAGATACAAAGAGAAATTCCATTCCAAACAAATGTTGAGAGTATAATATATTTGGGAATCCATCTACCAAAGAAAAGTCAGGAATTATATGAGAAAAATTACAAAACACTTGCCACAAAAATAAAATCAGATTTAAATAATTGGAAAGACATTCAGTGCTCTTGGATAGGCTGAGCGAATATAATAAAGATGACAATACTCCCCAAACTAATCTATTTATTTAGTGCTATACCAATCAGACTCCCAAGAAACTATTTTAATGACCTAGAAAAAATAACAACAAAATTCATATGGAAGAATAAAAGGTCAAGAATTGCAAGGGAACTAATGAAAAAAAACTCAGAGGAAGGTGGTCTAAGTGTACCTGATCTAAAGCTATATTATATAGCAGCAGTCACCAAAACCATTTGGTATTGGCTACAAAATAGACCGGTAGATCAGTGGAACAGATTAGATACAAAGGACAAAAAAGGGTACATCTATAGCAATCTAATCTTTGACAAACCCAAAGATTCCAACATTAGGGATAAAAATTCATTATTCGGAAAAAACTGTTGGGAAAACTGGAAATTAGTATGGCAGAAATTAGATATGGATCCACACTTAACACCATATACCAAGATAAGATCAAAATGGGTCCATGATTTAGGCATAAAGAGGGAGATAATAAATAGATTAGAGGAACAGAGGATAATCTACCTCTCAGACTTGTGGAGGAGGAAGGAATTTATGACCAGAGGAGAACTAGAGATCATTATTGATCACAAAATAGAAGATTTTGATTACATCAAACTAAAAAGTTTCTGTACAAATAATACTAATGCAAACAAGATTAGAAGGGAAGTAACAAATTGGGAAAATATTTTTAAAAACAAAGGTTCTGACAAAGGTCTCATTTCCAAAATATATAGAGAACTGACCACAATTTATAAGAAACCGAACCATTCTCCAATTGATAAATGGTCAAAGGATATGAACAGACAATTCTCAGAGGAAGAAATTGAAACTATATCCACTCACATGAAAGAGTGTTCCAAATAACTACTGATCAGAGAAATGCAAATTAAGACCACTCTGAGATACCACTACACACCTGTCAGATTGGCTAAGATGACAGGAACAAATAATGACAAATGTTGGAGGGGATGTGGGGAAATTGGGACACTAATACATTGCTGGTGGAGTTGTGAAAGAATCCAGCCATTCTGGAGAGCAATCTGGAATTATGCCCAAAAAGTTATCAAACTGTGCATACCCTTTGACCCAGCAGCGCTACTACTGGGATTATATCCCAAAGAAATACTAAAGAGCGGAAAGAGACATATATGTGCCAAAATGTTTGTGGCAGCTCTTTTTGTTGTAGCTAGAAACTGGAAGATAAATGGATGTCCATCAGTTGGAGAATGGTTGGGTAAATTGTGGTATATGAAGGTTATGGAATATTATTGCTCGGTAAGAAATGACCAGCAGGAGGAATATAGAGAGGCCTGGAGAGACTTAAATCAACTGATGCTGAGTGAAATGAGCAGAACCAGAAGATCACTGTACACTTCAACAACAATACTGTATGAGGATGTATTCTGATGGAAGTGGAAATCTTCAACATAAAGAAGATCCAGCTCACTTCCAGTTGATCAATGATGGACAGAGGTAGCTACACCCAGAGAAGAAACACTGGGAGGGGAATGAAAATTGTTAGCACTAATATCTGTCTGCCCAGGTTGCATGTACCTTCGGATTCTAATGTTTATTGTGCAACAAGAAAATGATATTCGCACAAAAAAAAAAAAAATTATAGATCACATTTATGTCCATAATTCAAAGGAAACCATTATATATCTAAAAAAAAATATCCAGTCAATCAAGTTAAAGTAGGCCTGTCTCTTTAACAGTTTTGCTCCTTTCAGCCAAGAACCAGGCCACTGCAACTTGATTTCAAAAACAAAAACAAAAACAAAAAAAGTCTGGAATACAGTGAGATAATGGGGGAAGGGAAGGTGAGCTTAATCTACACAAAAAATTCCCTCCTGTTCCCTACTCAAGTTTCTCCACACAGAAATCCATCTATTAAAACCTTTCCTTTTTCTCTTCTTACTTAACTCTTCTTTTCCCCTCAGCTACATTCTTTACAGAAATTCTAACAACCCTTCTAACTAGCTGCTCCATTGATAAAGTAGAAGAAGCAATGTGTGTGTGTGTGTGTGTGTGTGTGTGTGTGTGTGTGTGTGTGTGTGTGTGTGTGTGTGTGTGTGGTGGGGAGGAGGGGGTGAAGAGGAGTTGAGTCTTTACTTTTGAAAACGAAAGATCCTCTCCCCTTTCTCCCTCCCTCACTTCTTCTCTTCCTTGCTCCTAAAACCCTTCAAACCTACAACTGATTCTACAAATCAATCTTTCATAAATCACCATCATTCTCCTTTCCTTTTCCCTTCAGAACTTTTAAAATTCACAATACAGTGAATAAATAACTCCACAAAACCTACATGTCTAGCAAAGCATAACTTATGTTAACAAATTACCCAATATTTTATAAGGTAACAAACTGAAGCAAACCAAATAGTTTTTTCTTCTTCTTCTTCTTTCTGCCTGAATATTTCAAGGCCACTAACATAAACTTCTTTTCCCCAGGTGGCTCCAATCAGATAAGGTTTTATTGCCCTTACTCCTCTCTAGCAGACTTTGAAAACCTGCTTTTCAGGGAAAAACTTCCCTGCCAGTTTAAAATAGTCAAGATTTTCTGTTCTTTTACTTACAAATTAGTACAACAGGTTAAAAAGCTTAAAATCACAAGCAAATTTTTATAGTAAGCACAGGTGCAACATTGAAATAACCAACTGCCATTAATCATTGTTCTTAAAACTTAACAGAGCTCTTTAAATCAACACAACAGGCAGGCAAGTCACAAACACAGAACATAAATCACACATAGTTGGCACAATTACAATATTAAACAAAATATTTAACATTTATAGTCTAGAGCTATCTGTAAACCTTAGAATAGCCCTGAGGGAAGTTCCTGCAGCTTGAGTCTTCCCTCCCAGAATCCAAATGGAGCTTTTTAGGCTTCCAAGTCTCTGTTTGGTAGATTTCTCTACCTTCACAGAGAATGCCAAGAGATAACCAGATAGCGCCAAAAGGCACTCAGATCCAGAGATGCGCCACTGACACACAGAACCAGATAGACACAAGTACACTTAAACACAAAGAAACAGTAGACAAACAATTCAGAAACACAAAAGACAGACAATCCAACCAGGGCACTCCTAACAGCATCCTGTGGAAGCCAGTAGGGAGTACTAATGCTTCATCCAGTGTAGCCACCTACCATCTCAGAGTACTCACCTGAAATTGAACCAGTTCCCAGAATGCTCAAAGTCAATTGAGTCAAATTTATATCTCACTCTCTTGAGGTCTGCAAAAGTGGGTTACTGAGGTACAAGGCTGAGGAACATCATTTCAGTGGCCACCCACTTCATCCTCCAAGGAAAGGGACTGGCTGTAGAACAGAGCCAAAGGCTGGGGAGCCTCCAATGAAGTGCCCAGACAAGAAAAAATACAAGAGACCAAAATGATGTAAATTTAAGAGAGTTTATTGCTAGCTAGTGACTGAACTCCACCAGAATAGGGGAGTCAGCACTAAGCGGCTTCAGAGACACATATTTATATAAAAATCTACAAAGAAATCCCTTTCTCATACAGGAGGAAAAGGTTATCACATTTAAAATTACATTCCCAGAAAGGCAGTAAGACAATATTTCTTTTAAGTTTTATATTTGTCAAGTTGTTAAGGTCTTAAGGCAGCATATCTGGGGGCTGCAATTGGAAACATAAAATACCACTTGCATTAGGAAGTGAAGAGCTGGCAACTGTAATGTTCTCATTTTGGTTTTCTAGAGGTCTCTGGGGCAGCCTTCCTTTCAGTCAGAGAAATCACCACAAGAATAGCCAGGTGTTAAAGTCTAAATCCTATATTATCTCCTTCACAATCTAGTTTCCTTGCCTGGGGCCCAGGCTAGCTTTCTTAGAGGCCTTCCGGAGTCTTGGTTTCAGTGGGGAAGCTACATAGAACAGGCCTGCCACCATGGTGGTGTGAGATGGAGTGAATGAATCTGGTTCTGAGTCCCAGTTTATATGCTCTATTTTAATTACATCATCATAGGTGTGAATCTTGTAGAACTATATTAAGTACTAAGTACATGTACTGAACTAGAGAGCTATTAATCACCAAGCTAAACTAGATAACCATTGTCTTTATCAATCCCACTGAGTTAGCACCTTGTAAGAATCCTTGTTTTAAGTACAGAGTTCTGGACCATTACAGGCAACATAGTTCTGACTGCAGACAGAGCTGAAATTGAAGTAATGTTCACAGGGTCTCAGGAGTGCATAAGTAGGTTAGGGACAGCATCCATTTCAGTATACAGTGAAAGGAGAACTTTAGCCCAGAGGACAAGACCAATAGTGCTTAAAAGGGGTTAGGCATTGGTTGGAGAGAATTATAGATGGGGGAGAGTGCCAATCAGAGGCATTCCTCTTAACAGGAGCCTTAGAAACATTGAAGTAGAATGGAGAACTTTACAGAGAAAAGCATATTTGTCAGTGGTCCTCAAACTTTTTAAATAGGGGGCCAGTTCACCGTCCCTCAGACTGTTGGAAGGCCAGACTATAGTAAAAACAAAAGCTCACACTCTGTCTCCGCCCCTCCATGTGCCATAACCCGGCGGGCTGCATAAATGTCCTCAGCGGGCCGCATCTGGCCCACGGGCTGTAGTTTGAGAACCCCTGGTACAGCTGTTCACTCTCATTCACTTCCTCAGGTCCAAAGCTCTGGTTTGGACAACGAGTTCAGCCTTTTGAGCAGAAGTCCCAGGAGGTGATGGCTTAGCTTCTAGGGTGCCATCAAGAGTCATCACAAAATAATCTGCATTTCTTTCTCCATTTTCAAGAAAGCTCAACCCATCTGTGCCCAGGAAAGTGCCTAACTGTTTCTTTGAGGCAGGGTGGAAGGCTTAAAATGGTCTGTTTTCTCTCCTCTGTTAGAGATCAAGAAGGGGAGAAGTGAAATTTTGGCCCAAATATTTGCCAGACTGGCATACAATGTGGGCTTTGGGTAAGGAGATCTTGTAGCCCCTCAAGGTTAGAGAATAGACAATCAGTCTGGGATCCCCCAGCGTGTGGCCAAGCCTTTTAAAACTGCAGATCAGGATAAGACTGCAGTTAAGCTTCTCCAAATCTCTTAACTCTCTAACTAAAGGCCCATGCTTAATAAATTTCCCTGGAGGTCTGAGAAAACTGAGTCCCCAATTTCACCATTAAATCATGATCCAATAAGGGAGCAGGATAGGAGGGAATAATAAACGAGCATTTAAATGACAGGTCATCAAGTTATCAAGGCAGAGGAGAAGTCTCAAGACAGGTCTTAAGTTCCCCTGCAATTCCCACTCTATGGGGGAGGGGTAAGAGAGACCAGAGTTGCAGAGCGAGGGTGAAGGAGAAACCCCTTCCATTGCAAAAAGAAATTCAGTGATCCTACAGGCCACATCTGGGGATATCGAGGGTTCTGATTTGAAGTCATGTTGATGTTGTGTTGGAGCTGGAGCATTGGGGAGACAGCTTGTCCCCTCTAGGTCCCTTCTCCAGTGCTTCTCCTGCTGGAACTCAGAACAAGGACTGGGGAGTTTAAAGCACAGATCTTTGTGGTTCCCAGCAATAGCAGCTAAAAGTAGGAACTTTTCTCCAAATCTTGCTTTAATTCCATGGCCTCTGTCCTTGGCCCCAGCCTGATCCCTATCATTAAAGACTCCAACAGATGTTTTTAAGAGAGAAGTTTGAGGGACCAACTCTGGCTTCTGCAGCTTCCTCCATATATCTGGGGCAGGTTGTTTAACATTAATAGCTCCCAGGACAGATCAAGGAGGGTGTTGGTCTTGGACCCCTCAAAAATCTGGGTGGGGTCTTTAGAGTAATAGTTTGGTTTTTCTGCAGTCTGGGAGAGAGTTGACTTTGAACGAGGCACTTCTCTCCTTGAGAATCTGTTGCCTTTCCCAGGGGGCAGAGGTTAAAATCCTGAGGAGGAGAAAAAAAGGCTGGGAGTCCCAGGATTGGGTTCAGATGAGAGAGATAGAATCAAAGAGATACTGGAAAGGAAGGATTCAGAAGCCTCCTGCTAGGGACTGCATAAAGATGCAGAGTGGGGATCCTGTGTCCCTAGAGGGGCTGGAATGAGGAAGTTTGATTTTGTTCCAGCAAATTTAAGTAGCATACTATAATGCTGTTTTGATTTAAGCTTTCTAGTTTTAAGATCTTTTAAGCCGAATTTGTTTCTGCCTAAGGAAGGCTCCTTAGAAACAGATGTTTTGTCCCATTTTGCCAAAAGCCTTAGTTTCCCCATTTCTTAGTGCCTCATCCTTCTCTAGATGTCTCTAGAGATGGAGAGATGACAAAATGCTCCCTGATTCTCTATCAGAGAATGCAGGTATTCCCATACATATGTCCCTGAGAGAATTCTGCTCCAGCCTGGGGCTCTGATGACTCAAATCTTCCTGGATATTTCAGTGCCAACTAGGGAGCTCTGTGGGCATTGGGTGGTCTATCAGCATCATAGGCAGCCCATAGATGGGATCTGATGCATTTTTTGCAAAAGGCCCCATTCCCAAACGTCATCATTTCCACCCTGGATGGTACCCCACTTTTAATCTGCTCTCAAGATCTGCTTCCTCTAGGCCTCAAGCTTCAAATTTTCAACTGCTCCTTCAGCCTGGTCATGGGATGACTGACTGGGACACACAAGACCCCTTAGATGCAGCTGCTACTGTTTTCAGATCTCACACTTCCCCTCCTGGCTTGAACTTCTTCCCCCCCTCCCCCAGTGAACTTAGGGACATCACTAAAACCCCTGTCAGCTTGAAGCAATTATAAAAGAATGAGACCTTTGTCCCATCACCCCAAATGAATTTGGGGGTGACTGCTTGGGGGGGAATGATGGGGATGAACTCTAAATCTGTAAAAGAATCACTCTGAAACTGTGTCCTGTTTAATCTATAAAAAAAGGGTGATTCAGAGTCTTAAGCCCTCCTGGGAAAGCATATCTTTCCAGACAAGTTAAGCAGCACCATTCAATTGGAGATCTTGGTCAAAGCACCCTCCATTGATCTTTTGGGTTGGCCTGGATTTTCAGGAAATTCCAGACTTTGAAAAAAAAGAAAAAGGCCTTCAAAGTAATTTCATTTGTGTCTCAAGGAAAAATCTTCACAGGAGAGCTCTATGCTTTTTAGATCAATTTATAAACATGTATCAATAAACATGGCTTCCTAGCTTTCCCTTTGTATATAGTAAATGCCCTATATCTAAGTGTCAGTGATACTATACAAGTTTTATTTGTTTCTCAAGGATTCTAAGAGAGTGAAGCATGGTGATACAAGTTTTATCTATTACTTTTGCTCTCAGGTATGTTTTGAGATCTTGGAGGATAATTGTTTGGGGGATAATGGAGGAAGAAAATGCAAATTTATCAGAGCCATTAAGTTTATTCATAACCTAAACTTCTGAGACAATATCCAAACTATAAAGCACACAAAGATATAACAAACAAGTTACCAGAATGGTCCATATGAAAAATATTAATGGAAAAATATTAATAAAGTGAACTGATGACAAAATGGCCTCAATAATAAGCAAAAGTGTAGAGATGGCCTAACAAACAACAGAAAACAATGCCACCCTACAAAATAATAGAATGAGAAACCTTAGTACAAAAATGTGAAAATGACTAATCTCAAAAATACAAAAAAAAAGGTAGATGATGCAGTGGATAGAGCACCAGCACTGAAGTCAGGAGGACCTGGTTAATTCAAATCTAGTCTCACACACTTAACACTACCTGTGTGACCCTGGACAAGTCACTTAATCCCAATTGCCTCAGCAAAAAACAAAACTTAGTTATTTCAAGAAGCTACATAAGAATATTGCCTGGAAGTAATGTAAATTAAGATAGAGCTTCAGAACAATAGAATATACAGAATACTATCAAAGTGAGATTTTGGTGTTAATTGTTTCAGAAGAATAGTAACCAAACTTTAAAACTTCAGTTTTAATAAAATAATCTTAGAATCTCACAGCTAAAAGAATGCATTTCAACTATCAAAGTTCACCAAGTCAAATCAAGCAGGATTTCTCAGGGTTGACAAGTAATGAAAAAATTAGTAAAGATAACTTAAATCAAGGAAAATGCTATATAAAATATATAGAATATATATATATAGCATAGGAGAGAGGAGAAGCAGCTTCTTTAATATTATCAAAGACTTTTATTCTCTTAGAATAAAAAGCTGAGAAGGGTCTTTAATATGTATTGACCTTATAGAAGAACAGTAAGAAAAAAGTAAATGAGACTTTAAAATAAAAAATAAATGGAATCTATGTACTCTAAGGTCAGGGAAAGGTTGTTAGGTCTTTGAAGATCATTGAGAAATCAAAGACTAAAAATCGAGGGGAAATATTCATTGAAGAGGTACAAAGAAATGATCATAAAAGAAGAGAATTGTTATTTGTTTTGGAAATTGGGTGTCAAGATCAAATAAATGAAGTTGGAGAATAGAAAGTAGAGGATAATTTTTAAAACTTCTGCTCTGAACTAAGAAAGTAGAATCCAGAATCTGTTGTATATGAGCAGAATAATAAGGAATATGTCCTTATTTCAAGATATATTTCAAAAAGATAAAAAAAAATTTGAATTGTTATATGAACACAAAGTTCCTACTTTTGATATATCTTTTCTTAAATAATAGGATTTAAAGGGAAATCAAAATAATTATAACATTGAATGTCAGTTTGTGACTTTGGTAATAAAGAGAATTGAAGCATTAATTTTGAAACAATACTTCAAAACAACATGATGTCTGTAGGAAACATATTAAAAGCATAGGAACTTACTCAAGTGAAAAACTGGTGAAAATGCATGTTAATTTTCTTTAATGACTAATCAGTTTTTCATTTCTAGTATAAGCCCAATGTAGTGAAGATTAACAAAAATTTAGTTATGCCACTACAATTTTTTTGTAAATATTTAAATTTGTTTATTTCAAGATTCAGTGTATTAATTAGTGATAGGGACAAAAATATAGCACAATGGAAAGAGCTCTGGATTGTCATAGGACCTGGAAATCTCATTTCACAATATGTATATGATTTTCAGTAAGTTACTTACTTTCTCTGGTAGGTTCCATATCTTTAGAATGAGTGTGTGGAACAAAATGCCTTCCATTTCTAGACCTATGAACGTATGATCATTATCTCCTTTATTATTTCTTGATTTGTATCAGGAACACATTAGTCTCATTAACAGGGAAATTACCTTTTTTCTCTATTAACAATTTATGTAGCAAAGATATTAGGGTTCTTTTGTAAATATATTTGTTAGTCAATCAACAAACATTTATGAAATCCCTATTATATAGTGAAGTACCAGATTCTGGAAGTGGTTCAGAATATGAAAAACTCATAAAAGTCTTTTTCATAGTCACAAGGTGCCCTTTATCATCATAAAAAGGTGCATAAGCAAATCAAAATGATTTAGCAGTGAGCTGTGAATGGAGGCTATTTAAAGATGAGAAATAAGGGTGAGGTCTAGAGAATTAAGGAGGAATTAGGGAAGGTCCTATTTGAAAACAAACTTGCATGTACTTTATTGTCTACATCAACAACAGCTTGTTGGGATACCTGGAAGTGGAGTATTGTAATACAAGATAATGTAGGAACTTTGATTATAAAAGTTATTTGTAGAGTGAAAATCTGCCTACTGTACCTGCTTAGGGGAAGGAAGGGTCCCTGATCTGATTTGGTGAGTAGAATAAACTTTAGTCAGGCTGACAAGACAGTCCCAGGAATTTGGCCTCCCTTTGCATGTGTAATAAGGTTGTCAATGAAACAGGATGTACTCTTAGAATTAAAGCCATTCCTGATAATTGCTGTGCCACATTATATGTGACATATAAACTAGAGCTAATAAACTAGAGCTAATCAAGACTGAAGGCACTAACATTAACAGAAGGCTTCTTGCAGGAAGTAGGATGTAGTTGGGATTCAAAAGTGAATATAGTAATTAGAATTCTAGTCCTCAAATTAAAATGATCTTATTTACTCTTTAATAAACTGAACGCTACATTTCCTCCTCCCATACTCTTTAATATGAATAAAAATTTCTGGATAGCTATTCCTTGCAATAGCTGAAGCATTAGCTATGTATATGTCTCCTTACTACCTATAGACCATCTGCCAGGGTACTAAAATATGGCCTGGGAGACCATCTTTGGTAGATTCATGCCCATTCACTCTTCAGTTTCCAAACTCTCATTGCCAAATTGTAAAAAATAAATAAACAAAAAACTTTATGGGATAGGGTCAAGTACTAACCCAAAAGTCACTTGATAGTGATTTCTCAATTTTAGTGGATTGGACTAGCCTAATCCCCAGAAAACTCTCCTCCTCCACTACTTAAATCAGAATTTAAATAACTGTCTCAGAAACTTGCCTAGTCTAAAACATCCTCAATTTACAGACATAATTCCAATAGACTTGTGAGGGAAAATACTATCTATATCCAGAGAAATAACTATAGAGACTGAATGCAGATCAAAGCATATTCTTTTCACATTTTTTTGTTGTTTTTTCTTTCTCGTGGTTTTCCCCTTTTGTTCTGATTTTTCTTTAACAACATGACTAATATCTAAATATGTTTAGAAAGATTGTACATGTATAACCTATATTTGTTTGCTTGCTGTTTTGGGGGATGGTAAGGAAAAGGATAAAGGGAGAAAAAAATTCAAACTCAAAATCTTACAAAAACTATCTTTTCATGTAATTGAAAAATAAAATGTTAAGAAAAAACAAAACAAAAAAAAAGTAAAAAGAATAATCTGTTAGGGAAAGCAACTTGCAACAAATTTGTACCAAAAAATGCTTACATACATGATAAATAATAAATTAATCAACAGAACAAAAGTACTAGAATTAAGAGATACTGGGAAAGGCTTTCTGTAAAAGATGGGATTAGCTGGGACTACAAAGAAGTTAAGAAAAAAGATAAAAGAAAAATGAGGAGGAAGAGCATTCCTCCAGCTGGTGAAAATGCCCAGAGTCTCAAGATGAAATCTCTTATGTGAAAAATAGTAAAGAATGCAGTATCACTGGATCAAAGAGAATTGAGGCTGATGTTAAGGTGGAAGAATGGAAAAGTAGGGGGAAAGATTAAGAGCATTGAATACCAAATGGAGAATTTTAAAAATTTGATCCTGGATGTGACTGGGGACTTGACTACATAGGTAGGAGAATGACAAGGCAAGACCTACATTTTGGAGAAATTACTTTGTTGTCAGAGTGAAGGACAGACAGAAACAGAGAAAATCTTATGGCAGATGACAAACCAGCAGGTTCTTGCAATAAGGAGATACAGACTATATTATCAGAGGAGAAATGGAATTGAATTCAAGAGATGTTATATGTGAAAAGGAGATTGGATATAGGAGGTGAGAGACAGAAGTTAAGGAACACATTCTAGATTGGGACTGAGTATTGTGATGCTTACAAAAGTAATAAGGAAATTTGAACAAAGTTGTTGACGGGGAAAAAAAGAAATACAGTATGGACATGCTGATTTTAAGATATTTATAAGACATCCAATATGATATGTTTAATAGGAAGGTGGAGATGAGAGACTGAAGGTCAGCAAAGATCTTAGGACTGGATAAGTAGATATAAAAATCTTTAGGAGAGATAATTAAATCCAGAGGAGCTAATGAGATTGCCAAGTAAAATAAAGAAAAGAACAATGAACAGGATAGAAAGCTTTGGAAAACCTATGGTTGACAGACATGATCTAGATCAAGATCCAGCAAAAGAGACTGAGAAGTAGCAGTTAGATAGGTAGGAGGGGAACCAAGAGCAAGTGCTGTCCTAAAAACTGAAAGAAGAAAATGTCAAGAAGTGGGTGACTGACAAAAGGCTTCAGAGAGATCAAGAAGGATGAGGATGACATATAGGCCATTAGATTTAGCAATTATGAGTTAAGTTTTGGTTATATAATAGGTCAGAAGCCAGACTGTAGAGTCAAGAATGAGAGAACTTTTGTATAAGGCCTTCTCAAGTTTAGTCACAAAAGGTGAGAGGAATATGGGATGATAGTTAACCACCACTTGTTACTGTTTTTTTAAAATGTTTGTCTTAAGCACACACACATACAAAAATTATAATAATTTAGTTAAATAATCATTAAGTACATATTATGTATAAAATGCTGTACTGGGTGTTAGTGATACAAAAGCAAGAGAATCTCTGCCCTCAAGGAGTACACATTCCACTAGTAGGATACAGTGAATATCTAAATAACAGAGAAAAATAATTTCAATAAGGATAGAATGTTAAAACAACAACAGAAGCAACATGGAATCAGGAAAAACTTCATGTAAGTGGACAGGCTTTTGAAGTAAATTTCTGTATATGAAGATTCTATAAAGTGGAAGAGAAAAGAGAATATATTGCCATCAGAAGTAGGAGATGGAAGTTCACACATGAGAAACAGTTAGTAGGCAATTGTGAACCATTTAAAGTGTATGTGAGGGGTTGTGAAGTGAAGCAATATTGAAAAACTAAGTGAGATTTTTATTTTGGGCTGCTTTGAAAGTCTAGACATATATTTTATCCTAAAGATAACAAAAACTATTAAAGATTATTTTACTGTGGGTGGGTGGCAGTGACATGGTTAGATGAGTACTTTAGAAATAACAGTTTGGCAATTGGTAATTAAATAATCTAATCCTAAAGAATAAATAGGTCAAAGAGATAATCAAAGAAACAACTAATAACTTCATTAAAGAGCATGACAATAATGAGACAACATACCACAATTTATGGAATGCAGCCAAAACTGTGTTTGGGGGAAATCTTATTTCTCCAGATTCTTACATAAACAAAATAGAGAAAGAGCAGATCAATGAATATGCAAGTAAGAAAACTAGAAAAAAAAATTAAAAATTATGAGTTGAAAGAAATTCGGTTCTATACACATATATTGTATCTAGAATATACTGTAATATATTTAACATGTATAAGACTGCCTGCCATCTGGGGGAGGGGGTTGGGGGGAGGAAGGGAAAAAATCTGAATAGAAGTAAATGCAAAGGATAATGTTGTAAAAAATTACCCATGCATATGTACTGTCAAAAAAAAGTTATAATTATAAAATAAAATAAAAATTAAATAAATTTTTAAAAAAATTATGAGTTGAGCATCAAATTGAAAATTTTGAAAACCAAAAATGAGATTAATAAAATTGAAAACTAAAAAAAAACATTTGAACTAATAAATAAACCTAGGAGGTATTTTATACAACAACAAAAAACAAAACAAACAAAAAACCCAATAAGCTATTGATTAATTTGATTTAAAAAAATAGAACCCAAATAGCTAGTGTTAAAAATGAAAAACAGTACAATTACCACTTGTAGTGGCCATGTTAGTACCCCAGATATCTTAGAATCAGCGGAAGTCAGGATAAGCAAAAGTCTTTATTCTTGGTCTTTTGGGGTTGCCTTCAGGGGATTAAATACAGGAATCTCCATACCTCCTTTCTCTCTCTCCACCCCCAAAGAATGAATGTGCTTGTCCTACTCCACCCTCTGATCTCTCTCACTCTTCTCTCTCTCCACCCACAGATCAAGCCAGGACAGAATAGTTGAGCAGGGTCATCCTCCAAGCATGTTAATAGAGTATTGTCCAATTGGTAATTAATCTCAAGTGCTCAGTTATCTGGGTTAAGTGCATCTGCTCAGTTCTAGCCCTTTATAACCACTAATGAAGAAGAAATTAAAATAATCATTAGGAGATATTTTGCCCAATTATATGCCAATAAATCTGACTGTGCAAAATCAATAAGTATTCACATAAACATAAAATACCCAGATTGACAGATTAAGAAACAGTAATCCTAAATAATTCCATTTTAGTAAAAGAAATTGAATTATTAATGAACTCCCTTCAAAATAACCCCTAGAGCCAGATGAATGCACAAGTGAATTCTACCAAACATTTAAAGACCACTTAATTCCAATATCATATAAATTATTAGAAAAATAGGTAAAGAATGGCTCTTACCAAATTCCATTGTGCCATAAATATGGTGCTGATATCTAAAACAGGAAGAGCAAAAAAAAAAAAAAAAAAAAGAAAAATATAGTCCAATTTCCGTGATAAATATCAATAAAAAAATTTGAATAATATACCAGGAAGGAGATTGCAGCTATTTATCACAAGGACTATGCATTATGACTTGGTAGAATTTAGATCAGGAATATACAGTTGGTTCAAAATTAGGAAAATTATCAACATAATTGATCATCTCAATAGTCAAGCCAACAGAAATCATATGATTATCTCAATAAGATACTGAAAAAACTTTTGACAGAATACAGCACCCATTATTAAAAACATTAGAGAGCATAAGAATAAAGGAAGACTTCCTTAAAATAATAAGCAGTATTTATCTTAAACCATTATGTCTTTAGACATTAGACAAAAATTATGCCTAATGGGCATAATCTAGAAGAATACCCCAATAAGATTAGGGGTAAAGCAAGGATAGCCATTATTACTTCTATTATTCAATATAATACTGGAAATGTTAGCTATACCAATAACAGGGAAAAAAAGAAATAAAAGGGATTAGGATAGTCAAAGAAGAAATAAAATTAATGATGAGGTCTAAAATGAAATTAGGGTTTAATTGAGGTCCAGTGGCAGGATCGGGGCACAGGGAGTCAAATAGAACTCCCCTGTAACCCCTTTGGATTCAGTGCAAGAACACAGTGTTAAATGAGGTCTAGTGGAGGCGCAAAGTCCCCTGTAAAGGAATTTACAGATCCGAAAACCTAGATAGATAAAAGAGGTTTGTTATGAGGTTTGGAAGTAAAGTTAAAGTCTAGTTAGTAAAAGGTGAAGATAGAGGTAAAAGGGCACCAGAACCAGAGTTCCAGTGGGCAGAGATCCTTTGGCATGCCAGGCATAGGGCTGCCATGTTAGGAACCTCTGCAGAGAGAGCTCCAGCTTGGCTCTTTTATAATGAGAGATTTAGCTAAAGAGGCCTGTAGGTGGTATCCCAAGGTGGCTCAGAACTTGGTGGGGGTTGTGAGATCCCAGATCTCCTATTGAAATTCAAAAGGGATGCTTTTGACAGGATTTGTGAATCAAAGGTCCTAGCTTCTTGAATTGATAATGCATCAGCTAGGAAGGGTTGGGAATCAGAAAGGACCCACATCACTATCACTTTGCAGATGATAGATGGTATGCTTTGAGAATACTAGATAATCAACTCAAAAACTACTTGAAATAATTAACAACTTTGGCAAAGTTTTAGAATAAAAAATAAACCCACATAAATCATTAGCATTTTTTATATTTTTATATTACCAACAAAGCCCAACAGCAAGAGTTATAAAGAGAGATTTAAAATTATTGGGAGTTTAACTGCCCAGACAAACCCAGCAACTATATAAACATATTATCAAAATTCTTTTCATACAAATACAGTTAAATCTAAACAATTGAAAAAATACCCATTGCTCATGTTTAGGCCAAGCTGATATAATAAAAATGACAATTTTGCCTAAACAACTTTGTTATTCAGTGCCATACCACTTGAAAATACCAAACAAATTATCTGATGCCGCTAGAAAAAAAATAACAAAAGAAAATAAAGGTCTTTAATGGGGGGGAGGGGGAATACAATGGAATACCCAGTCTCCATAATCATCAAAACCATATAGTACTGGCTAAGAAATAGAGTGGTAGAAGAGAGAAATTAATTAGGAATACAAGACAGCAGTCAATGACAATAGTAACATAGTATTTGATAAACCAAAAAAACCCAGCTTCTAAGATAAGAATTCATTATTTGGGAAAACTGGAAAACAGTAGGTCACAAACTTGATGTAGGCTAACATTTCATACACTATATAGTAATATGTGACCAAAATGGGTACAGGATTTAGACATATAGGGTGACACCATAAATAAATTAGAAGAGCAAGGAACAGTTTACTTATTAGAGAGAATATGGAGAAGGGAAGAATTCATGACCAAATAAGAAATGGAGAATGTTACATAAATAGATAATTTTGAGTACATTATATTAAAAAGTGTTTCTATAAACAAAATCATGCAACCAAGATTAAAAGGAAAGAAGAAAGCTGGGAAACAATCTTGCAAATGTCCCTAATAAACCCCTCATTTCTCAAATATATGAAGAATTGAGTCAAATTTATAAGAATACAAGCCATTCCCCAACTGATATATGGTCAAAGGATATGAACAGGCAATTTTTAGATGAAAGAATCAAAGCTTTTGTTAGTATTATGAAAAAAAGTACTTGAAATCATTTTTTAGAGAAATGCAAATTAAAGCAACTCTGAGATACCACTCAAACCTATCAGATTAACTAATAGCAAAAAAGGAAAATGATAAACGTTAAAGAGACTGTGGGGAAATTGGGACACTAATGTTCTGTTGGTAGAGTTCTTAACTGTTTCAACCATTCTGGAGAGCAAATTGGAATATGCCCAAAGGGTAACCAAACTGCATATTCTTTGATACAGCAATATTCTTGAGGACGCTCAAAGAGAATGAAAGCTATAGAGTTGGGGTCTGGTTACCGCCTCTCAATACAGAAATTCACTTGCCTTAAAAAACTCCACTGAACAGATTAACTAATCTATCTCCACCCACCTTGAAAGGGCTTGCCTGCTGCTAGGAAACACCCACCAAAGCTAGCTCCTTTCAAAGTAAAAGATATTGGGAAAAGAGCAATAAAATTCAAACTTAACCTAGGTTAAAAAGTTTAAAAGTTTAACGTCTTGAATTCTCTTATGTGGAATTGGACATTCTGTATAAGTTTAAATTGATTGTATTGTATTGGGTCAGAGTCTCTAAAATAATAAGTTTTTTTTTTTTTTCCTTGTCCTTTTGAAAATGTTTCTGTTAAGGACAATATGCAATTTGGGATATTTTTCTATGTATTGGGTATTTTAAAAGCAAATTGATTTGTATGAATAATGTTCACTTATGAAACATCTACTTGGATATGATAATTGTTTAAGTTATGAACTTATTGGGACAAATTCCTTACTGCTATCAATATAAGGTTATGATAAATATTTGTTTAGAATTTATGTTCTTACATTTTTTCCTCCTATAACTGATTTCTAAGATCAAAACAATAGTCAATAGAAATTGTTAATGCAATTCAATTATGTCATACCTTGCTGTTTCCAGCCTGATTATATGTAATCATTGTATCCTAAATGCTTGAGCAAATAAGTATTTAGCCTGGTCATCTGTCTGTTACTGGACAATTAATAGAGGTCCTTAAGACCAAAAGTGATTTCTAACACCTATTGGTTTCCCTTTCCCTAGCTAACCTGAGATTCTCAATTCTTCTCATCTAAGGACAACTTCTGTCTCCTGAAAGAAACACTAAGAGCAGATGTGCTTTTTAATACAAATCTCTCCCAGATGCCTGTAGGAAAAACTACCTAAGTGAACACCACAGGGGCTGAACTTGCCCTGCAGCATCCTATTTCCTGGTAGGAATTTGAGGTCTGACCCAGTTTCCCTTTTATTTCAGGATAGCCTGAACACCTCAGGGGCCAGTAAGCTGGGTAGGCTATGCTGATACTGTACACCCCCTCTGACTCCTTTGACCCCTTCCCCATAAAGAGTGGGGAAACTAGGAAGGAAGAGATTCAGGATCTTTGCTTATTGAGGAACCAACTCTATTATTTTAAAGAAAAGCACCACAGTTAAAATATTTCCAAGAGCTTAATCTTTTCTCTCAGCATTTTCTCCTATTTCTCTTTGATAATTAGATGCACCATTAACATCAGACAAGCAGCCCATAGAAGGGACCTGATGCATTTCTTGCTAAAGGCCCCATTCCCCTCAATGTCACCATCTCCAGCCTGGATGACACCTCACTTTTAATCTGTTCCCAAGATCTGTTTTCTCTAGGCTTCAAAGTTTGGATTCTCAGCTGCCCTTTAGCCTGGAGAACGTTGACTAGACAACTGACTGGGGACAACTGACTGGGACACCTCCTAAATGCCCTGCTGCCATCCCCCACACATCACACCTTCAACCCCAAATCTCTACAACCCTTGTCAGCTCGAAGCAGTTAAGAGGAGATTGTTGCCCCTTTTCCCACATGCATCTGGAGGTGATGGTTTGAGGGGGGAGCAAGAAGAGGGGGCCCAGCTACTCTGAAGATCTTTGGAGAAAATCTTCAACCTTGCCTCAAATGGGGGACACTGACCCAAAATTTTTGTTTAAATGAATTTAAGCCTTAGCTGTTTGAGGGGGGAAATGATGGGAGTTGAGGTCCCTTTAAGAACCTCCCCCCCTCATGGTTGACCTTTGATTTACAAATCCTGGTCATCAGGCCTGTCCCAGCCCCCACTGGATCTGAGCCAACTTGGGACACCACCCACAAACCCCTTTAGGTATAAAAGAGCCAAACTGGAACTCTCTCTTTGCAGGAGCCCTTCCCCCCAAACATGGTATTCTTCCAGCCATGTAAGAGTTCCTGTCCGTCCAACGACCACCTCTGGCCCTGGCATCTTTCTACCTTTGCCGTTACTTCTAAACTCCTACTATAAACCTTTTTTTTTTTTTTTTATCAATCTAGGTTTTCGGGTCTGTAAATTCCTTTTACAGGGGACTGCACCGTCACAGGACTATCCTTGTGCCGACCCAAAAGGGGTCCCCCTTTCCTAACTCTCATCAATATCATTACTAGATCTCTGTAATGAGATCATATGAAAAAGGAAATATTTTTATAACAGTGTTTTTCATGATGACAAAATATTGGACATTGAATTAATGCCTATCAGTTTGGAAATGCCTAAACAAGCTGTGGTATGAGTGTAATGAAATATTATTATGCAATAAAAAATGATGATCAAGCAGATTTCAGGACAACCTGGGAATATATATATATATATATATATATATATATATATATATATATATATATATATATATATGAACTGAAGCTAAGGGAAATGAATGGAACAAAAAGAACATTATACACAGAAACAGAAACATTGTGTGATAATCAACTATGAACAATTTAACTCTTCCCATAAACACAATGATCCAAGGAAAATACAAAGGATCCATGATGGAAAATGCTTTTCACATTTAAATAAAGAACTGATGGACTCTGAATGAATATAAAACTATCCTTTTTTGCCCTCATATTGTACGTATGTGTGTGTGTGTATACACACATGTGTGTTTCTCCTTTTGATCTATTCCTTCTTTTACAACTATGATTAATATAGAAATATGTTTTATATAATTGCACTGCCATTTTAGGCAGAAGAGAGAAGGATGGAGGAAGAAAAATATGGAACTTAAAATCTTGTAAAAATGAATGCTAAAACTGCATATTATTAGCATTTTCTAAAAATTTTATAAACTATCTTAGTCAAATGGGAATAAGGTATTGGCAAATCTAGGATAAGAAAAGATGATTACTAAATTAGTAAATTAGGATCTGAATTGGTCAGTGTACAAGGACACAAATTACTGCCTCTTCTATGCCTTAATAAGTTTTTAATAAGTCTTTGTAAGTTATTGTGGCTGAAAAATTCATCATTTGACAGGCAACCTTATGATGAGCTTTTCTGAGTTTAGGTAGACTGGTCCTCAGATGACTGGCATGCAATCTGTTGCCAGTACTGTAAGCCTTTATGACATTTTAGTACTTGCCAAGTCTTGATTATGCTTGCATAGACTTTGAAACCTAATGTCACTTCAATGGGAAAATGACACAACAGAATGGAACTATTTCAGGAAACTAAATTGGTAGCAACAGAAAATAATCAAAACTTTCTCAATAATGCTTAAAAGTAGAAAAGGAGGAAAGAATAACCTTTAAAAATGTAATGAAAGCAAATTTCTATCCATCCTTAAGAAAATTTGATGATGTCTTCCCCACAATTAACTTTTATTTTTTTATGCTCAGTATAATATTACTTAGGACTTCTTATTAAGGTGCGAGTTTGGATTTTTTCTATTAATTTCCAATTTGTCTGGGAAATTTTAATATTCTTAATATATTTAAAGTGATATTATTTAAAGTAATATATAAAGTGATATGATTAAAGTTGGTTAACATAAGAAAAGAAATTCTGTGAATTTATCAAATATTAAAAGTTTATTCTAATGTAACCCTAGCATTAGAATTCAGTGCACACTGATTTAACATACATTTACAATATCACCAAATGTTACTAAGGCAAGCATTCTTCCTTAATGGAAATGATAGATATTGCCAGGCACCATTTCCAAAAATTCTATTTTAATGAAAAATCCTTTAAGATCAATTTAATCAGTCTTGATGTCTATGCTGTGCTGTACATGCATTTGTTGTCATTTTCTTTTTTATTCCACTATTAAAAGTTTTATTTGGCAGCTCTAGAAATTGAATTGCACTCTTAAATGAAGCACATTCAATTCAGCAGCCTTATTGCTTAAACTGCTAATTTTCAATTTTGGAAAAGAGACATTCTTGTACAGTAATCTGGAACACACACTAATGATTTTTTTCTCGCTTCATTTTCCTAGTTCTTGATCTGTTACATAGTTTCTTAGTATTAAATATTGCCTTAACAATTGAAAACATAAGCATTACATAATTATTCATATAAATCAATCAAATTGAATAGTGCTCGCTTTGTTTTGATACATTATCCAGTTTTGTAGACAGGTGTCCTTAATCTGATAGTATTTTTAACTCCTAGAGGAATTCCCTTTTCCATAAAATAGTGAACCTCAGCTATAAGTTAGTACTTCATTTTGATAATCACCTGAGACTTCAGCTTTAAAGAGTGCTAATTCAATTTTTTTCTGTAACTTAAAAAAGTTTTTTGTGATCTAGTTTCTGAACAAATCAAAGAAAAAAATATCAGAGTGTCACAAATCTTTCATACCATGGAACTTTTGCTTTCCATCCAACCTACAGGTCTCTCATTAAGTGTCACTATGTCATTATAAGAAACTGGAATAGTCATGGAAGCTACTGCTGTTCCAGCATTTGAAAGATGATATCCGGAAAAATGTACCCAGCATTTGTTAAATGAGTAACAGGATCCTTGGAGATTAGTTAGATTACTAAAATGAGTGTGTGACATAGTTAAATTTAGAAATAGATTTAAAATAGTGGTTGGATATTCATTTCAAGGTCACTCACAGACTATGTTTCCAAATGATATGAAAGTAATGTAGTACAGAGAACATTTGAACTACATTGCAACTGTGACTGACCTGCTATTCTTTCAAACTGTTTTAATCCTTTCTGAGACATATCAGCATCCATAGCATTTGTAAAGCTGGGTATGAGATATTCATTGTTAGTGCTTTTTGAGCAAGGACCATACATATGTGTTTATACAAACACACACACATATATTCAACTTATTTTCTTTAGTTAAAATGTCAATAACTTTGGATTTGCTCAATAAATATAAATTCAATAAATTATAACTCTTCTGAATTATTTTCTCTGTTTTCCTGAGACAGAATTATATATTTATACAAAATTATTATTAACTGTTTCTAATATTAATTCTAAAAATATATATTGTGTACTGAAGAGTTGTAAGATATCATAACATAGTTGGTATCATTGTATTACTGAGAAGAGAAAGCCTAAAACTGTATTCATATAGAGGAGTATACTTTTTGGTTCTTGAAGATTTTCATTAAAAATTATTTATGTGAGCTTGACACAAATTTTAAAAAAATGTTCTTATGTGAATAACAGAAAAAAATTAATACATAATATTATGAATCTATTATATATACTTGGTTATGGATTTTTTTTTTCATGTTTGTATCTGACTTGGTAGTTCTAAAGCTCTTTTTATGTCCCTTTCTGAACATCCTTTTCTCCTCTCTATATATTTGTTTCATTAATACTTTTTGCTATCATTATTACAGCTTCTCTTATCACATTGCTTCCATAAATTATGTTATATTCCCATACTGTAATTTTTCAGTCAATTCCTAATTGATGAGCATCCATTTTGTTTCTGGTTCTTTATTCCAAGAGGGTTACTATGAACACTTTTATACACATTAGTTCTTTCTGTGTTCAGTTAGTCTCAGGTGTATTGACTTAATATTGGGTTATTTGGGTAGAAGGGGTTTGCATAGTTTCTTGACTTGTTGGGAATAGTTCCATGTTGTTTTACAGAATAATTGAATTCCAGAATTTATAGATCTTGCATCAGTGAGTATGTCTCCCACAATTATAACTTTCCTTTTTTTGTCATCTTTGCCAATCTGATGTGAGTGAGGTAAAACTTAGAATTTTTTTGATTTTGATTTCTCTTATTAATATGGAGAATGTTATGGTTATCGTAAGCTTTTCTTTCTCCTTTTGTGAACCTTCTGTCCATTTTTAAAAAATGTTATCTATTGGGCCAAAGACCTTGTTCTTATATGATTGCATCATTTTCATATATATTGGACATCAAAATTTAATCAAAGAAATTTGATACAATTTTTTTTAACCATTTAACTGCTTCCCTTTGAAGTTATATGTTCATTTCTCTCCCCCATTCAAAGATATGAAAAGAATTCTAACTGCATTAGTTTTATTTATGCAAAAACCTTTTAATTTTTATGTAATAAAAAATTGTTAATTTCATCTCCTGAGATCTTCTCTCTCCTATATTTTATAAAGAGCTTTTCATAGTTGTGAAAGAAATCTTCTTTCTTACTCCTTTGATTTGTTTAGGATATGATCTCTTATATTTAGCATATGCATCTATTCTGAGTAATTGTATCATATGGTGTGAAAAGTTCTTGTTAGATTCCTTTCTGGTATTCTCAGTACATTGTGTTAAATCATGAACTTTATCCTAGTAATTGGAGGCTTAGGTTTATGGAATTCTGATAGTATGCCAGATTGCTTCTGACTCTCATGTACTTCATCTGTTCCATGGATCAACAATTCAATTCTATTTTATGAAGCAGTACTAAATAGTTTTGATGATTACTACTTGGTAGTATAATAACAGATTTGATACTACTAGGTCCTTTCCTTTTCCTTTTTTTTTTTTTTGGCATTTTTGATCTTTTTTTACAATTATTTGGCTAACTTTATTTCTCTTGTAACTTGAGATTAGAAAATTAAGGCCCAGTTCTAGTGTTGAGCTTTCTTCTGAAAATGCATGATGATGTATGATGATGTGATGATGCTCTGTTTGAGATCAGAATGCTCCTCTAGTTTTGGCCTTAGTATATTGGCCTTGGACCCCTGGAAAAGTTGGGGGTAGGTGGGTCCCAGGTCTCTCATTAGGCTGGGAGTTTTTTCAGTTTTGAAAGAGACACCATTCTACTGGGCATGTTTTGGCTAGCTGCTTTTGCCTGAGGACAAAGCGTCAGTATCAGTCCCAGGATTTGAAAGAAAAAAGAAGGCACTGAAAGAAAAAAGTGCACTGAGATATTGATGGGTGGAAGGAGATTGGATCCTTTTCAGTTAATCTAATCAAATTTTGAGGTTGAGGTACTTTTCAATCCAAAGTGTCTCTGCCTTAAGAGACAGCCTAAAGGTGAATCTTAAGGGATAGGGAAACAGGTCCCAAGCTTTCCCAATTCTACAACTCTGGGCGTCCCCAGAAAGACAGGAAGATGTGACAAAAGCTCTCCTCAGTAAGAGGGCTCTTTGTCAATCTGCAGAAATTTGTCTGTTCAAGCATCCTTGGGAGAGGCAAATCTGCACGAGTGCATCGAGCTATTACCTCACTATAGAAAGGTGGTATGGTGGCTTACCAGGAAAAAAAAAAAACAAAAAAACAAAAAAACCCAACCTCATGAAGGGTCACCAAATGGGAAATCAGGCATCACTAGAAAGACTGAAATCCTTGACTTCTAGGAAAAAAGCTGTAGTGTCCTCCATTTAATATCTTCTCGTCTGACTCTAGACAGTATGGAGATTTTATAGACCCTTGTCCTTCTCTAGAGGAGAGCAACAAAATGCTCCTTGAGCTATAATGCCAGAGAAACTGAGGCAGAACTGTGGCACAACAGAACAAGGGAGGATTAGCTATAGAATAGAGAACAAGTCTAGAGAGAGACACCACAGGAATCCCCACAAGGGAATTCTGCAAGCTAGAGAAAAGGCAACAAGAAAGGCACCATCTACATAATGAAGGAGTTGGACCTCTTGGCTTCTAAGTTCCCTTCAACCTTTTGATATATAATGCTAGGAATTTTTTCCCTTGATAACACATTTAAAAATAAATGACATTTGCTTTTCTAATTGGGGATTTTTTAAAAAGCCAAGTCCTTATGAGTTTGAATAGAGTAAAAATGCCTGGGGAAATCTATTTCTGGCAGTTTCATGAGGACACATAAAGGAAGTGTTTTGGATAGACTTTGCAGCAGACATAATATGCTGTATAGTTGTTTTTTAGTTTATACATGTGCATTCATTTCTACATATTTCCATGTTAATCATGTTGGGAGAGAAAAATCAAAATAAAAGAGGATACACAAGATAAAAAAATAGAAAAAAAAGTGAAAATAATATGCATTGATCCACATTTAGTTTTCATAAATTTCTCTCTGGATACAGATAAGTCTTTTCTACCCAAAATTTCCTGGAATTTCTTAGATCATTGAGTTACTGAAAAGAACCATATCTATCATAATTAATCATCCCACAATTTTGTTGTTGCTGTATACAATGTTTTCTGGTTCTGCTTGCTTTACTCAGCATCAATTAGTTTAACTCTTTCTAGGCTTTTCTGTTCATCATTTTTATAGAACAATTATATTGAATTATTTTCACATACCATAACTTATTCAGCCATTCTCCAATTGACGGGTATTCAACTCATTTTTCCAATTTTTTGCCACCACAAAAAGAGCTGCTCCAAACATTTTTGTGTATGTGGATCCTTTTTTCTCTTTTATAATATTTTTGGGATATAGACCCAGTAGTGGCACTGATGGATCAAAAATATGCAGTTTTATAGTCTTTTTTGGCATAATTCCAAATTGCTCTACAGAATGGTTGGATCAATTTCACAACTCCATCAACAATGCAGTAGTATCCCACTTTTCCCACTTTCCCTCCAACATTTTTCATTATTTTTTCCTGTCATTTTAACCAATCTGAGAGATGTGAGGTGAAACCTCAGGACTATTAAAATTTCCTTTTATTTAATCAATAGTGATTTAGAGCATTTTCTCATACAACTAGATGGCTTTAATTTCAACATCTGAAAATTTGACCATTTATCAATTGGGGGATGACTTATATTCTTTTAAATTTGACTCAGTGAGCATTTTTTTTTTTTTTTGGTTTTTCTTCCCAGATTATTTTTACCTTCCGAATACAATTCTTCCTTTGCAACAACAACAACAAAATTCGGTTCTGCACATATATATTGTACCAAAGATATACTATAAGATATTTATTATGTATGGGAATGCCTGCCATCTAGGGAAGGGGATGGAGGGAAGGAGGGGAAAAACTCGGAACAGAAGGAAGTACAAGGGATAATGATGTAAAAAAAAATACCTATGCATATGTACTGTCAAAAAATTATAATTATAAAATTAATTTTTATAAAATGAAAAAAAAATTGACTCAGTTCTCTATTTCAGAAATGAGGCCTTTATCAAAAATATGGCTATAAAAATTGTTTCTCAGCTTTCCGTTTTCCTTCTAATCTTGGATGTATTGATTTTGTTTGTGCAAAGGCTTTTTAATTTAATATAATCAAAATTATGCATTTGCATTTCATAATGTTCTCTATTTCTTGTTTGATCACAAATTTCCCCCTTCTCCACAGATATGAAATGTAGATTATTCCTTACTCTTTAATTTATACCTAAATCATGTATTCATTTTGACTTTATTTTTGATATGGGGTATGAGATGTAGGTCTATGTCTTGTTTCTGACATACTATTTTCCAGCATTCCCAGCAATTTTTGTCAAATAATGATCATGGACCTGGCCTTAATCAACTCATTGTTGAAAGGAGCCACATCTATCAGAATTGATCATTGTATATTCTTATTGTTGCCATGTATAATGATCTCCTGGTTCTGCTCATTTCACTTAGTTGATCAATTCATGTAAAACTCTCCAGCCCTCTCTGAAACCATTCTGCTGATCATTTCTCAATAGAATAAAAATATTCCATAGCATTCATATACCATAACTTATTCAACCATTCTCCAAATGATGTACATCCATTTGGTTTCTATTCTTTTGCCACTATAAAAAGGGCTGCCACAAACATTTCTGCACATGTGAGTTCCTTTTCCTCCTTTAAGATCTCTTTGGGGTATATACCCACTAGAAATAATGTTGGATCAAAGGGGAGAGTTTTTCTTAGGGAGTTCATTGATGTTTTGTTCAATATCTTTTTCTAAAATGAGGTTATTTAAGTATTTTATTTCCTCTTTTGTTAATCTGGGCAATTTATATTTTTTGTAAATATTCATCTATTTCACTTAGATTGTCTGATTTGTTGGCATATAGTTGGACAAAATAATTCCTAATTATTGCTTAATTCACCTTTTTCATTTTTGGTGCTGATAATTAGGTTTTCTTTTCTTTTTCTGATTAAATTAACTAAAGAATTATCTATTTTGTTGGTTTCTTCATAAAGCCAGCTCTTTTATTTATTAATTCAATAGTTTCTTACTTTCAGTTTTATTAATCTCTCCTTTTATTTTCAGAATTTCTAATTTGGTATTTAATTTTTTAAAAAAATTGCTATTTTTCTAGCTTTTTTAGTTGCATGTCTGATTGATTTTTCTTCTTTTTCTATTATATTCACATAGGCATTTAGAGATATATACATTTTCCTAAGAACTGCTTTGCCTGAATCCCATTTGTTTTGGTGTGTTGTCCCATTATTGTCATTCTCTTGGATGAAATTATTGATTGTTTCTGTGATTTGTTTGACTCATTCTTTAGGGTTAGGTTATTTGATTTCCAATTGGCTTTTACTCTATCTTTTTTTTGGCCCTTTATTGAATGTAATTTTTATTGAATAATGATCTGAAAAGGATATGCTTACTATTTCTTTTTTTGATTGTATGTTTTTTTATGTTCTAATACATGGCCAATTTTTGTGAAGTTTCCATGTACTATTGTGAAAATGGTACATTCCTTTTCTATTGTCATTCATTTTTCTCCAGACCATCTACCATATTAAGTTTTATAAGATTCTATTAACCTCCCTACAATTTACTTTGTGTTTATTTTGTAATAAAATTTATCTAATTCTGAGTAGAGGAGGCTGAGGTCCCATAACTTGTATAGTTTTGCTGCCTATTTTTTTCTGTAACTGATTTAACTTCTCTAAGAATTGGATGCTGTACCACTTGATGCATATTTGTTTAGTATAGATACTGTTTCGTAGTTTATGGTATGTTTTAATAAGATGCAGCTTCCTTTCTTATCTCTTTTAATTAGATCTATTTTGCTTTTGCTTTGTCTGAGATCAGAATTGCTACTCGTGTTTTGTTTTGGTTTTTTTGCTTCAGTTGAGATATAATATATTCTGCTCTAGCCTTTTACCTTTACTTTGTAAGTATCTCTGTTTCAAATATGTTTCTTGTAAACAAAATTTTATAGAATTTTGGTTTTTAATTCAATCTGCTTTCCACTTCCATTTTATAGAAGAATTCACCCCATTCACATTCAGAATTACGATTATCAGCTGTATATTTCCTCCTACTCTATTTTCTACCTTGTATATATTTTTTCTGTGTCTTTCCACCCTGTCCTCACTAGTATATATATATATATATATATATATATATATATATATATATATATATATATATATATATATTACCAATCACACTCCCTCAACTTGTTCTCCACTCTGTCATCCCTCCTTCCTTCTTTTATCCCTTTCTTCAACTGTTTCTGCCCTCCCTTCTATTCAACCTCTCTTTTTTCTTTCTCCTTTCTGCTTCTCTTTCCATAAAGGATAAAAGAAATTTCTACATCCAACTGATGGTGTATGTTATTCCCTCTTTAAGCCAAAACTGATAAAAGTAAGCTTCACACAATGCTCATTCTCCACCCCTACCTTCTTTCCCTTTACTGTAAAAGTCTTTTGTGCCTCTTCTTGTGATCTAATTTATCCCATTTTATTTTATCCCTCTCATAGTGCAATCTTTCCCACTACTTTATGTTTTTTGTCTTTAACATCTTAACATCAGAGTCAACAATTATTTATTCCTTCTGTCTATGTATGTCTTCTCTAAGTGGCCTAATAATAATGTTCTCAAGAGTTACAAATACCATCTTCCCATGTAGGAATGTAAACAAATTGCCTTTTAAATAAGTTATGTTTTTTTCCTTTCTTGTTTATATTTCTTTGCTTTTATTGAGCCCTATATTTCTAGATCAAATTTTCTGTTTAGTTCTGGTCTTTTTCATACTAATGATTTCAAGTTCCTTAAGGTCCATCTCTTTCCCTGAAAGATGATGCTCAGTCTCATTGGTTAGTTAATTCTTACTTGTAATTCCAGGTTCTTTTTCTTCTGGAATATGATATTCTAGGTCCTCTGGTCCTTTACTGTAGAAGTTGCCAGATCTTGGGGCTCCTTTATTCTTGAATTGTTTCTTTTTTTGACAGCTTTCAGTAATTTTCTTGAGATTATAGTTCTGGGATGTTGGAGGGGATGTGGGAAAACTGGGACACTGATGCATTGTTGGTGGAGTTGTGAAAGAAACCAACCATTCTGGAGAGCAATCTGGAATTATGCCCAAAAGGTTATCAAAATGTGCATACCCTTTGATCCAGCCATACTACTACTGGGCTTATATCCCAAGGAAATACTAAAGAAGGGAAAGGGACCTGTATGTGCCAAAATGTTTGTGGCAGCCCTTTTTGTAGTGGCTAGAAACTGGAAAATGAACAAATGTCCATCAACTGGAGAATGGTTGGGTAAATGATGATATATGAATGCTATGGAATATTACTGTTCTGTAAGAAATGACCAACAGGATGAATACAGAGAGGCTTGGAGAGACTTACATCAACTGATGCTGAGTGAAATGAGCAGAACTAGGAGATCATTATATACTTCAACAATGATACTGTATGAGGATGTATTCTGATGGAAGTGGATATCTTCAACATAGAGAAGAGCTAATCCAATTCCAATTGATTAATGATGGACAGAATCAGCTACATCCAGAAAAGGAACACTGGGAAATGAACACTGTTAGCATTTTTTGTTTTCCTCCCCAGGTTATTTTTACCTTCCGAATTCAATTCTTCCTTTTTAACAACAACAAAATTTGGTTCTGCACATATACATTGTATCTAGGATATACTATAACATATTTAATATGTATGGAAATGCCTGCCATCTAGGGGAGGGGGTGGAGGGAAGGAGGGGAAAAATTAGGAACAGAAGGGAGTACAAGGGATAATGTTGTAAAAAAAAAATTACCTATGCATATGTACTGTCAAAAAATGTTATAATTATAAAAAAAAAGAAAGAAAGAAAGAAAGAAAGAAAGAAAGAAAGAAAGAAAGAAAGAAAGAAAGAAAGAAAGAAAGAAAGAAAGAAAGAAAGAAAGAAAGAAAGAAAGAAAGAAAGAAAGAAAGAAAGAAAGAAAGAAAGAAAGAAAAAGAGAGAGATTATAGTTCTGCAGTTTTGCAATGATATTTTTTGGATTTTTCCTTGTGGAATCTTTCTCAGGCAGTTATCAATGGATTCTTTCATATTGGCTGGGGATAGCCCAACTTAGTCCTGCCTTTTGTTGCCTGGTTTCCCCAGCTGGCAATTTGCTTTTTGTGCTGGGAGTGTAGCTGTGCCACTGGTTTACTCTGTTGTTGTTTTGAGTTAGGACAGAGAGCCTTGGTTACTGACCCTCTGTAATTAAGACCTTCCCAAAGGCTTTCCCAGACATTGTTTGAGCTAAGCTGTGCATCCCTTTTACCCCAAGAATAGCATCCTTTCTTGAAATCTTTCCAACCTATATTTAGATGGAGTATTTCATTCTGTTTCTTTGTAAACTCTATCATTCCAGAACCTCTGTTCAGAGGTATAATGTCATTTTCTTGGAAAAGTGGGAGAGCTCAAGCAGATTCATGGCTTTACCCAATGATCTTAGCTCTGCCCCAGGCCAACCATCCTTTTGAAGGTAACCTCTTTGATTGACTTCAGTTGAAGAACTAGAATTGAAAATGTCTTCAAAAGACAAATGATGATGATGATCTTTTCCTCTTATTTTAACTTCTGTATGACTGATTTCTTACTGATAGTATCTGGTGAAAAAAAATTAATAAGGAGAAATGCTACAAGAAATTTTCCTCTCCAAGTCTGACATGTAACTTTGTGAATAAAGTCCTTGCTTTTTTAGGCCTAGGTTAAGGAAGTTAGAGGCTATGACCTTCAAAAGATCAGGAGAGTGAGCCATCCAAATTATGTTAGGATCCAAAATCCAAACTAGTTATAACTGAGATGAAGATTCAGAATCATGACAGCTTGCACATTTGGATGTGCACCAATGGTTATATAAAAATTGTTCTGTTTGAACTCAAATTCAGGGAGATAGAGAGAAAATTGTGTCCTTGAGGCATTGAGGTTACTATTATTTTATTTCTTTTTCTTTTTCTTTTTTTTCCCCTAAGGCTAGGGTTAAGTGACTTGCCCAGGGTCACACAGCTAGGAAGTGTTAAGTGTCTGAGAACAGATTTGAACTTGGGTCTTCTTGAATTCAAGGCTGGTGAATCCACTGAGCCACCTAGCTGCCCCTTATTATTTTATTTCTTTGAAGTAAATATATCTGTGTAAGAGCTAATTGATATTAATTAGCAAAATGGAATTGGGATGTTGCTCACTGTAGCCACCAATATTTACAAATGGGAAATTCATCCAAAAAGAGGTTATGGTATTATAGCATTCAAAAAGGGCAGGACATCTAATTCTGGGACAAGGATCCAAGAAACAATACAACTTATATATTTTTTCTCTCCTAATTTATTGCAGGATGATATTTTTGGTTAGTGAAATGAGTTAAAATCAAAATCCCAGAGACAGTAGTTTTCCAAAATTGCTTTAATTTACAACAATGAAGGAATTATGATATAACATTGTTTAGATAAAGAAAATTATGAATCAACAATTTCTATTTGCTTGGTTTACATGGAAACACTTCATTGTAAAAACGATTTCAGGAGGAACAAAAAAAAATATGTTATTTTATGGGAGAGTAAGCAGTAGTTATCTTCAGGCTATTTGGCTAGCTTTAATTTGAATTATTTTGTTGTTTTGCACAGCTGGAAGTGCAAACTAGTTTTCAACTAAATGACCGGCACTGTATTTTCAAATTGAATCCAGAATATTGGGTATAGATTTCAAAGAATAGTAACATCTGTTTGCTAATCCCCATTATTAAATATCACAATATATGATTGACATGAAAATACCAACAATTATTTGCTGTTAGTTGTTTGATAAAATAGATTGGCAGTAAATAATATCAGTTTGGTGGCCATGCAATATTAAATGATGCATAAAAAAGAGGTGGCAATGGCATTTAAAAAGGAAAAGAAAGAGTGGCCAGACATGCAAAATAGAAGAAATACAAGGTATAGGTGGAACAGCTTTAAATAGAATATCAGATAAAATTTGAAGCTACTGAATAGATTTGAAAAGAATGAAAAATATCAAAGTTCATTCTACAAAAATAGGGTGCCAATAAACATCTAGTTTTTTTCTCTTTTCTACTTATTTTTATATGAACATTAAGAGTTAACTCAAAGCATAAAAAGAAGTCTATCCCCAATGATTTTCTAAAATGTTTTTTGGTCTCACAATGGACTGAAAGACACATAGAATATAAAATCCCATTTTCTAGTGCTTTAGATTTATAAAAAGCATTTGATACAGTATAAGAAATTTCAGCCTTGAAAGTTGCTCCTCAAATGGTCTTCCCAAGCATGTTCAAATTTTCAGATGATTATATGTTCTAAATGATATGGATATGGCTTCTTTATTAATTTAAGATTCAAAACCATCATGTTTCTTAAATATATTTGCTATTATGTCAATGAAGAACAATGTAAATGGTAACTCACCCATGCTGATCCTTCTTTTGTGACTTTGTCTATTAGTTTGTCATAGGAGGTGCACTCAATGTTTTGGTGAACTTCCTTACCTTCTCATGGCATCTCATGAATATTAGTGCATATTATATATAATTTATTAAGGAACATGCCTTAAACCAAATTCATTCTGACTTTAAAAGATCAGCCAACAACACGTGCCAGGCCAAGCTTCAAGTGGTCATTGTTTGGTTCCTTTTTGATCCAAAGTGATTGCAGATATCAGTCATTCTTCTTTTGGTCAGAAACTCTGAAAGTCTTCCCTAAATCCATGGCCATCTCCAGAAATCCTGATTTATATTTAGCCACTTGGCTCTGGAGGGAAAAGTGAGGGACTTTGCACAGCCATTCCTCACTTAAATCCAATTTGCTTTCATGTTATGGCATCACCTCTCTGATATCATGATCTTTTTAGAAAACTAATTGACAAAAAATAAAAACAAAAAACAAACAAAAAAAAAAAACCTAATTGACAACATAGAAACTCTATAAGTTGGTAAGAGATATTAGAAGAAAGACAAGGTATGGAAAAAAAAAAGAAAATATAAGGTATCTGCCATCAAAAACAATTGACTTATAAACAAGTCAAGAAGAAATTTAAAATTAGTTGGAATCCCTGAAGCTAATTCCAAACAAAAAAATTCTCAGTACTATATTTCAATAAATTATAAAGGTACCAGATCTCTTAGAACCAGGTGTGAAAGCAAAAGTAGAAAACATGGACTATTTTTCTGAAAGAAACTTCATATTGAAAATACCAAATAATGTCATTGCCAAAATCCAGATTAAGGAAAAATATTGCAAGCATCTCAATAAAAGAATTCAAGTACCAAAGAATCACAGTCATAATCACACAAGACCATGCTGCAAGTGAAGAAAAAAAAATCTTAGACGATTATATGCCAATATGTAAAAGAAAAATATGGATATCCAGAACAACTTGTACTGAAAAATCCAGTATATGCTTTTATCAACTGAGATGATATTTGTCAAGAGCTTATGTCTGGCATACAGTAGGTTCCAGATATTTATTCCTCCTTTTTCTTCTTTCTCTTATAAATTTGTAGAGAGGAAATGGAATAGAAAATTTTCTTTTTGAAAAGATTAGAGCTCAGTAGAATCTTTGAAATGTTGTGGGGGTTGTTGTTGTTCATCTTTCATTTTTGAAGCAGACCAATGGCATTATAATGTTGGGATGTAGATGATGACTTAGTGCCCATGAATTGGATTTAAGTAAGGTAGAGTTATGCAAAGTCATATTTTACTTTCTCTTTCAGGGTAATAAAAAACCAGTAGTATTACAAAAGTCAAGACAATTGGCAATGACCTATGATTTAGTAGATGACCTTCAATGACTGACTAAGCTCTAAGAGCTCCACAGTACCTACTTAATTCACCTTAATGGGTTTAATTTTTTTTTTCTCATCTGCCCATTCTATTTGGGGAATTCTTCACATGCTTGGGATACACATACCCCTAATAGTTACCTTCAACCTTGTTTAGTTCATCTGTAGAGCTGGTTTATCAAAACCAGGGTGCAGCCACTGTGTATGATATAACTTCTTGTATCCAGAGGTTGAAATATAAATAGAGAAGATAGGAAGATCCCAGAAAGGTTATAAGTAGCTAAATGATGATTAATTAAATGATTAATCATTTAATAAATGATGATAGATGGAGAAAAAATAAGTGTATCTTTGGAATTCCCAACTTCAAGGAACATAGAAAACAAAGAGAGGGTCTATGTATGACTTTGTGTTTTATTGGCTTTAATGAGGAAGAGAAAAAGAATATAAAGGAGATATGAAGAAGGGAGAGGAATTTATAATTTTTCATAATTGATAAATTCCATAATATTATACAAATTTGGAGATGGGAGTGAAGAAAGCAAGCAGCTCATGTACTTTAGTCTTCTCTGAGTGCGGAAAACGAAGTTTGAGTACTCACATATTTTGGTGTATAAATACATTAACTCAGGTGGAGCCAGGATAGGAGAGAATAGATAAGACTTTGCTGAACTCTTTCTGGCTTCCCTCAGAATCAATACCAGATCAAGCCTCTGAATGGGTTTTGTAATGACAGAACCCACAAATATTTGGAGTGTAACAAATTCCCAGCAGAAGTTGTTTTTGAATAACTTCAGGAAAGGTCTATCTCAATTGGGCAGGGGGCTGAGGGGACATGGTCCAGCACTGGCACAATGCAGGGAGGCCCAGGGTAGAGAGAAAGGGGAAACTAATGGGAGGCTCTTAGCCAAAATGCTGGCTACTCTGTCCTTGTGTCCTGGTACTTGATCCTGGTGCCAGTGGATTAGCAGATGAGCTGTGAGATCTCCAGTGCATCTATACAAGACAAATAATAAGGCCCTGACCTCCAGCATAATGAGATGGACTTGGCCATACCCACCAAACAGAGGAAGGAAGCTGCTAGTATGGGGCCCAGATGTTTTTTCCTGTAGAGGAAGCTTGGGACAAACCCCAATTTGCTCTAAAAGCAGATCTCAACCTTCAAAAATGAGCAAAAAGAGCTCTGACAAAAGATAGCTATTATAGAGATAAGGAAGAACAGAACTCAAACCTTGAGATCACTAAAGACAAAACATCTCCAGATGAAGTATCAAAACGTGTTATGAATTGGTTTCCAACTCAAAAGGATCTCTTGGAAGAATTCAAAAAGGATATTAAAAGAGTTAGAAAAAATGGGGAAAGGAAATGGAAGCTTTGCAGGAGAATTTGGAAAAGAAAACACATAAATTGATGAAAGCCACTCCTTAAAAAAGATTTGGACAAAATGGGAAAAGAAAACAACTCCCTAAAAAATAGACTTTCTGAAATGGAAACAAAATTGAATTAACAAAATAACTCACTTAAAAATTCAATTGGCAAATTCAAAAGGAGTAAAAAAAGCTAGATGAAGAAAATAATTCACTAATGGAAGTGAATGACTTAATGAGACATCAAGAATTAAAACAAAATGAAAAAAAAAAGAAGGAAATAGAAGAAAATGTAAAATACCCCTTTAGAAAAATAATTATCTGGAAAATTTAACCTCAATTACCTCAGCAAAAAAAAGGAAAAATAAATGAAACGAAAGGCCTGGGGTATGATATTCCAGAGGGCAAAGGAACTTGGACTGAAGCCAAGCTATGCATTATATTTTTTGGGGAAAATATGGATATTCAATGAAATAGTGGGTTTTCAATTATTTTTGATGAAAAAACCAGAGCTAAACACAAAATATGATCTTCAAAAACAGAACTCAAGATAAACATAAAAAGTAAAAAGGAAAGAAAAAAAAAACTACTTGGCCATGTTTTTAAAGATTAAAAGGTTTATATTCCTATATGGGAAGATGATAGCTTTAACTCTCAAGAAACGTATTTTGTTAGGGGTATTCTTAGAGGGTGTATGCACTAAGAGAGAACATACTTTTTTTCTTGGTGGCACATGGAACCTAAACAAAAGTTGCTTATATAAAATATAATAAGGCATAAAAATCTCAAAATCAAATGTAGAAACAGAAATAGAAAATTTTCTGATCATGATGCAGTAAAAAATTACATGTAATAGCTAGGAAAAATAGACCAAAAATAAACCAAACTAGACCAAATGTTAAAGAATGAGTGGATGAAATAATATATTATAGAAACAATGGATAATTTCATCCAAGAGAATGACCTTAATGAGAAAACATATCAAAATATATGGGATGCAGCGAAAGCAGTTGTTAGGGAAAATTTTCTATCTCTATATGCTTGAATAAAACAGAGAAAGAGAATATTAATGAATTGGGCATGCGACTGAAAAATCTAGAAAAAGAACAAATTAAACCCCCCAATTAAATGCCAAATTTCTAATTCTGAAAATAAAAGGGGAGGTTAGTAAAAATGAAAGTCAAAAATTATTTAACTAATAAACAAAACTGAGTTGGTTTTATGAAAAAATCAGCAAAATAGATAAACCTTTATTTAATTTGATTAGAAAAAGGAAAATAATCAAATTGTTAGTATTAAAAATGAAAAGGGTGAACTTTCCACCAGAGAATAAGAAATTAGAGCAATAATTAGGAGTTATTTTGCCCAGTTTATGCCAATAAATGTGATCTAAGTGAAATGGATGAATACTTACAAAAATATAGATTGTCCAGATTAACAGAAGAAGAAATAAATTACTTAAATAATTCTATTTTAGAAAAAGAAATTGAACAAGCTACTAATCAGCTCCCTAAGAAAAAATTCTCCAGGGCCATATGGATTTATATGTGAATTGTACCAAATATTTAAAGAACAATTAATTCCAATACTATGCAAACTATTTAGAAAAATAGGGGAAGAAGGAATACTGTAAAATTCCTTTTATAACACAGCTGTAGTGCTGATACTGAAATGAAGTAGAGTCAGAACAGAGGATGGAAATTATTGACCAATTTGCCTGATAAATATTGATTTAAAAATCTCAAATAAAATATTTCCAAAGAGATTACAGAAAATAAGGAGGATTTACACCAGAAATTCAGGGCTAGTTCAATATTAGGAAAACTATTAGCATAATTGATTATATCAATAACCAAAAATAACAAATCATATGTTTATCTCAATAGATCTAGGAAAAGTATTTGACAAAATCCAATATCCACTCCTATTAAAAACAATAGAAATCATAGGAATAAATGGAGTTTTCCTTAAAATGATCAGTAATATCTATCTAAAACCATCAATGATCAACAAGCATAATATGTAATGGGGATAAATTAAAAGCATTCCCAATAAGACCATGGGTGAAACAAGGTTGCCTACTATCTCCATTACTTTCAATATTTTATTAGAAAGGTTATCATTAGCATTAAGAGAAGAAAAAGAAATTGAAGGAATTAGAGTAGGTGATAGGAAAACAAAATTATCACTCTTTGCAGATGATAATATGGTATACTTAGAGAATTTCAGAAAATCAAGTAAAAACTCATAGAAACAACTTTTGCAAAATTGCAGGATACAAAATAAATACACAAAAATTATCAGCATTTCTATATGCTATCAACAAAATCTAGCAGCAAGTGATACAAAGAAAAATTCTATTTAAAAGAACTGTAGATAATAGAAAATAGTTGGGAGTCTACTTGCCAAGACAAAATCAGGAACTATATGAACACAATTATAAGACACTTTTCAGACAAATAAAGTCAGATATAAATAACTAGTAGAATATCAAGTGCTCATGAGTAGCACAAGGTAATATAATAAAAATGACAATTCTACCAAAGTTAATCTACTTATTCAGTGCCAAACTAATTTGCAGATTTTGTAAATAAAAGCAAAGTTCTTCTGGAAGAATCAAAGGTCAAGAAATGAAGGGGTTTAATGAAAAAAAAAAAAAGAAGAAGAAGAAGAAAGAAAATGAAGGTGGCCTAGCTGTACCAGACCTAAAGCTATATTATGAAGCAGTGGTTATCAAAACCATTTGGTATGGGCTAAGAAATAGAGTAGTTGATCAGTGGACTAAGTTAGGTTCATTAGACACAATTGTCAATGACTATAGTAATCTAGTATTTGATAACCACCCACCCCATTGGAAAATAGTATGGCTGAAACTAGGCCTTGACCAACTCCGAATACTTTATACCAAAATAAGATCATCATTTAGATTTAAAGGGTGCTACTTACTATACACAAATTAGGAGAAAAGGGGATAGTCTACTTCTTAGATCTGTGGAGAATTTGTGGCCAAAGAAGAACTAGAAAACATGATGAAATGCAAAATGGGTAATTTTTGTCATATTAAATTTTTTTAAAATGTGTACAAACAAAATCAATGCAAACAAGACTAGAAGGGAAGCAGAAAACTGGGAGAATTTTTTTTAATATCCAAGAGTTGTGATAAAAGACTCATTTCTAAAATATGTAGAGAATTGACTCAAATTTATAAAACTACAAGCCATTATCCAACTGACAAATAGTCAAATGATATGACAGCAATTTTTAGACAGAGAAATTAAAAACATTTCTAGTTAGATGAAAAAATGCTCTAAATCACCATTGATCAGAGAAATGCAAATTAAGACAACTCTGAGATACTACTAGATACATTTCAGATTTTCTAAGATAACAGGAAAAGATAATGATAAATGTTGGAGGGGATGTGGGAAAACTGGGACACTAATAAAGTTTTTGATGAAACTGTGAGTGGATCTGGCCATTCTGGGGGTAGCAATTTGGAACTATGCCCAAAGGGCTATAAAACTTTGCATACTCTTTCATATAGGAGAATCTCTGCTAAGTCTGTATCCCAAAGTGTAATGTTCTGGTTAGCTTTCTGGAAGGCCTTGAGACCAGCTGTGGTCTTAGCAGAATAATCACCGCAAGAATAGTCAGGAATAAAGTCCAAAATCTTTGTCTCCTTCAGTTTCCCAGTCTTTGTCAGCAGTCTCAGTCAGTCAACCAGTCAGCTGACTGCACATCTCAGTCTCTGCTCCTATTCAGTCAGCAGTCTGCAGATCTCAGTCTCTGCTCCTGACTTCAGTCTGACTCTGTCCTCTTAAATACTCTTTTACAATTAAATCAATTCATCATACTGAGTATAAGCCAATCATTACATCACTAGGAAACCAATTATTTCATCAGTTATGAATGTTATGGAATATTATTGTTCTGTAAGAAATGATCAGCAGGATGATTTCTGAGAAGCCTGGAGAGACTTACTTAACTGATGCTAAGTGAAATGAGTAGAAGCAAGAGAACATCGTATATAGCAATAAGATTATATGATGACCCAACTGTGATGGGCTTGGCTCTTTTACTCAATGAGGTGGTTGAGGCCAGTGCCAGTGGACTTGTGATGAAGAAAACAATCTGCATTCAGAAGGAGGACTGTGGGGACTGAATGTGTATTACAACATATTATTTTTACTTTTTTTTTTATTTAATTGGTTCTTCTTTTCTTTCTCATTTTTCCCTTTTTGATCTAAATTCCTCTTCCACTATAAGCCTTCCACGAGGAGTTCATTTCAAAATATTAAGGACCAAGCTCCAGATCTTTTGTTATTTTGTGGGTATCAATAGAATATGAAAACTATTTATTTAACTACCATTCATTTCTCTGATTACACAGACTCCCTCCTGTCCTTCTTCCAATCGTTTCATTAGTATAATAAACTGCTGAATTCTTCATTAGTTACATACAGAATCTAATGAAATCCAGTGCTATTTGAGTGACTCAAAGCTTTAATTCTTCAAAGATCATGCTATTTCATGGTTTGTAACACTACCACAGGAACAATTTTTGATGGATTTTATTGATATCTTCGTTTGTATATAATCTTGAATTCCCCCTGTGTGTCTCCTTTCCTCCTTCTTGGATGGCATTGTTTAGAACAAATAATTTTTTGAAAAGTGTAAGGTAACTATTGTTGCAAAGTCCATTACCATTGTATTTTCTCCTTATTTGTTGAATTAAAGACCCTGCTCTGTGTGAAGAATGAAGTAGAGTTGAAGGAGAGAGAGAGCTCCAGCCTTCATCAATCTACTTCAGGTCTCTTCATGCTATTTCCTTTGGGAGTCTTTTAATGCCAGTTTCTTCAGCATTCTTCAAGCTAGAAACCTTATATGGAACTCTTAAAAGATCAGATCATTTTGGGTGCTTCTACCTTCTAGCTTCAGGAATGAAGGAATGTCAACCCTTATTTCAGGTAGCTGACAGAAAAGACTCTGGGAACGTGTGAGAGTGAAAGTGCCCAATTTGTCTATGTTCCAAAAGAGATTTTCCCTTGTGTGAGATCTAGAACATTTTCTTGATTGAGATGAGTTGTATCACTGAATGAGACCATTTTTTCACTCTCTGCTATATATGCTCCAAAACATACTTCTTCTGATTTCTATTTTGCTAAGATTTTGATAAAGGAGTTTCTTTATTTCTTTATTATTATCTTTGTGTATCCATTGTGTGCAATGTTCTAGCTAGCTTTTTGGAAGTCTCAGAACCAGCCTTGGTCTCAGTAGAGGAATGCAGGAGGCAGGAAAGCCCCACTAGGCTGATCAAAGATGAAGTCTTTGTGACTCACTTTATCCTCAGTTTAAACACTTTTAATAAAGTACACCATCATAGGTGTCAATCTTATAGAATAAGTGTCAACTTGTAGAACTATACTAAGTACTAAGTACATGTAAACTAGAGAATCATCATCTTAATTCCACAGAGTTAACACCTTGTTTTAGGATTAAATCAATCACACTTGAGAGCTATTAATCATCATGCTAAACTAGAGAACCATTGTCTTATCAATTCCACTGAGTTAGCACCTTGTTGTAGGATTAAATCAATCATACTGAGCCTTAAGTATATTTCTCCAGAGTTCCTGCCCTTTATATCTCCCCCTTTCTTTTGTTTTAGAACATAGGTGGTCACACCCTGCCTGATTTCTCAGGGAGGTGATCATGCCCTTCCTGACTTCTCAAAAAGGGGGGGGAGTGAAAAACCAAAGGGAAATGGGGAGTCAAACCAGATTTTATTAGTGGGTTTCTGAACGGTCGCATTTGAAACAGGTATACATAAATCCATCAACATGGGAGGTATTACATAAGTACAGAGTAACATAACACAGGCTAGTAGTGATATAACAAATAAAATGAATCAACATGAGTAATTATACATGTCCATTCAAGTATGAGTAATTCTTTTAACATACTCTCTATTCTATGATGGTGCAGCTAAATAACATGTATTTATATAAAAAATGAAAAAAATTTTTTTGAGAAAATAGAATATCATTTGTGTTTAAAACACACACACACACTACAAAGCATAGGAATAAATGAATCTTTTATATCATAAAAATATTCATCAAAAATGAAGATTACATTCTTTTGGGAGAAGATAAACTCCACTCTTGATTATTCCTTGATGTCCTTGTGAGTTTCAGTTTTCTAATTTGTTTCATTTCTCCAATTTAATTTTCATAATTGTGGAAAAACAATGTCCATTATTTCTCACACTTTCTTCCCTTTTTTCTTTTTTTTTTTTCTTTTTTTTTTTTAATTTTAATTTTATTTTATAATTATAACTTTTTTTGACAGTACATATGCATGGGTAATTTTTTACAACATTATCCCTTGCACTTACTTCTATTCAGATTTTTTCCCTTCCTCCCCCAACCCCCTCCCCCAGATGGCAAGCAGTCTTATATATGTTAAATATATTACAGTATATTCTAGATACAATATATGTGTGTAGAACCGAATTTTTTGTTGCACAGGAAGAATTGGATTCAGAAGGTAAAAATAACAGTTTACATTCATTTCCCAGTGTTCCTTTTTTGGATGTAGCTGGTTCTGTCCATCATTAATCAATTGGAATTGGATTAGCTCTTCTCTATGTTGAAGAAATCCACTTCCATCAGCATACATCCTCGTACAGTATCATTGTTGAAGTGTATAATGATCTTCTGGTTCTGCTCGTTTCACTCAGCACCCTTTTTTCTTTTTAATAATTTGTTTTCCACATCCTTTTCAGGCCCCTCAGATAAGTCTATTAATCCTTCCACAGATCGCAAGATGGATAGTTAATCCTCAAATTCTCTGATAATTTTTCTGATAAAGATGTACTAGGAATAAAACTGATGGAATATAATTTCTAAGGGAAACAGCAATAATTTTAAGGTTCCCGACCATAGGATGTTTCTGTTCTAACAATCTTTCAGTGATTCTAAATCTTCTGGTTTTGGATTCGTTGTCCTGAGGCCCTCTGATCTAAGAATGCTATTCTATCAATGATTGTAAAAGTCTTCTGGCCTAGGAATATAATAATATTTCTTCCCTTAAACTTTAGAGAAGTTGTATCAGTGATCCTGAGATTCTTTAACCTTAGAATACTATTGGTTCTGATAAGCTTGTCGGTCAATGATTATAAAGTCTTCTGGCTTTGGATTTACCCCATTTTGAAAGAAAAGAAAAAGAAGAAAAAACAAATTAGGCAAATAGCAACTTTTTGCCAACCCTTCCTTTACTTCTATCTTGTCCAGAGTTCTTTTCGATTCCTTTGGAAAAACATTCCAGAAGGTAATGAAGGACCCTCTCCCTTTTATTCCCCAGCTTCCTGAGTGTATTTCAGTTGTGGAGATTGCTAACAAGATCCTTCTGTTTGTTAACTTCTCTCATCTCAGATCAAATTAAGAAAAGGGGATATCAAGGAATATAGTGAAACTTAAATTCTGCTTCACCTGTAGAAATAGGAGAAGCAACAATAGCTATGGAGACCCCACACAACCTTGCCTAAATACCTTACCACTCCAGATTGAGGGAATGGGCATGGAGTGGAGGTCAGGTTTCTTAGATATGACCATGTCAGCCCTGAGGCCTGGCACCTGAAACTACCATCAAAGGAAGACACTCCAGCTTTTAGGAGGTTCTGTCCAGCAACTGCCTGGGAAGGATCTGGGTACTCCTGGTATCACTCAGCATGTCACTGCAAGATGAGAAAACCAGTCGGTCTTTGCATTTGGTAAGACCACTATCCTCTGTTTCAAATGTGGATATGTATTAGCTATATAATTTGTGACAAGTTATTTTTTCTTTGCCCAGTTTTCTGATTTGTAAAGGAAAATTGTTGTTGGGAAGATCACATGATTGCAAAAGTGCTTAGCATAAAACATGCTACATGAATGCTAACTTCTTTATTGGATATAATTGCTTCATATTTGATAACTTTATGGGGCTTTTTTTTAGATATGAAGAACAGATAAATGATTTTTATGTGTATACAAAGAAACTTGGAATTTTTGAGATATGATAATAAGAGCAATTTTAAAGAAGCTTCAATTAAAGCCCACTAAAGGGATATATAAATTGTAATCTATTTGTACTGATTGTGTTTAACAGAAGAGTTTGGGAACTTTAGGAAAACAGAGAAGCAGTTTGCTTTTTAAAAACTCTGATTACAAACAGCCTGTTTTGAAGTTATTTAGAGTCACACTTCAAGGGCCCTGTCAGTAAAAACTGGCATCTTAACCCTTTTCCTAGCTTGTAAAAGAGAAATAATTTGCATGAATTGGAAAATAACCAAATGGCAACTCAGTTTGTCTAGAACATTTAATCAGAATTTAGGCAATCTCATTAACTAAAGTTAAGTCAATTTTCAAATCTGTTCTACCTCAATTTTAAGAATTCTCTTGTTTTTTTTTTTCCTAAAACAAAAGGGAAAATTATTTAAGGAAATAGAATCAGCTAAGACTATTTGTCTATTACTTTGAACAATTCCAAACTTGTTAACTTAAGTTATTTGGAATTATTCCCATCATGTGAAACCTAAAATGGGTAATTTCTGTGTGTGTAACAAGAGGGATGAGGTGAAAGCCTTATCTATTCAACCTCCAAGTATGAGGTGTACAACACCTTTTTTCCCCTCCACAGAGTGATGTACAGCCCATGAAAACACTAAGAATAGTTGGGGTGACCAATAGCAAGCTCAGCCCCTTCCCTGGGGTCTATGTCAATTCCCCTTAATTTGTAAGCTTGCCAGTCAGGGTAAAAAAGGTCATCAATCCTGAGAAATGAGCCTTTTTAGGATTTATAGTTCCTAAAAAAAGGAATGTTTACTAAGAATCTATAATGATTGAAATAATATATAATGATTGATCCCTTGCACCAGCATAAGTTTAAACATATAAAATATGTTAAACAAAATCTCCTATGTGTATAAGTCCTGATAAACTTTTAAAATAATATATCTAGCCCTACACTGTAATTAGTAGAGTTTTCTCTTAGAGATAAAATCTCTTGGAATTGTAACTGATAACCTTTTGAATTTTGAATTTGATTGCCTGATCATTAAGACAATGATCTACCATTCCAGATCAATACCATAAGTTCCTCAGAGGAATGTCTTCCTAAATTATCATAGGTCTAGGTCTCTAGAGTAAAGCAAAGTTTATTGTACATTCTCACGAGAAGGGCGTCCCACCCCTAGAGCAGATAATGGAAGAGAGGAAGCAGCTCCTGTGGGCAAAACACCCCCTCCCACCACTGACCCTCATCCTCATTGGCTGAGAGTCTTGCATTCTAAACTAGAGATCTACCCACGAAATTGAACTTACCTGGACAAGATTTGGGAGGAAAACTTTGGCCTTTGCTTAAGGTGGGATTCTTCAGACTTACCAATAAGTACATAGTTGCCCATATTTGACTGAAATAGGGAGGAAATTGTGTCATGGGAGGATAGCAGGAAGGGGACTCAATTATGCCCTTGAATCAATGCTCAAAGTCCTTCAGGCCTGCTCAAACTCTGAAGTAGATGAAGCCTTACTCAATTTTCACAACTGTCTTAAAAGATCTCACCTCATCTCATTCAGGGTATAACGTAATGATCTCATCTTCTGAAATTACTTCCTGCTGAGAATGAGTGTTGAGCTAGGTTATCCTATAGGGTCCCATTTGAAGGGACTTGAGCTGATTGAGGATCCAGTGGGTTGAGTCAGACCCCTGAAGCTGGTCAATACAGTGCTGGTCATTTAAAGGTAAATTGCTCAAAGCTTATAGAAAAACAAACAAGATAACTAGAGAGAGCAAGTACAAAGAGCAGAACCCCATTTTTGGGATGTATATTTATACCTTCTCTGAAGATTCTGTAAATAGGCATCATCTCTTTTTTAGAGACTACATTATACCCCAAAAGCAATTTTTAGAAAGGGGAATCCTATTAGAATAGTAGAGAACTTGTGATTTATTCACAAAATTCTTCATTAACAGGTCTCATTTAGGTATCAAAAACTGGATCGTGATTAACCCAGACTTCTGAATGAGGCATATGTGTAAAGCTTCTCTGCCAGTTTTTAAAAAAAATATTCTCCCTCTTTTGTCTATAATAGGATGGACTGGGAAAGGAAATATTGTTTAGCCAGCAGCTTTTCAATATAAATTATTCAAAAGGAAAGAAACACTATACACACTGTAATACATTACAAACAAATATTATTCCCACATTAGTAATACATTAAAAGTGCTTCCCATTGATGTAATAAAATACTCCTTAAGTTACATCCCTCTAAGAAAACTTGATACCCTGAAACCATCTTTCCTAAAACCATAAAGATATTTCAGCTTCAATTTTAATAATCAATAAAATAACAGATCTCACAGTTATTATCAATTATTTTTTTCCACCTTTACATAAGGTCAGAATATATATCTAGCAACAGACTAAGCCTAATTACTCATTTTCCTAATTATAAGATATAATGATTACATATTTTCAGATTGAAAACAGCAAGATATTGCAGACTTAAATTGTGCTTATGGCTTCTGCTGACCATTTTTTCTGATTGTAGAAATTTGCTATAAAAGGAAACAGCAAGGGCATAAAAACCAATAAAAACTAATCCTTCAGGGCCTCAGCCTGAGGGCACATAAGTCACAGCTGACAACCAGCCATATAGTAACAATTTCACCTTACAGCCAACTCAGATTTTCAAATTCATGAGATGATCATTCCCAAATTCAAGACTCAAAACTATAACAATTTCAAGAGATTTTATTTCACTAGCATGTTTCACTACTCAGGTTTTAGATCCTAAACTTATATGTCCCATGTTCTTGCAGAGCACAGTCAAAGTTGAATATGTAGGTCTGTTGGGTTGAAATTCTGCTCTAGACACTTCAAGAAAGTACATTTGCTATCATATTCATTAAACAATGAGATCATGATGCACTTAATAAATAATTTGATGAATGGATTTTGAAATAACCATTTTTGGAGAGTTTACAATTAACCAGAAATCTAACAAACTTCTCTTAGAAGTTCCTTGCATTGCTAAGTGGTAGAACTTTTGATATAGCATCACAAATGATTTTGCCTTAAAACAACTACAGATTTAAAAAAGGAAAACAAATACTCAGTTATTAACACCTAGGTAAATGAAAGGTAGTCCTTTAAACAATAGAAGCAATTAATAGGGGTGGAGGGTTGAGCTCCTGCTAATGGGTTTGTTTATGTACTTCTAAGAAGCAGCCACACTCAGTGTGAGAAGGGTGAATCTAAACCTCCCAAGCTAACAGATCATGAAAATAACTAGTATATAGTTTTCAATCTTAAATTTCAGATTAACTACAAAAAATCCCAATCAAAACTTTCAGAAACCTAAAGGTGAAGAGACTGGAACTCTACACCCCCAATCAAGTTTTGCCAAACCAGGCAAATTCACAAAGCAGGGGATTGGACCCTAGAACAGGGGAGGAAGTCTACCTCCTCTGCCTGTCAAACCCCACTCTATCTTCCCTCAGACAAGTTGGAAGGCATAGATAGAGATCAGTTCAGCTTCATGGTCCCACCCTTTGGGACAGTGATTCAGTCTGAAATCTAAGTTATGTCAAACTTCTGAGACTGAGGAGCAGTCTCACCCTGCTTTGCTCGGTTAGAAATCTCAGTCATTTCTCTAGGGTTAAATCCTCCCCATAAAATTTCCATAAAATGGCCATCCCATCACCTCCATCTTCCCCTGGGTCAGGCCCTTAAGAAACTCCTTTTCCTTTCCTCTTCCCCATGCCATATGGCATCTCTCCCAACAATATCATGCTTCTTGACCCCACTTCTTCTTATAACTAACTCTTTTAGGGTACAAATTCCCTTTCAGGATTTAGCCTGTTAAGGGTGTTTTCTTTCTCCTGGCAAATGGCAAGTTCCACTAAAGAACCTGTTCTTTCCATCATTGATTATTAAAACCTCTTTCTCTCCCACTCTATTTCATATTTACTATTCCTGGTGTTTGTTCTATCTGTCCATTTTGGGGTTCTGGAAACACATCTTTTGGTACCAGTCAAAATCCCTTACCCCTTCAATATACTCTATTACTCTGCTTCTTGTCTCTCTCTTTCTCCTCTCTCTCAACATGTTATCTCCCTCTTTCTAACAACCTATTACATCAATAATCTTTAACAATTTTAGATTTCGATATTAATGACAACCCCAAAGAACTTAATTGGAAATTTCAAAGTTTTTATAAGTGATAGACAAATATAGCCAAATAGACATAACATAGCCTATCACAAAACTGGATAGGAATCTCATGTAATTTATAATCAAGTTTCTAATTTTAACATACATAACAATTTTTTAAAAAGGTATTTTAAAAATTAATACTTTAGCTTGTGATATTCTAACTGGATATTCCAAATTATCAAATGCTATTGCAAATCAATCTTTCTTGTCCCTTGTTTTTAAAAATCACCCTTTATTTAAACGTTAAGATTCACAATATAGCTAATATTGAAATAAATTTAGACCAAATTTTATAAAACTTAAAAAAAATGTGTCCAGCAGAGCAGACAAAAATTTAAAGCATAGTTCATAATTTTTACAACTTACCTAATATACATTTTAGAAACTAACATATTTCATCTAATTAGGAGATACAAACAAACATCTGACCTCTTCAGGTAAGTTACCAGAGAATTTTGTTCTAATAAGTTATTTTTTTAAACTTCAAATCAAATACAGATTTAAACTTCTTTTTTTTTTTTTTTTTTTTTGTTATGAAGTTGGGGTATTTTCTTTTTTTTTTTAATTTTTTATTATATATATATATTTTATAATATTATCCCTTGTATTCATGTTTCCAAATTATCCCCCCCTCCCTCTATTCCCTCCCCCCGATGACAGGCAATCCCATACATTTTACATGTGTTACAATATAGTCTAGGTACAATACATGTGTGTGAATATCATTTTCTTGTTGCACAATAAACATTAGAATCCGAAGGTACATGCAACCTGGGCAGACAGATATTAGTGCTAACAATTTACATTCACTTCCCAGTGTTACTTCTCTGGGTGTAGTTATTTCTGTCCATCATTGATCAACTGGAAGTGAGTTGGCTCTTCTTTATGTTGAAGATTTCCACTTCCATCAGAATACATCCTCATAGAGTATTGTTGTTGAAGTGTACAGTGATCTTCTTGTTCTGCTCATTTCACTCAGCATCAGTTGATTTAAGTCTCTCCAGGCCTCTCTGTATTCCTCCTGCTGGTCATTTCTTACAGAGCAATGATATTCCATAACCTTCATATACCACAATTTACCCAACCATTCTCCAACTGATGGACATCCATTCCAGATTTAAACTTCTAATAGTAATATAATGTGCACACACATTTCTAAAATCTTATTCCCAAATGCATCAATTGAAATTAATTCTAACATATGCCATTTACATTGAAACACAGAATTATAGGTCACAGTTTTGGGAGAAAAATCCCCTTCCCCCTCAAAAACTCCATTCTTCTAGATTGCCCAAAATCTTTGAATTGGTAGTAAACTATTTGAGATCTAAGATGGAGACACAGGCTCCTGGGAGCAAAGTGGTTATGGCTTCTATCTCTTCCCCTTAATTTTATCCTCTTCTCTATGTGGACTGTTTTGTCCCCAAAACATATGAAGTTAGACCACACCCCTTTATAGAATCCAAAGTCCCCTGAGAAGTTGCAAATCTGGGAACTTGGGGAACATAGGAACTCATCTACAGAGAAACTGAGGCTGACTCCAGAGCATGGGGTTTGGGGGAAGCCTACTATTTTTTGGAAAGGCTGGACTAGACATAAATCCATATGCAATGGCCCTAGTCATTTGTTTATGCATGGTATATATTTAACTTATTTTCTGGCTTGAGACCTGCTATTTGGTGATCTATGTTGGCAAGGCACAATTTCATTGCACTGGTGAGCACAGAGTCTAGCCTTCAACTTTTGTTGGATTTTTTGTAAAGCAATGAAAAAACAATGGTCTCAGCATAAGAAATAACACAACCATCTGGATGGCTTTTTTAGGAGAAGGTGTATCTGTCTTTGTACTTCTTAATGAATGATTTTTGAAGATCCTAAGGTGATTTATTTTGTGGGCCTGTAAAGACTCACATTAACACAAAATACAAAGCTTCCATGGATGGAATTAGTGGAGTGATTGGCTTGGTATTTGGGATTTTATATCTTAGAGGTTCTGTTTCTGAGATGCTACCTTCATTCTCTGCCCTTGTCCCTCTATCCCCGCCCCATTTCAATATAAGTGCTTTAAGATCTTTGGGCATCAGAATTGGGTGAATCATTTTAAGAAGGATAAATGTAAGATCATATACTTAAGCTCAAAAAAATCAATTTTAGAAGTACAGGATAGACTTCTCATATTCCATATAAGAAAGATTCTGGTATATAAAAATATTTAGAAATTTAATTTAACTTAATTAATATGACTTAACAGTGTGATGGTGTGGATTCCCAAAGAACAATTGTAATTTTAGGCTAAATTAACAGAGAAAATAATACTTTGTATTTATTGACTCCATAGTACTTTGATCGGATCAAAGTAGCATATTTTAGGAAGGATAATGGTAAATTTGAATGTGTACAGAAGATGTGTAGAAGATTTTAAAGTTTGAAAATCATGTTATATTAATTCATTTATCCATTAAACATTGATTTTTCCAAGTCACTGTACTAAATGATGATAAATAATTTAAGTGAGAAGACAAGGGGGACAATATTTTATGTCTTCATGTCTTCAAATATTTTAATTATTTCCATATGAGAAAGATTCTATTTTTGTATATTTGTAGAGAATAGAATTTGGAACAATGGATGGAATTTATAAGGATGCAGATTTTAGCTCAATAAAATGAAAAACATTCTAACAATTAAAGCTTTCTTTAAAAAAAATGGAAAGAGTTGTCATATGAGGCACTGAGTTCCATGTAGTTATTCTTAATAATCTGTAAAAGTCATTGTGGAAAGGATTTCTATATTTAGTGGGAAGTTAAAAAAAATGACCTCTAAAATCTTATTCAGCCAGTGTATGATTCTATGCATGAAATCATGTTGTTGCATAAACAATCTATCTCTTTTCAAAAGCTATTTCCTTTGATAGGTAAAGCAGCAGTTGGTCAGTAATTACCATCATAACATTTAAAATTTCACAATGAAATAGGAAGTGGTATGGGAGGAGAAGAAAGGAGAGACTAAAACCATTCTCAGGTGCATCCATCTAGCCACTGATTTATAAAATAGGCTTCATTGTGTATGCTTCATTGTTTGATTTTAATTTCCCATTTTGTTAGTCAAGAAGGAACACTAAGCACTCTAAAAAGATTTCGAATAAACTTTTGGGGAAGTGATTTTTTATTTTTTTAAAGAAATCCCAGTGCAGTTTAGGTATGATTTAGGTTTTGTTTTGTGAAAACTTTGGTTAATTATCTGACTATATCTAGCATGGGGAAAAAAAAAAAGTCATCAGGAGACCTTGATCACTAGCATTCCAAAGATTCACAAAATGCAGATGGTTTATCTCAAAATATGTAGGCCTATCTCTGATCTCAGACATCCTGGCTTCTAGTTCTCCTAACTTATCAGAATTTATGATCCTTCCTTACCCCTAACCTGTCAGAATCAAATTTATGGTCCATTCCTGATAGTTCCCATTCACCACTGCTCTACCCTCATCTTGCCTTTATTTCCCTTATCGCTGAAGCCCTATAAGAATCCCTGGAATTCCTAGCTCCTTGCTGGATACTTTGAGACAATAGTCTGATGCGGCAGACTAGTCCAAGGTCTCCATTAATAAAATATCAAAAACCTCTAATATCTATTTTGCCTCAGTTTCTCCTGTATTACAAAATAAGATATAGCAAAAAAAAAAAAAAAAAAAAAAAAGATTTGGGATACAACTCCCCTTCCTGTTGATTTTTAAATTCACTGAAGCTTAGACCTAGAGTTTGATCTTTTCTACCTATTCAGGGAATAGGGATCACATGACTTCCTGAAATTTAGGCCTAAGGTGATACAGTCTTTGAGAAATCTTCACCTGGTACCATTCATTTTATGATCTACTATTTCATTGAGGAATAATCACTTATATCAGTAGGAAGATTCAGACTAATGAAATTAATTTTTTTTGAAAACATTGAAAAGATTAGCTATTTTACTTGACATTGACTAAAATTTGGATATAGTTATACCAGGGAGAGGCAGATGATTATCCTGCATTCACAAAACCTTCTACTCCTTTTCCCTCCCTACTGAGATATATTCCTTTTACCACTCACTATTTCTTATATTCTCATTTGGACTTCTCATTTTTTGCAAAGTGGGTATTTTTTTTTTCCTTACAATTTCCAGTCATGCTCTTTTGACCTTTCTTTTCCCCAATAAGCATTTTTCGCAGTTGGATCAGAACAAAAGATTTCTTCTTGCTAAATTTTTATAAATTCACATTTAAATGTATCATTAATGTTCTTTTGGACTTCTGCAGAGATAAAAAAATTGCCTTTCCTTGGCATTTCCCTCCCCTTTAAAGTCAGAAATAGGTTTTTTAAAAAGCTGAAGTAATATGGTGCTGCTACAATGGGAATTCTCTTATACCATACCCCACTTTCCCAAGCCTCATTAAATTTCATAGAGGAAGCATTTATCTATTGCAGAAAGAAATATGATAAAAAATCAGTTCCAATAGAGCATCAATGAACTAAACCAGCTACACCCAGCAAAAGAACTCTGGGAGATAACTATGAACCACTATATAAAGTTCCTAGTCCCTCTAATTTTGTCCATCTACATTTTGGATTTCTTTCACAGGCTAAGTATACACTATTTCAAAGTTCGATTCTTTTTGGACAGCAAAACCACTGTTTGGTCATGTATACATATGTTGTATTTAATTTATACTTTAACATATTGAACATGTATTGGTCAACCTGCCATCTGGGGGAGGGGGAAGGAGAGGAAAAATTAGAACAAAGGGTTTAGCAATTGTCAATGTTGTAAAATTACCCATGCATATATCTGGTAAATAAAAACTATTAATAAAAAAAAAAAAAGAATTATGGTAAACTTAGACACTAAATCAGAGGGCTGGGAGATGGCTCACAGATTCCAAAATTTTGAAATGAGGCAATACTATTAGAAAAAGATGGTCTAGTAATCACCCAAGATCATAATCTTAATCCTGCCTCCTTTTTGTCCCCTGGAACAGAACCATCCCCCAGAGAGGAACATTGTTATCTGGAGTTAATTGATTTTCAAACAAAAGTAAGAGAGGATTTACAAGAATAGCCAATGAATGGGGAAGTAAATTAGTTTATAGATAGCTCTTCTAGAATGGTAGATGGGAAAAAGAAAATTGGATTTGTTATTGTGGATGGAGATAAAACTCCCACTGTTACCAAGGGCAGTCTACCTGCCCATTGGTCAGCTCAAACTTGTGAATTGTATGCCTTAAATCAAGTGTTGAAGTTATTGAGGGACCAAGATGGGAATATATACATATATTTGGAAAAAATTGGGAAGAAAAAGGGTTTGTAAATAGTAAGGGTAATAGTCAGAGAGGTACTGGAAAACATTCTGGCTCCTAGGAATGTAGCAGTAATACATGTAAAGGGACATTAGATGGGAAATTCTTTTGAGGCAAGGGGAAATATATTAGCAGATGAGAAGGCCAAGGGAGCTGGAGACCAGAAGATTACTCATATAATGGCCTTGATACCTGTACTTCCCCCTAGTCTACCCTCTCCCAGTTTTACCCAGAAGGAAAAAGAGGAGGCCTTAACTTTCGGAGCAGTTGAGAAATTGGAAGGACTATGGCTCTTACCTGATGGCAGAGAGGTACTAACAAAAGCAAATATGAGGTAGGTCCTTCAGCAGTTGCACTAGGGCAATCACTGGGATGTCCAAAACCTGTGTGACGTTGTACTGTATTTCCCCTGGCTTATATACTATGGCCCGACAACTCGTGGATGGTTGCCTTGTTTGTTGAAGGACTAATAAGTCTGCTCAATGCCAGGTCCTGAAAGGGAGACGACCTCCAGGAATCAGATCATTCCAAAGTATCCAGGTGGACTTCACTGAGCTGGGTCGACTCAGATATTTGCTGGTCATAGTGAACCATCTGACCTCATGGGTGGAGGCATTCTCCTCAGCCCGAGCAACTGCCTTGACAGTAAGTAAGGTCTTATTAGACCAAATTATCCCCAGATATGGAGTAGTGGAGAGGATAGACTCGGATCAGGGAACACATTTTTCTGCCCAAGTATTGCAGAATCTGATTAGGGCCTTAGAAATCAATTGGGGTCTCCCCTTAGCATCCACCCTCTTCTGGGAAAGTAGAAAGGATGAATCAAGAAATATAACAGCAACTGACTAAATTATCTTTAGAGACCCAACTACTTTCTTCCTAAATGCCTTCCTTCGTTCTGGTCAGAATCTGAACCAAGCCATGTAGACATATTGGGCTTTCACCTTATGATCATCCTATCCAGGCTTATTTTATGGGAAACTGGGACCCTATTTTAGAGACAAAGGATTTATTTCTTAAGAGATATATTAAATCATTGGTACGACATTTACAAGAACTACCACAAAAGGGTTAATAGCTCAGACTCCTCCTCTAAGTTTCCCTGTTCATAGAATTCAGGTTGGAGATTGGGTGTTTATCCAATCCTGGAAGGATAAGAAGCTGACTCCCTGCTGGATTGGACCCTACCAGGTGATACTGACTTCAGACACTGCAATTTGGACCCCGGAATGAAGCTGGACACATCATGCCAAAACAAAAGGACCCATGGCACCACCTTTATAGGAATGGACAGTTGAAGATAAGGGAGGCCTCAAATTACATTTGAGGAGAGTGCCTCCACTGAATGGGAACACAAAATCTGAACCCAGTACATTATAACTGTCTATGTATGACTTTTCTTTTCTTACATTAATTACTTTGGACCTCTTTGCCTATTTGGAAGCTGATATATTTTCCCCTAGGAATTTCACCTTAACCTCACAGTGTAATAATAGTTGAACCTCATGGGGCTTTCCCTGGGCTTTGGGTTTACCTATTTCCTTATGATAGTCATGATGGTCATAGAGACCAGACCTTAACCTCCCAGAGAAGAGAACCAATTCCTCCTGCTCATGCAGAATATAAGAAGGAATTTTAACTTATCAAATTGTTGGATCTGCAGTGGATCCCAACAATTGAGCCAATGGCCATGGGTACCTGTGCCCTTAAGCCTAGCCTGGATCCTCAGTAACTGATCCCAAATTCATAATGGTACTGGTTTCTGAAACATAGAAGAGAAACATCAGTGGCCATTGGCAAAAGATAGGAAAAGGAAATACTGTTTAAATCAGATGGGGCAAGATTTGAAGCTAGGAAATAGTGTATGTGAATGGACTTATTTGAGAACAGACCTGATTGTATGGAAATGTCTTAGTATTGGTAAGATATGGGGAGGAATCCTCAATTAAAATGTGGGGAGGATTGGAAAAGTTGTACCTTGGATGCTTTCCCAGAAAGAGGAGGAGAACAAGGATATTGCCATCGACAGGTTACTACCGCTGAGTGTAGTGACATAGAGTGGGATGTATTAAGGTGTATAAAGGAGAATTAGAGGGAAGGGAACATATACAGTGGATGCAGTTATTAATGGGGTTGGTACAATGTCATCCCAAGGACACCTGGGAAACATGGGACTCTGTTCCCCACATTTTGGAGTATCGCCAACCTAACAGATCAATGGCCAGTTCCCAATTGTAGTTGGAAGAAGGTTTATGGAAATGTCAGTATGTCACTTTTATGAGGGGGAGTTCCCCTAGGGACAAGAGACCAACAATATTATCTTTTTACAAGGAATAATTCAGACATATTCTCAAGGGAACAACCTGCTCTAAAGGGCCACTATTGGATCTGTGGCTTAACTGCCTATACTCACCTACCTCTTAATTAGACAGGGATCTGTTATATTGACAAAAATTTGAAGAGATCTCAGTATACAAATAAGAGGGGGGACTGAAGGAGATGAGATGAGATCTTTCAAGACAGTTGTGAAAAATGGAGTAAGGCTTCATCTACTTCAGAGTTTGAGTAAGTCTGAAGGTCTTTGAGCATTGACTCAAGGGCATACTTAAATCCCCTTCCTGCTATACTCCCATGACATCATTTTCTCCCTATTTCGATCAAATATGGGCAACTATGTATTTTTTGGTCAAGTTCAATTTCTTAGGTAGTTCCCATGTTTAGAATGTAAGACCCTCAGCCAATGAGGATGATGGTCAGTGGTGGAAGGGGTATTTGCATTAGGGATTATTTAAAGTATCAAACCTGTCCTAATAGGTGCCCCCTCCTTTTGATTGCTTGCTAAATGGGAGGGCCATTTGAGAAGATACAATAAACTTATGCTTTGCTCCTAGAGATCTCTCCAGCTTTTTATTAAAGGGTGACTAGGTCACCATTGTGAGCTACACATTTTTGATCTGGGGATTTCAAAATTTGGCAATGATATTCCTATATATTTTCCCCAAAGAATCTCTTTGAGGTGGTGATTAGTGTTTTTTTTTTTTTTTTTTTTTCTATTTCTACTTTGCCTTTATGATCTATCACTCCAGGATGATTTTCTTGGATTATTTCTTGCATTATTGTGTCAAGGTTCTTTTTGTTTTGGTTGCAACTTCCAGGTAGTCCAAATATTCTGATGTTTTCTCTTTTTGATTTGTTCTCTAGATCTATCATTTTTCTTATGGAACATTTTGTTCCATTTTTTCATTCTTTATAATCTTTTGTTATTTCTTAATCTCTCTTCATTGACTTCTTCTTGCCCAATTCTAATATTCTTGTTCTTTCTTTCTTTTTGAGATGATTTAAGTTAAATGACTTGCCCAGAGTAGTAAGTATTAAGTGTCTGAGACCAGGTTTGAACTTAAGTCCTACTGACTCCAAGGTTGGTGCTCTCTATTCACTGTATCTTCTAGCTTCCCCTCCAATTCCAATTTTCAAAGAATTATTTTCGTCTTTGAGACTTTGTATCTCCTTTTCTAATTGGTTAACCTCTTTTTTTTTTCATAATCTTGTTTTTTTCTTGGATAATTTTTATTTATTTTTTTTTTAGTTTTTCCTCAATGTTTCTCATTTGATTTTTAAATTCTCTTTTGAGTTCTTCTATAAATTCTCTCAGCTCAGGGAGCCATTTCACATTACTCTTTGGGTTAAAAGCTTTTTTTTTTTTTTTTTTTTTTCTTTTCTAAACTTTAGTGTCCTCCTCTGAAGATGAATCTTGGTCTTCCTTGTTTCCATAGTAAATTTCTATGATGGGGTTCTTTCTTCTTGGCCAGTTCATTTTTTTTTTAATAAGAGGTATTAGTGCAAGCACCTCTAAATCTAAAAATGGGGATGATGTTTCAAGCTTCACTTCAGAGCCTTCATGCTCTCTCCTATGACCTAGAACTCCAAACCAAGAGCTCCAACCTCCAGCAAGTGCCTGCAGCCAGCAGCAATCCTGCCTCACTGCCTCTGCACTCATCTTGTTTCCAGGCTCCTTTTTACCCAGGGTTGCATATTTGCAGCTGAGCTTGGCAGTTCCTAATCAGCTGAAGGTTCCCTTAGTCTTCCTATACTCAGACCCCAATTCCACAAACAGTCTAGGAGGTGAAAGTTTTTGTACTTCCTGCCAAGGTTCTAGCCAAACCCAGCTAGCTCCATGGCTCCCCACAGGGAGATTTAGCCTGGAGGTATTTGCATTTTTCATTGGCTAATTCCTGGCCTGAGGTCTTCAGATCTTTTTGGGTTGTTACAGGAGGATCTGTGTATTCACCAGTTTGTGTTCACCTTAAAGCACAAATTTGTTCTATTGCTGAGGGAAATTTGGAGAGCTTGAAATTTATCAGCCTACTATGCCATCTTCCCAGAATCCTCCCCTTGCCTCACTTATTAACATTCTCTTGGGATAATTTTAAATGTTTAAATGATTTTCTTTGATTAGTTCATTTTAGAATATATTCTTTTAGTGTCCCATTGTGGATTAAATTTTTATCATTTCTTTTTTTTTGGTTATCATTTTATCTTTGTTAGAGTTTATAAAATGTATTTTAAACATTTCTGTTATCCTACATTCTTAAAAAAAATCTAGATAAAATTAAAGGAAGATTTATATGAGTATAAAAATAGATATATTTCCTGAGATTCCTATTTAACAGGTTCCATAGTTCTATCAAATACAATTTCCTTTCAGATCATATTTGGATCAAGTTCTCTTTTAGTGATGTGAGAAGAGAGGTTTCTTTCTTCAGGCCCACTAATTATCTATACAATTCAGGAATTATTCTGGGGCCATGGAAACATTCAAGATGGAAAAGAGGTTTCTTTAGTGGTAAGAGATTCATAATAACTGGCAAATGAGAATCATTGCTAAATAGGAATGATTAGAAATCTAAGCAGATCATGTTCACTGAGATTTTCAGCCCCAAACTCTGGTTTTTGCCAGAAACTTTGCACAGATTTCCCCAAGACCTTCCCGATTTTCAGTGGACTATGAAACTAGAATTTCTGGAATGGGGATTGTGGCTGCTTTCTATTGTTTTGTTCTATGAATAAATGTTTTGTTTGTTATTGTTTCAAGGGTCATTGGAAACTTGTTTGACTAGAAAATTAGTCAGATGAATACATTCCAAGTAAACTATCACAAGATATATTCCAGAGTTTTACATTCTGGTAGAGGGGCAAATAAACCAAAGCATCTATGAGAAATTCCATAACAATAATAACACTTTATATAGCTTTAAGATTTACAGACTACTTTGCATATGTAATCCCACCCAATTCTCACAACAACTCTAAGAGTTAGGTGATATTATTATACCTATTTTATAGTTCATGAAACCAAAATAAACAGAGGCCAAATGATTTGCTAAGGGCTATATGACTAATAAGTGTCTGAGACACTTCAGCTAGATTCAGGTCTTCCTGACTTCCAGTACAAAACTCAATTCAAAGAGCCCCCTAACTGCCTGCTAATCCCATTTATTTGTCAAAGTTCAGTATCTGTCACTTGGATTCACAAAAAAAGTGGTCTTCACTACATTGCAGTTGTTAATGAAATAAAATATTCTAATACACTACTGTATAATGTTGTAATATATGTAATAATAATTTTAGAAATCTTCAATAATGTAAGCTTCAGCTAAGTGGTATAGGTGGACAGTATACTGGTCTTGGCGTCAGGAAGACTTGAGCTCCAATCTGGCCTCAGACACTTAATAACTGTCTGACCTTGCATACTAAGCCACTTAACCTTACTGTTTGCCATGGTAGTCTCCTCTGTAAAATTAGTGCCTTTTCTCCTTCCCAAGGTTATTTTTTATTTTTTAAAAATGTGTGTGTGTGTGTGTGTGTGTGTGTGTGTGTGTGTGTGTGTGTGTGTGTGTGTAAAACAGTAAAAAAATTGCATGGATTTGCTACATAAATGTTATGTTTTGTCTAAAGTATATGTGTTTTGTTTAAAACTTCATTTTTTTTTATAAGTTCCTCTGAATTCCCTTCAGCAGGGAATCAAATCTCTCCCAACAACCTCAGTTTTTTATACAATCGTTAATAGGTAGGTGACTGGGAACTGATGTCAATTGACAGCTCATCCAATCAACCAATAAGCATTTATTAATCAATTGCTATATATCAGGTGTTATTCCAGGACTTGCAGATATTAAGACAATCAAGATAGTCACTGGTCTCAAGGAATTTACATTCCAATGGAGATATTCTATACACATACTCACATAGAGCTTATTGAAAATTACATGTATCTTTACATATATACACATACACGTGTGTGTGCTCTCTCTGGGTGTGTTTATGTGTATCTAGGTGGAACTGTGAGTAGAATGCAGGACCTGGAGTCAAAAAAGATTCCTCCTCCTGAGTTCAAAGATATCCTCAGACACATACTAGTGGGCATGTCACTTACCCTTGTTTGCCTCAGTTTCTTCATCTATAAAATGAGCCAAAAAAGGAAATTGCAAACCACTCCAGTGTCTTTGTCAAGAAAAGCTCAGATGGGATCATAAAGAATCAGACAAGACTGAAAAATGATTAAACAACAATTATATTTAAATGTGTTTGTATATATGAATATTTATATATGTATATGTAATCTTCATGCCCACTTTTGTCCTCTTTCCAATTAGAATTAAAATCCTTGAGGACATGAATCCCATATGTAAATATATACATATATACATGCATATGTATACCTATTTATCTATTTGTAAATAACAAAACATTTGCATAGCAAAATAAATTATTTCTTTACTAAATTATATGCCTTATTGTTTATCTTGTTATATTGCTTCTAAGTGGGGCTTTGAACTAGGGTGCTACTGATACTTTCCTTATTTCACTCACTGTGACTGCATAAGCTTCCTCCATTTTACCTTTGACCAGTCTTTCAGCAGGATATAGTGGAAAGCCCTCATTCTTTCCTCTGGTACCTAATTTCTGGAGGAACTTTTCTCCAGTTCCATTATTCTGTACCCTGGGAGCTCTTCAAATTGTTTGTAACTTTCTGGTTTAGCCTTTGTTTAAAATCTATGTCACTGATATGGAATCTCTCATTTCTTTTAACATTCTTCAAAATTGGGAAGACTTTACTTAACATCATGGAACCTGTTCAACCACAGACTATGACAGCTATTAATGGATTTACTGCTGTGTTGGATCCAATTAAACTAACTCTGTGTGAACACTTATACTAGGGGTTCTCAAACTACGGCGTCTGAGGACGTTTATGCAGCCTGGGTTAAGACAAATGGGCTGAGGGGCAGAGACAGAGTGTGAGTTTTTGTTTTTACTATAGTCCCGCCCTCCAACGGTCTGAGGGACAGTGAACTGGGCCCTATTTAAAAAGTTTGAGGACCACTGACTTATACTTTAGAATAATAAAACCTACAATTCATGGCTTAATCTATGTTTTATTTATTTGTTGTTATTCAGTCTTTTCAGTTATGTCCAATTCTCTGTGACTGAATTGGGCTTTTATTTAGCAAAGATTCTACAGTGATTTGCAATTTCCTTCTGCTCATTTTACCACTGAGCAACCAGAGTTAAATAAATCACTTAACTCTGGTTGCTCAGTGTTGGAATGAGCAGAAGGAAATTATATATGTATATTATATATGTCTAAGTTTGGATTTGAATGTGAATCTTCCTGACTAAAGGTCTGGCACTTTAGCCACTATGTCACCTAAGATATCTCTCATCTGGTAAGAAACATTTATTTTTGGTAAAGCAAAATCTTGACTGGCGTTGTTGATGAATGGGATCACTTAGCCAATACTGATAAGGAGAAAGAGTCTTGAGTTAAATATTCTTCTAGCTGTTACACACATACACATATACATATGTACATGTGTGAAACATATAATGTTAAACAATTTGGCCAAATTTATGAGTGTAGGCACAAAGACACAACATTTTCATTGTCCCATTGCTTGCTTTCAAGGGATTTACCACAGCACTATTGTAAAATTTCCTCCTTGGGATAGGAAGGAGATAGAAGTAAAATTCTATTTGTACACAGAAAAAATATCAACTGAATCTGGACTTATATCTAGATTCAAAAGAATTATCAGAAAGGTCCTTTAGCCTTCGGCACTTTTGTTCTTCCCAACAGATTTAGGTAATCCCTAACCCACCTTGAATTGCCAATGGTGCTACTAGAAAGTCACACCAAAAGAGAGGAGTGGCAAATAATCATTTTTTTTTAAATTTTATTTAGAATTTTTTCCCACAGTATATATGCATGAGTAATTGTTTTTTATAATATTATCCCTTGTATTCATTTTTCCAAATTATCCCCCCTTCCCTCCACACCCTCCCCCCCATGACAGGCAATCCCATACATTTTACATATGTTACAATATAACCCAGATACAATATATGTGTGTAAATACCATTTTCTTATTGCACATTAAGTATTAGATTCCGAAGGTATAAGTAACCTGGGTAGATAGACAGTAGTGCTAACAATTTACATTCACTTCCCAGTGTTCCTTCTCTGGGTGTAGTTATTTCTGTCTATCGGCAAATAGTCATTTGAAGATGGTATATGGAGAGGTAGTAATTTCATCTCCTCTTCCCACAAACATCTATAACCTCAAATTGATATTAGACACTAATAATCATAATATTTAATTATTTTCAAGTTTGTGAAGATTTTGATAGTCTTTATTAAAAAAATTGTAAATATCATGACAATTTATGTAGTGTGGCCAATTCAGTGTTTTTTTATATGCTTATAAAAGTGATAGAAGATCAAAAATTTCTAATCTCTAAGCACCTCTGGTTTAATTAAAGATACAGATCTTAATACAGACTAAAAATATGAGACTGATCCTCTCATCTTGTCACTACATCTGCATTATTTCAGGTTGAGGACCTGTCTTTTCTGTACTACTTTCTATGTATTTCATACTAATTTGTTTATTTAATATTTCAAAACATATGCAAGGATAATTTTTCAACACTGATCCTTAAAAAAACCTGTGTTCCCATTTCCCCTCTTCCCCCACCCCTTCTTCTAGATGGCATGTAATCCAATATATGTTAAACATGTCATAGCAATTTATTACATGTCTTATAAACAAATAAAGATACTATGTGGACAATTGTTGAAGATTGAATTTTTTGAGGAAAATAATGTTTTTGCTTACACTTAAAAATGAAAGTGTGCCTTATGTATGTTTAGTGTCTAGGTTTGTCATAAAATCATTAATAATTATCTTTAATTTATTTCTATTTTACTAATTATGACATGGGCAAGTTTCACTCTTTCTCTTCTCATTTTTAGCATCGTCATTGATTGATAATAACTATGAAGCTAGGGATTCTCTACTGGATTATATGTTAACTGATTATGTTATTGATTAGAGAGATTATTTTCTTTGTTTTTCCCAGCCAAATTATCCTAGTATTTCTGTTTATATTGATCCAAGAGCAATGAATGAAGTTATTTCCCTTGAATGCAATTATCCATGAAAAAGGAGTTAACTACTGAATTTTTTGTAAACTGGTTCTTAAATAAGGATACTTAGAGATGCCTCTTGCTCCAGATGGTGTCACTTAACTGCCTGTGTTACTCATGAGTAGTTTTCTGATTCAGCTTTAAATAATACTTAACACAGTGATTCTCTTATCAAGAATTCTCTTCTCTCAAAATTAGAACAAAAACCTGCAATACTTCTTAAAGCTATAAAATAGTAAATTTCCATCAGTGCTAGTTAAAACACATTGGATGGTATAGAGGGATGTGTGGGAAGAAGTTTGACAAATTTAAATATAATATTAAAAAACTACCTGAGATAATTTTTAAATCAACTAGTTATTTAGATCTTGATATTTAGTTTCTGCAACTGACAGAGTCTTTTAAAATAAGAGTCTACCATGTTATTTGGAAATTTATTTGTGCCATGCCTTGTATTAGTTACTAAGTGAGCAATTATTGAGTGCTTACTGTGTCAAGTACATTAACCAAGCAGCTACATTTTTCATTCCAAGAGAATATCAGGATTCTGTCCAGCAACATGAATTGAGAAAATTAAAATATACCTTGCCTCCTTGAATTTATTTGTGCTCTGTTGTTCTTATAGAATATTCTTCATTCCTTCTCTTTCTTCTCTTTACTCCCCCACCAATATATTTCTACCTGTCAAAATCCTTTAAGTCCCAGCTCAAATAACATGAGTCTAAGTCACACAAGGTACATTCTAATGTTCTGTTGGTGAAGTTGTAAGCTGGATTAACCATTAGGCAAAACAATTTGAAACTATATCCTAAATGCCACTAAACTATGCATGATCTTTAATCTAGTGATACAACATACATATATGTACACATACAAATGCATATTTACATATATGTATTTATATGTATATATGTATGTATTTCAAAAGGGTAAAAAATTGAAGGAAAGGACCTATATATAAAAGAACATGTATAGCAACATCTTTTGAAGTAGGACTAAACAAGTTGTAGTATATGAATATAGTAGAATATAAATGTACCCTAAGAATTGATGAATATGATAGATTCAGAGTAACATGGAAACATTGGTACAAACCGATGCTGTATAAAATGAGCAGCTCTTACTCTCTCTCTCTCTCTCTCTCTCTCTCTCTCTCTCTCTCTCTCTCTCTCTCTTTCTCCCCCCATTCATTCATGGTCTGGTCTATCTATATATGAGAAAAGGAAATCTGTTACATGTACACCTCAAAAAGTAAAGTGTACTTAAAACAGTTCAAGTTTCAAACATGGAAACTGAAAATATGGACAGAGTTCAAAGAAAAGTCTCAACTTTTTGGGTGTTTTGTGTTTGATAATTAAATTCAAAATAAAAAAAAATTAAAATTAAAACGTCTCCCTGATTCTCTCAAACAGTTATTAGCTTTTTCTTTTCCAAAGTCTAACATTCTAGTTGTATTTTTATTCTGGTATTAATAATTGTTTTGTATTTTTATTGTATACTTGTCAAAATGATTTCATCTAGATTATAAACTGCTTGAGGATAGGGATTGTGTGTTTTTCTCTAGATCTCCTAAAGAGCTTTCTGTAGATTTCTTGGACATAATTATCTTAGTGATAATGATGATAATGATGAATTGAATCTACATAATGATTTAAGATTTACAAAGTATTTTCTTAAAAACAGAGTTTTGACAACCCTCTGGTATTACAATATAAGCATAATGCACCTTATATATGCCCTTCCCATTACCCATTCATGGAACATCAGGCCATTTTGGTTGCTTATGGAGAATAGTGGTTTACAAGAAATGATATATGGAGTTGTTATTTTCAAGGTCATGGCAAGAGAGATACCAAGGACATAAAAATGGTGAAATAATTTCTTGTTGGATGGATTGTTAAGTCTACTTATCCTACTATTAATGGATTAGCCAATGCTTTGATACTTGTCAAAGATCCCTGTCAGCCATCAGTCATCCAAGTCCAGGGAAAATAACACCCTTATCAATTGCAATTCACTTTGGACACTAAGTTTGATGCTTGGGAAAATATTAATTTCAGAATTTTTTCATTTGATGATCATTCTGTTGAAATTATGAGTTGATCTTCCCATGGAAAGAATGTTGTTTAAACCCCTTTGCCCAAAGAAGCATAATTATGGGGAATTAATGAGTCTTTATCAAAAAATTGGCTGTAAAATTTTTCCTCCAGCTTTCTGCTTCCTTTCTAATCTTGATTGCACTGATTTTGTACAAAATTTAATGAAATCAAAATTATCCATTTTCATTTCATAGTGTTTTTAGATATTCTTTGGCCATAAATTTCTTCCTTCTTTACAGATCTGACAGGTAGACTATCCCTTTCTCACTTAATTTGCTTATAGTATCACCCTCTATGTCTAAAGCATAAACTCATTTTGATCTTATTTTGATATAGTGTGTTAGATATTGGTTAGCATCTGGTTTCTGCCATGCTGTTTTCCTGTTTTCTCAACAATTTTTGTCAACTGATACATTGTTGGTAGAATTGTGAATGCATCCAACCATTCTGGAGTCTAATTTGGAACTATGCTCAAAAAGTTATCAAACTGCATACCCTTTGATCCAGCAGTGTTACTACTGGGCTTATATCCCAAAGAAATACTAAAGAAGGGAAAGGGACCTGTATGTGCCAAAATGTTTGTGGCAGCCCTTTTAGTAGTGGCTAGAAACTAGAAGATGAATGGATGCCCATCAATTGGAGAATGGCTGAATAAATTGTGGTATATGAATGTTATGGAATATTACTATTCTGTAAGAAATGACCAGCAGGATGACTTCAGAAAGGTCTGGAGAGACTTACATGAACTGATGTTGAGTGAAATGAACAGAACCTGGAGATCATTATACACTACAACAACAATTCTATGGGATGATCAATTCTGATGGAAGTGGCTCTCTTCAACAATGAGATAAACCAAATCAGTTTCAATTGTTCAATAATGAAGAGAACCAGCTACACCCAGTGAAAGAACTATGTGAAATGAGTGTGGACCACAACATAGCATTCCTATTCCTTCTGTTATTGTCCACTTGCATTTTTGTTTTCCTTCTCTGGTTATTTTTACCTTATTTCTAAATCTGATTTTTCTTGTGCAGCAAGAGAACTGTATAAATATATTGCATTTAACATATATTTTAACATATTTAACATGTATTGGTCTTCCTGCCATCTAGGGGATGGGGTTGGGGAAAGGACGGGAAAAGTTAGAACAGAAGGTTTTGCAAGGGTCAGTGCTGAACAATTACCTATTGTATATATCTTATAAATTTAAAGCTATAATAAAATACTTAAAACATTTTTGTCAGTTCTTATCCCTAAAGATAGAGTTTTTGGGTTTATCACACAGTAGATTACCATAATCATTGACTATGGTATCTTATGTACCTAACCTATTCCACTGATCCACTATTCTATGTCTCAGCCAGTACCAAATGATTTTGATTGCTGCTTTATAATAGAGTTGTAGGTCTGTTCCTGTTAGGCCCCACCTTTGTATTTATTTCATTAATTTCCTAACTTGACCATTTTTTCCTTCCAAATGAATCTTCCTTCCCTTCCTGCTAAGTGTATTCCAGCCACTTGCTACAGAGGCTTGGCTCTGGCAAGTGATTTTTACAAGATAGACCCACTTTTAAGTTAATTGACTGAATATTTGTTTCTTTAGACACATAATAGTTTCCTTGGCTAAGGGATATGACCATAAATGTGATCTTTAATTTTTTCTTTGTCCTTTTGAAAATGTTTCTATTATGGAAAATATGCAATTTGAAATTTTTTCTATGTATTTGGTATTTTTAAAGCAAAATGATTAATATAATGTTCAACTTATGAAACATCTACTTGGATATGAAAGATAATTGTTCTAAGTTGTGAACTTACTAAGACAAATTTCTTACTGTTATCAATATAAGGTCATAGTAAATACTTGTTTGGGATTTATCTGAAATTTTGGTTAATTGGATTTGTTATTGGAAGTAAAATTTCTTGGGCTTGTCCTTAATATCATTTGGGAGTTTTAAAGCTTCACCCTCTGACAATTGGTGGGACAATTAATTGGAATAAAACTGGGTTAAGGCTGTTTTATCCTGTATGTACTGAAGGTTAAGTTTTAACTACTTATGTTATGTTATAGTCATGTTCCTGCATTTTTTTCCTCCTGTGACAATGGTCAATAAGAACTGTTAATGCAATTCAATTATGTCATATCTTGCTGTTTCCAATCTGGTTATATGTAATCATTATATTCTAAATATAGGCAAATGAGTATTTAGCCTGGTCATCTATCTGTTACTGGATATTGTGTGTGTGGACATTTAAGTTTTTTTTTTTTTTTTTTTTAAGTTTCCTAATAATGAGAGGATACTTAATAGTTTTCTGTGAAACCTAACTGTTGTTTTATTTATTGGGACTATAGCTGATAGCTGTTTGCCTGTCCTGTGAGACAAGCATCTCTTCACATAGGAAGCTGCTGGCCAATCTGTTTTGGCCTCCCCACATCTTGTAGCAGTCCCTGTGAATCAGTATTTTTTATCTCAGACTGTTCTAACCTTCATTTATTAGATTTGTGTTTTTGGCTTTTTTTTTTTTTTTTTTCTTTCTAGATTTTGGTCAATTTACAGCTATATCTGGGACTTAGATCAGCTTTGATTGTCAGCAGGCCACACCACACCCACCCCCCTCCCTGGACTGAGAGTCTCTGCCTGACCTCAGCATGAAGCAAGTTTTTGAATGAGAGACCCCTACTCCTAGTGTATTTTAAACCCTGACTGGGTGATGTATTCCTGTGTGTTTAAAATTTGGGATGGAAATTGTTAAAATTGTGTAACTATTGCTGTTATGTTTGAGGGATTTTTAGGAAACCCTACTGTACTAGTCTGTTATGTATAGGAATTTTGATTCACTCTTGGGATTTATATGTGGGATGGTTATTTCATAATTCTTTTCTAGGAGAAAAAAAGGGAGGAAGAGATGGGAAATTGAGGAAACTGGCGGATTTTTCTCAAAATACCTGAAAGAATGGGAACCCCTAGTTCATTTTGCTTTAGGCACTTCTGCCCCACCCCCAATATCACTAGTTCAAATTGGATTGGAAGTTTTTTTTTTTTTACTTCTTGTTTAAACTTACTGGGAAATGACTGCTGGTTGTGCTTTAGCTTTGGAACCCCTTGTTCTGTTAGAATTGCCCTGGCAAACTTAACTTTTTGGGGACTATTTTCTGATTGCCTATTTTTAGAAATCTCCAAGATATAGGCACCTTGTGACTGCCAGTCTCTCTGATCTGTAATCCCTTAATCTCATTAATTAGTAATTCAGCATTCTCAAAGGATCTTGCAATTTGGTATCAGACCTCTAAAAGTTTGGGGTTTGGGTGCCTTGATGATCTAACTGTGCATACTCCGATAACTTTGCTAAAAAAATCTGGATTCTATTTGGATCCTTTCTGTATTTTAGTAGCAGCCCTGTCTGTCCCTTTGGGCAGGGACAGGTGGAGCTACTATAAGCCTCACCCTTCTCCCCTGGAGTGAGTTGCCCCTCTGAATGGGGCCTTGAGCCCTTGAGCCCTGTTGCTCTATAAACAGAGGCTGAATTAAATGCACAAATGACTGCAGACCACCTAACTCACAGTGAATTGTCCATCTCAAACTGGATTCTTTGGCTGAGATGCTCTGGAATTGCAGAGACCCCCAATGTGCTAGCAACAGGGAGCTTTTGTGTATTGCTGATTAACTCTGGGATTATCAGGGAGAGACTTGTCCTTGCCACAAGTCCTTGCATTTTTTTTAGTTTTATTTTGGTTTATTTGTTTCACACAGGGTTGGTCAAAATTATGGTGCTATGGTGCTAGGTATCAAGAGGAAGGTGACTCAATGATTTGAATATTCAGAAGAGAGTGTGGACTGTTATGCCACAGTCTCCATGAATTGTCCTACCTCAATTATTATGCCCCTATCTCCAGGTTGCAACACCACCTTTCCCTCTTAATCATCAGGATGTTTGATAAGGAGAAAGATCTTTTATCTTAAACATCAAGATCCCAGACCCTCCCTACTTATCAAAATATCAGGTGCCTTCCCCCATTCTGTCATTGTTTTGTTTTTGTTTTTGTTTTTATTTTTTTGATCCCAATTTATCAGAATGTCTGGTGCCTACTTCCACCCTGTCAGAACTGGATTGATAGTCCATTCCTGCTCTCAGTGCTCTTACTCGGCTGCCTCAGTCTACCCCCTGGTAGCTTGGAGCCATGTGCATATATACTTCATGTGAAGCACACATTAGCTGTGGGATGCTTTGAGACATCAGCCCTGGGAGCAACATGCCCCCAGCAAATCTCTCCCCTTGAAATAAATTACTAAAAACTCTCTATCTTGCCTCAGTTTCTCCAGCATTACAGGACTTCATGATTTCTAAGGTTGGTTTTACCTTTCAATGATTCTCTCACAAAATATGTCTTTTAAACCTTCTGATTTGAGGTTAAAAGATGGAACAATAAACTTCTCTCAAAGTTTTTAACTTACACCCTACTTTCCATCTGTAGCTTTGCTTGGTTTCAATTCCATGGAACAAGATGCTCCCTGGTAACCCCTTATCCTCCTCTAGTTTTCCCAGCTTCCTTTTGTATGCTGCTTTTCTAGATAAGTTGTAATCTCCTTGATGGTAAGGACTGTCTTTATTTGTATTTTCAGCACTTAAAACAGTGCCTGGTACATAGTAGACACTTAAAAAAATGTTGTTGAATTGAAAATATGTGCATTTTTACTTTAGTCATTTGTTGATAAAATCTTGGCTTTTGCTCATTTAAAAATAACAAACGGATTATTTTTAGGCCAGAATTGGGTGAAATATTTTTGAAATATCAGGCCTTTATATCCCTCAAATAAGTATTCCATATAAGCATTAATGGCCTATACTTCTTATACAGTATTATGCTAGTATCCTTGGCGGGATTGTCACAGGTTGGACTTCCCATCATTTTTTTATTCTTTAATTTTAGTAGCCTAGGATCTCTCCAACATTTTCCAACAATGATGCTGCCTTATTTATATTATTCAGTTTTGTTAACTTTCTTCTTAGTTGTAAGCAGATAGTTTTAGCATATTCTCTGATACCATCAATACGTCATCTATTTAATAATAAAAATGATCCTTTAATGATTTAAAGCAAATTCAGGTAACATTTCAAAAGCAATGAAATTTGGAAAATTGGGAGGATTTAATTTTTTCTTTTAGAATTTTTTGCTTTATAAATACATTGCTTAACTTTAAGTATTTTTAAACATCCTCTCTTTATGTCGTATTACATTAGGCACTATTGATCAAGTAAGGGAAGGGTCATTCCTTCCATACAAAGAACTTGTCATCTAAGATTTTGTTTTTTTGTACTATACTTCCTACTTTAAAAAAAAAAGAATGTTTATTTTAGATTTTTTGCATTTTAGGTACTCATTAAGAAGTAATTACCCTAAACTAATGGAATAACATTCATCATTGTTTCTTAATTTCTAAGAGAGTGTACTGTAAAACACTGAAATGATAAATAATAAAAATGTTGAAAAGATTTAAACTTTTTTTTGCTGTTGTTGAGACAATTGGGGTTAAGTGAGTTGCCCAGGGTCAAACAGCTAAGGTTATATCTTTTTTGATCAATAATCCAATAGAAATAAATGGCTTAGAAAAAAATGAAACTGTAAGTGACCTAAAAGATAGCAAACCTGATGCCATTACATTGTATTACAACATTACATTTAAATAATATTTTCTTAAGTGTAAAAAAAAGAAATTCTTGAAATATATGACTTGTGGGGCAGCTGGATAGAATGCCAGTCCTGAAGTCAGGAGGACCTGAGTTCAAATCTGGATTCTAACATTTTCTAGCTATGTGACCCCTAAGCAAGTCACTTAACCCCAATTGCCTCAGCCAAAAAAAAAAAAAAAAAAATCTATGACTTGTAAAAATCTGGTAATTTTGAACTGTAGCATATCTGTGCATAAATTTGTAAAAATATCACAAGAAACAATCAGCATCTTGTAGAAACTAGTAAAGACAATTTCACTGTTGAGTTTCTATCTGTGACCTGGAAATAATTTAAGGATTTTTAAAAAATGAGTCTCATCAGTTTTTTTTAATAAGCACAGATAAAGTGGAAATCAAGTAAGCAATATCGTTCTTCCTTTTTACTCTTATATTCTGTTTTCATTGCATAAAAAAATTAAAATGACATTTGCAATAACACAATATGAACCAATGTTCCAAAGTAGATTCGGCATGCCTTAACATGAATGTGTTGGAGAAAATGTTATTATAATTATAAAACTTATGAGTATTAAGCTATGCATGCTGCATCTATTTGCTGCATCTTTTTTTTTTATAAAACTTAAAACTTAAATATGAAATATAAGAAAATAATTTTCTGGAAAATGATTGAAATAACTAGTGATAAGAAATTAAAACATGGCAGCATCTGTATGTTAACCCTAAATACAATTTTGTTATTAAAATTACCTTTGCATAATAAGAAGTATATTTTTTTGCAAATGATATGCATCAATTTTTTTGACTTGTGATAATGCATAATATATATGGTTACTAATGACTATTGATTTTTTACCAAGAATAAGTCTGGGAAGAGACATTCATGAAGCTGGACATGATCACAAAAAATTATAAATGTAAATATAAAAATTATCATTACATATTTTAATTTCTATTAATTTAATTAATAAATAAAATTATAAAAAATAGTAAATTATAAAAATTAAAATATAAAATTTAAAAAATATAGTCCAGGCATAAAGCAAAATGAATCTTATTGAACTAAAAACAGAAAAGGTTCTAAAGTTGGAAGTCAATAGGATATGTAGAATTGCATTTAAAAGATGTTACTTTGGACAGTTAACATAAAATTGGTCTCATTACATTTCTGTAATTTTAAATTTCCTTTATAAAAGAATTCTAAAGAAAGAACCACTGTCACAGCTGAATTAATCTGAAATTCTTCCCCATCAAAAGTTCATTATAAATGCCTTTGGCTCTGTGTTCTCATATTTTCCTATATCCCTGCATATATATCTCTTCCACATTACTTCAAAAGGGACTTTTTACAGTAGAGATAGGAAGGGATGGAGAAGGGATGAGAATAGGACTAATTCTGTAAAAAGAAAGGGTTAATTAAGTACATATTTGAAAGGTACTTTTGGCAAGAAAAAGCAATAGTGAAGTTTAGTACTATTAACATATCTTTCTAAAACATGCAAAATGTTTGGTTCTAGGAAGAGTGTCTTTTTAGAGATTAAGGAAGGAATTCATGCTGTCCCTCTCCAAACAACTGCTGTGGTTGTTGAATATCTTTCTAATATCATGAACCTGGCATTTCTTCTTAATATCTGATTGTGAGAATGGAGTGGAAGGGCAAAATATGCATCCTCTTTAAATCAATCCATAAGCATTTATTATTATTATTAATATGTATTATATATTATTATATGCCTATAATATGACAATTGATTCTTTGTTTTAAGTACTGGGGAAATAAAAAGAGGTCACATAGTTGAACTCGAGGAATTTATAATCTAATGGAGGAGACAACATGTAAACAAATATATACAGGAAAAACAAAACTATTTAATGAAGGGAAGACACTAGAATTAAGAAAGGGTGAGAAAAGTTTCTTATAGACAGTGAGATTTTAGCTGAGACTTAAAGGAAGTCAGATCAGTAGGAGGAGTGGTTGAGGGAGAGCATTTCATGCACTAAAGACAGTGAGAATACCTGTAGCTGAGAGATGCAGTATTTTGTTTGTGGAATTTAGAGAAGGGGCATATTTGAGAGATATTGCAAAGATGAAATCAGCAGGCCTAGACAATAGCTTGAGAAGGGTGAGAGATAATGAAAAATCTAGGATAATTTCTAATTTCCCAAATCTGAATAATATAATTATGAATACTTTTAAATGTGCATAGGCATCAAGATGCAATACTGAACTTGGAAGTATGCTAGGCTCATGTTAAAACTTTGCACAACTTTACCTCATTTAAATCTAGTTTACAAGAAAGTCAAGATATCATCAGTGATGTTATTGGTCTTCTTTAAAAACAAAGGATGAACAATAACATATAACAAACTATTAACTGTGAACAAATCACTTTACTTATTTGAACCTAATCTGCTTTAAAGGATTGTTGGAAAGCTAATGGGTGATGAAACTTCATGGTCTAGGGTTCTGGAATCATGCAAATTATAAAGTACTTTGCAAATCATAAAGTTTTGTATAACTGACTATTATTATTATTATTATTATCTCAGAAAAAAGGTTAAGAGAAGTAAATATGATACAAAAACCAAAGGAATCAGTGAAACAAAACTGACACATATCATCTCTAGATCTATGACCCTATAAGTCTAAGAGAAAAAAAGGAGAAATGGGTTCAAATATGGCTTAATATCTATTAGCTATATAATACTGGTTGAATCACTTGATCTTTTAGAGTATCAATTTCCCTATCTGTAAAGTGGGAATGATACTTATACCCATCTTGCAAAGTTCTTGAGAGGATAAAATGAAATAATTTATGTATAGAACTCTGCAAAGCTTAAAATGCTATATATTATACACTAGGATGGCAGAAATATGAAAAGCTCATTTAAGTTGTCATTATGCACCCTTTCCTGATATAGCCAGCTATATTTAGGCATGTCAGTAAATCAGAGATCTGTGATATCATTTGCAGAGCAACTATATTTCTATAACTTAGAAAATAACATTATAAGATAACATTATAAAATAACATTATCTTAGCATCAGTGATCACAGAGCCAGTAAATATCAAAAGTGGAATCTTCATGCAACTCTTCTTGTCTTGCACTATGCCATACTGAGGTAGGGAAGAGGAAGAGAAAAATCATTTATTAAGAACCTACTATGTGTCAGATACTATATGGGGCACTTTGAAAATATTATTTTGAGAGTGCCTAGATGTTGCTGGCTGTGGACAGAATCCCAGGGACTTACTTGCCACTGTCAGCCTTGAGAGCTGAGACCTCCTGAGCTTGCTTTTATTTTTCTCATATATAGATTCCTTATAGTGAAAATTAAGTTAAGTCTCTAGGACATGGTTAAAAAACAACTTCAGAAATTGAAACATGCTATAAACATGCTATAAAAAACTGAAATCAACAGAGGAAGTTTATACCATATTCCATGATGGTGGCAGCCATTTTCACAGATTCAAAGAGAAAACAGATTAACTGGATACCTTTATCTATCTTTGATGACAAGGAAAATAGAAAAACTCAGGAGAACAAGACTGAAGTTACAATTCTGTTGAAACCTTTAGGGGACATAATCTCTTATAATAAGCCAGATCTTATTGAATCATTTCATTCAGAAAATATACAGCATGAAATTCCTACTGTAGAAGCCATGAACATCAGCAAAATATTTTGAAATAATCTTTCTTATGTTCTTGAAAATAGTAAAGAAATTAGAATGGAAAGAAATCATAAGGTAATGTAATACCAGGTAATATAAAGCAAGCAAAGCATTCATAGGACCTATTTACAAAAGTCATGAGGAAAATAAATGAGATGAAAGAAAACATCACACAGAAAAAGTCAGTGGTAGGCTTTAAAACAAATACAACCCTTCTTCTAGGTTAATTATCATTTAAATATTCAAAAATTTAATCTGTTCCATCTCTACCACAAAATGTTTTCCATGTTCAAGATATTAAACTGTGTGAAATGTATAATGGATATAATGTAACCAGTGTCAACACAAATTGGAATTATGCAATGTTTCATCAAACTAACAAATATTCTAATTGTGATAGGAAGAATAGTAACATGTACCTCTAGAGATGGTCACAATAAACAAGATGGACAAGAAAGTAATGGTGTCTGTGAAACAAAAGAAGAATCTTGGGAAGATCTTTCTGAATTCCAGATGCAGAAAACAGACAGGCTTATAAACAAGAGGAAAAGCTAAAGGGACTACCTATTCTTTTAAGAAGTCTACTTGGCTCAGAGAACACTGTCTTGTGTTCTGTTTGGTCAGAATTATGATGGCATCATTTTCAGCACTTATGATTATTTTTAGCATTGAAATAGGTGCATATATAGTATTAGACAACTTGGTGATGCCTATGACTGAAACCAGAGCAGAGCAAAGAAAGCTGTTGTTCAGAGAACATCTCCAGTTATATCCAAGCTTGGGAAATGAAACCTTATGTGAAAATGGCTATAAGCAAATGATATGGAGTTTCATGAACCTGATACATGGTGGAAATTTGATCCTGAGGAATTAGGAAAGAGGAATAAACATGGAGTATCTCATATAAAGATTGCACAAATGTTGGATCATTACAAATATAAAATGTCCATTTCTCTTGTAATGAATTCAGTGGAACCTCCACATAGAAGCTTTGAGAGACTTCAGAGAGGTAGGGAGGCCGTCTAGACTCATGGAATCACTTTGATGTTGCAAAAATAATTAATATTCAGTCTGTTTTCAACTAAAAACTCTAAAAATTTATCCCTAAAGAACAATTTTCTGGATTTTTAACAAATAAAAAATAATTTGATAAAAAAGAACATCATTACCTCACAGAGTTTTTTCCTCAGAAAACTTTAAATTTTAAAATAACAATTCAAATAGTTTGTAAAATTGTGCATTAAAAAATGAAAAAATATTCTCATTTGATCCTCACAACAATCATGAGAGGTAAGCACTGTTTTTAATTGAGGAAACTGACGTAAAACTGAAGCTAAGCAAACTGACCAGAGTTAGATAGCTAGCAAGACTGAATTTTAATTGGCGTGTCCCTGACCTTACTGTTCTGTCTACTGAGCCACCTAATTGCCTCATATTTCTGTATACTAATGGAAACATACTTTACATTTGTCTTCTATTTGGATACATGTGTTTCCAAGCAAGATTTATGGAAATGTCAAATGATTGCTATAAGTATGCTATAATTACTATTATAACTATTAACCTGATATAAATAAATATATATATATTTTATTAATTTTATAATTATAAATTTTTTGACAGTATATATGCATGAGTAATTTTTTTTATAACATTATCCCTTGTATTCATTTTTCCAAATTTTCCCCTCCCTCCCTCTACTCCTCCCCTAGATGACAGGCAATCCTATACATATTAAATGTGTTACAGTATTACCTAGATACAATATATGTATGTAAATCCAATTTTCTTGTTGCATGTTAAGTATTGGATTCCGAAGGTACAAGTAACCTGGGTAGATAGACAGTAGTGTTAATATTTTACATTCAATTCCCAGTGTTCCTTCTCTGGGTGTAGTCATTTCTGTCCATCATTGATCAGCTGGAAGTGAGTTGGATCTTCTCTTTGTTGAAGATATCCACTTCCATCAGAATACATCCTCATACAGTATTATTGTTGAAGTGTATAGTGATCTCCTGGTTCTATTCTTTTCATTCAGCATCAGATCATGTAAGTCTCTCCAAGCCTCTCTGTATTCATGATGCTGGTCATTTCTTATAGAACAATAATATTCCATGACATTCATATAACATAATTGACCCAACCATTCTCCAATTAATGCACATCCATTCATTTTCCAGTTTCTAGCCACTATAAAAAGAGCTGCTATAAACATTTTGGCACATACAGGTCCCTTTCCCCTCTTTAGTATTTCTTTGGGATACAAGCCCAGTAGTAGCACTGCTGGATCAAAGGGTATGCACAGTTTGATAACTTTTTGGGCATAATTCCAGATTGCTCTCCAGAATGGCCGGATTCTTTCACAACTCCACCAACAATGTATCAGTGTCCCAGTTTTCCCCCATCCCCTCCAACATTCATTATTATTTGTTCCTGTCATTTTAGTCAATCTGATAGGTATGTAGTGATATCTCAGAGTTATCTTAATATGCATTTCTCTGATCAGTACAGATTTGGAACACTCTTTCCTATGAGTGGATATAGTTTCAATTTCATCATCTGATGTTAGGATTACTAGGTGAGAACTCAGGTTGTCTGGACAATTACAAGGTGAGAACTCAGGTTGACTTGACAGTTCTCTGGCTCAGACCTATAAAGGGAGATTACACCTTAAGAATCCTAGAAGGAGCAAGCTCATTGATTGAAGTGCTTCTTCCCAGAAACCCTTGCATTATCCCACACCCATTCTCTGGGAGGATAAAAGAGGACACCACTCCAGAGATAGGAGACGTCTCTGCATTACATCATGCCTGACGGGGCTCTCTACAGGAAGGGAAATCACTTCTCTGGACAAGAGTTAACAGCAACTGCCTGGAGACAACGGTTCACTACAGGAAGAAGAATCTGTCTGAGAGATTTGAGTAGACACAGCAGATCTCTTCCCAGAGAGTGATCCAGCAGCTTCTGGAGACGACAGCTCGCTACAATTGGAGTCCACACGTGGGGCAAGGACTTTTGCTTATCCTGACAAGAGGAGCTAGACCAGACCTTCGCAATTTGGCACCCGAACAGGGACAGACATGGTCCTGATTCCAGTGGAAAAGCCTCCCATCCAGATCTCAGTTTCTCTGACCCAGAACCGTGAGTAACGAGGAAACTTTGTTAAAGATTAAGTGAGTGTGCTAATTGATAAATAAGGAACTTAACTTGTTATGGGCTAAACCAGCAATCTCTTATAGTGAAATGGGGCAAACACCTTCTGTTCAAGGAAAATGTTTAGAGAGCATCATCAAGGTTATGAAAAGCCAAGGATTGATTATAATTTTAGAGGAGATTACTGAACTTTTAAGAACTGTGAAGGTCATATGTCCTTCTTTTTCTCTGGAAGAAGAATTGGATCCAGATGAATTAGTAGGAAAGCAATTAGGTGAACACTACATTTCCAGGCCAAACTCAATTTCCAAAGATACAATTCATATATACAATGTAATCCAATGGGCTTTAAACAATGTTATTCTAAAGGAAGAGATGAAGGAGCAAAATGGGGAAGTGTCAACTAAACTAGGTGAAAAGGATGAATCAGATAACAATGAAGTTAAGTACAATTCTGAGCAACAGCAACAGGAGCACCTTCCATCTCCTCCCTCAATTAACCCTTCAGGGGTGGAGCAAGAAGGAGGAGAGGAAGAGGCAGAAACACAAACAGAATTGTCTGTGAAGCAGTCTAAGCCTATGACAAGATTAGAAAAAGCATTGGTTAAAGCTAAGAGAGAAGGACAGGATATAAGTGATTTTATACATGCATATCCTATGATTGAAGAGATTGACTCTGTAGGCCATAAAAGGAGAAAATATGCACCTTTAGATTTGAATAAAATTAAAGATTTGAAAAAAGGTTGTATCCTTTATGGGGCTACATCAGCTTATGTCAAAATGTTACTAGATGGTTTGTCTTATGAAGTCCTAACCCCAAATGATTGGAAATCTATAGCAAGGACATGCCTGGAACCTGGAGAAAATTTATTATGGCTTGTGGAATTTCATGAATTATGTAAAATCCAAGTCAGATGCAATTTGGAAATAGTTAACACACAATTCACTTTTGAGCACTTAGCTGGTGAAGGTCATTATGGAGAGAATTCAGAACAGATTAATTATACCATGACAATATATGAGCAAATTGCTAAGGCTGCAATAAAAGCTTGGGGTGTCCTCCCTGGACAGAAAGATCGGGGAGAGGCTTTCACTAAAATACAGCAAGGTCCCAATGAACCTTTTGCGGATTTTGTGGGACGTTTGCAAACTGCTGTCAAAAGAACTATTGGAGAAAATTCAGCTACAGAAATGATGACCAGACATCTGGCTAAGGAAAATGCCAATGAGATTTGCAAAAGAATTATATGGGGATTAGACAAAGATGCTCCTTTAGAGGAGATCATAAGACGCTGTGCTACAGTGGGAACAAATGCTTTTTACACCCGGACAATGATGAATGTGGAAAGACAGGGTCCCTCCTGACAAGGGACTTCTAGAGAAACTCGGCGATGTTTTCAATGTGGAAAAATTGGACATCTAAGAGCTCAGTGTAGATATGGAGATACAGTGAGAAGACGGTGAAAGAAGACCTAAAACCCCATGTCCAAAATGCAACAGAGGACTCCATTGGGCATCAGAGTGTAGAATAATTTAGGGAAATGGGATGAGGGGCCCAGGTCCAGGGCCCCAGGCAAAAAAGACTTGGGGCCTGATGGCAGCTGATGTTATACCCAAAGAGCCTTTAGAAGGTCGGGACTCTGATGTGATCAACCAGCAGAAAAGCAATCACATGGCAGAAAGGGATTACCTGATAAGTGAGCCAAAAGGCAATCAGATTGCAAAAATGGATTATACTTGGGGAGAATACAGGCCTTTTAAACCAACAGGGCTGTGTCCAGTGCAAACAATTCCAATGTAATTGCCAGATGATGAGAAGAGATTTAGAAAGTGGTAAATAGAAGGTAATTAGATAGGTTAACTGCCTGGGAGAGAGGGTTTGCTTGTATTTATTTAGCAAGAGAAGGAATCAGATGGGTGCCAACAAGTCGTATTCGCCTTGTCCATCAGAGAGAGACAGAAAAAGAGAAAGACCTCAAAATAAAGATCTAAGAAACATCTTACACCGAAAGAGCATGGCTAATAAAAAGACTGTTAAAGAACTTTAAAACCAGCAGGAATCATTGGACTTCCTAACACAAGATGAGACTAATGGACAATGGACTTATGGACATTTATAAATTCTCAATTTATGATTATTTGATCATGTTATTTGTTACTATGTTACTATGTGCTTATGTAATTTATGTAATTATGTGTAATACCTCCCATATTGATGGATTTATGTTCCAAGGTCATGACTATCCTATGTTCTAAATCAAAAGAAAGGGAGAGATGTTAGGATTACTAGGTGAGAACTCAGGTTGTCTGGACAATTACAAGGTGAGAACTCAGGTTGACTTGACAGTTCTCTGGCTCAGACCTGTAAAGGGAGTTTACACCTTAGGAATCCTAGAAGGAGCAAGCTCATTGGTTGAAGTGGTTCTTCCCAGAAACCCTTGCATTATCCCACGCCCATTCTCTGGGAGGATAAAAGAGGACACCACTCCAGAGATAGGAGAAGTCTCTGCATTACATCAGGCCTGACGGGGCTCTCTGCAGGAAGGGAAGTCACTTCTCTGGACAAGAGTTAACAGCAACTGCCTGGAGACAACGGTTCACTACAGGAAGAAGAATCTGTCTGAGAGATTTGAGTAGACACAGCAGATCTCTTCCCAGAGAGTGATCCAGCAGCTTCTGGAGATGACAGCTCGCTACAATCTGAGAATTGTCTGTTCATATCCTTTGACCATTTATCAATTGGAGAATGGTTTGATTTCTTATAAATTAGAGTCAATTCTCTATATTAAATAATTATATTTCAAATATTTTTTCTTTATGAATATCTAACAGATTAATTGTTTGATTTGCTTTAAAAATACAGCTGAAGTAAGTGGCTCTTTAAAAACTTTTAATTTCTATGTAAGGATAGGTTTTGAAGAATAATTCTGATGAATGGTTCTTAATGATGATGATGAAAATTGTGATGATGATGATAGTATTTGTAAATTCCTTTAAGGTATGCAAGGTATTTTACAAACATTAATTCATTCAATTCATATTACATTGTGTGGTTATTGCTACGATTGTCCTTATTTTACAGATGAGAAAACTGATACTGAGAGAGGTTAGTAACTTGCCTAGAATCAAGTAAGTAGATGAAGTAAGATTTGTAATCAGGTGTTCTTGTCTCCAAATCCAGCTTTATATCTACTTTGATATAAAATACTTGAATCTGTAATTTGTTTGTAGTGATGAACTTGAAGATCAGATGATTTAGGTTTATAATGACCACAGTAACATAAACAGGAATAATCATAAAAATCATTAAAGATTATATAGCATTTACTATGTGGCAAGCACAGTGTTAGGAATTTTATAATTATTATCAAATTTGACCTCATATATTTGCTAGCTGTGTAACTCTGAACAAATTGCTTAGTTGCAATTTCTTCAACTGTAAAATAGATATTTTTTACCTCAGGATTTTTGTGAGGATCAAACAAGATTATGTTTTTTAAAGTGCCTAATACAGTGTCTGGCATATTATAGGTTCTTCTCCCCCTTCTCTTCCTCTTTCTTCCCTCAATTTGGCATAGTGCAAGACAGAAAGAGTTTCATGAAAATTTTACTTACCAGCTCTGGTCATGAATTGAACCAAAGACAACACTTCTTAAAATGTTAGCTATTAAGTTTTAGAACCATAGTGCTCTGCAAATGATATCACAGATCTCTGATTTATTGACATATGCCTAAATACAGTTGGGCATACCAGGAAAGAGTGCTTAATGATAATTTAAATGAATTTTTCATTATAAATGATAGACAGACACATACATAGATACATATATACATAAATACAAAGAAGCAGTTAGATGACTTAGTGGATAGAGTGCAGGGTCTGTCGTCAGGAAGATATGAGTTCAAATCCAGCCTTAAACTTTACGTACTAGCTATGTGACTTTGGTTTAGTCATCTAACTCCTGTTTGCCTTGATCCACTAGCAAGCCATTTCAGTATCTTTGCCAGGAAAACTCCATAGACAGTATGGTCCTTGGGGTCATAATGTGTCAGATGTGAATGAACTACTGAATAATAAGTGTCTAATGCAGATTTTGGTATTTAAGTAGGATATTAACATTGGTTAGTATCATTTTGATAAGTTGAAAAGACTAATGGATCTGAATGTGGATTAGCTTTCAGGAAATAACAAAAGATTTGTGTTTACCAGCTAGGATTTTTAAGGAAATAAGAACAGAGGAAGACAAAGATCATCAGCAAACATTACAGAAACCTTTCTGCTTTCTGATGATAAAAATTTTAAGGTTGTGCCCTCCAGACATGAGTAGGTACCTAGTGAATGCAGTGAGTATGTTTTTTTGAGCTGAAAGGACCTGTACTTCACAGGTGAAATTGGATTATCTAAAGCAAGAATCAGTGTTCAATTCAGATTGCTAAATTCAAATCAGTCTTCAATTCAGAGTCAGAGATTTGAGGTACCTTTTAGCAGGACAATCTGAGGTACCTTTAATTACAGATTTTTTTCCAATGGATTGGACAATATCCTATCAAGAAGTGTGGTCATGAATGGACCATCCTAGGGAAGATGCCTATTAGCTCCCCAAGTAGCTCTGGATTTTAACTTGCCTACTCTCAAAGAAAAAGGCTGAGTGTAAGCATCAGAATTGTGTTCCTTTAAGTTTTTCTGACAACAAAGATTCTGGGGCTGCTTGATCTGCAAAGGAGTTCTGAATATCCATTCTAAATGTTGAAAAGGTGGAATCCTGGTTTTACCTTTTCTAGCTCTGTGATCTTTCCTCTGGTAAACCTTTTTTCCTCTGGTAAAACCAAGGGGAGAAGTATTTGTACCACTTTCTAACATGTCTGTTGTAAAAATCAAATAAAACTATTATGCTAATAGTCTAGCTTTTATATAATTCTCTAAAATTTATGGAGTGCTTTATAAATTTTATGTCATTTTATCATCACTACATTTGTAGAAGGTAGATTCTGTTATTTCACAGATAAGGAAATTGAGGCAGAAAAAGATTAAGTGACTTGCCTGAGTCACATAGTCAGAAAGCATCTGAAGCTGGATTTAAACTCAGATCTTCCTAATTCCAAGATTCAACACTGTATCAATTGTATCATCTTGCTGTTTTTATAAATACAAAATGCTATGTAAATGTCAGGTTTTACTTTTATAGGAGCAAAGGAAGGCAAAATTTGGGGACAAAGACAAAATATTATGAAGAATATGGAAAACTTGAATTAGTAATGATTTCATAGAATATAATTTATGAAATTTTAGTAACCTGTACCATAGAATCTCCCCATGGGCTCATGTGGACAAAATCTAGTTTTGTAGGCCTGCTTTCAAGATGATAATTTTATATTTTTGGCTTGTTACCCCTACTTGGAGTTCCTCTATGAAAATCTCTAATTATAGCTTATGTTTAGCTCATTTCTAAGTTTCCCAAAAGTCTGGGTTCCCAAGTAGGCACTCAAGATAGCAATATATATGTTAACAGGACAACATTAGTTCGGTTCACAAAAATTGCAGAAGATGCAAAGGACCACTGGAGACCACAGAAACTCATTAAATATTCCTTCATGAAATAGGTTTATTGGTAGAATGTAAAGGGCTGAAACTCTCAAAAGGTGTGCTTGAATCAGACAACCGAGCACTTAAGGCTAATTACATATTAGATATGAGACAATGACTCTATTAGCATATGTTTGGAAAAATTGCCCTTCTCACAGTTCAGTGCTTATTCAATGTTTGGGGTATACAGATAATAGGCAGGGATTAGAGGGTGAGGTAAAACAAGCCAGACTTCCCTTGGCCCACAGGATGAGAAGAGAGATTCTTCTGGAGCCTCATGGCAGTTTTGTCTGTCTCCTTCACTTCTCCCTCTAAAGACCAAGAGCTTTTACTTATCCTGACTCTGGCTATTCCTGAGGCCTCTAGGGAGTTAGCCTGGACTTCACAGTAGAATCTTTAAACTCTCTTTTCTTTGTATGTTAATTTTATTTTCAGATTGTTTATCAGTGTCCAGTGTTGCCATCCACTAGTGATATTCAAGGGACACTGCTACTTGCTCTGGTGGAAGTGTCTATTGACACTTATGGGAACTTCCTATCTTTCTAAGTACATAAGGTTTAGAGAGAATTTCCTCTTTACTCCACTAAACGACTCCACCCAAAAGCAATTCACTCTTCAGTTTTTTACCACAGTTGTTCTCCAATATTCAACTGATTTGCTGATGGAATCAAATTCTGGACAAGCTTACTCTGTTATACACAGGGCAAGAGGTGAATATGATTCTTCTTGATAATTATAAGAATTTTACTGGGATATCGTCTGCTTTCATTCAATGTCCCAAAGCCCTTGCGATTATTTTAAATTGATTAGGGATTTATTCACACAAAGTTTACTTTTGATTGATTAACTAATTGTTTCAATATCTGGATTTTCTGATTACATTTATGGTGGATGGATAGAAACTCTCACTCTTTTGTCACAGAAATTCTTTCAGTAGTAGATTTATTTAGCCTTAAGAGTGTAATTTAGGTTGGCTGTTCCTTTACTCATGCCATAAATGGATAGCCTCTTTGGAGAAATGTATAAAGTAAGGGTCTGCTTGAAAAAAAAAAATCTGTCTCAGTTTCCTCAATTATGAAATGGAGATAGTAACTCACTTTATAGAATTGTTGTGAGGATCAAACGAGATAATATTTTTAAAGTGCTTATTCTACAGCCTAGCATATAATATGTACTGTATAAATACTAATTTCCTTCTCCTTCCCTCCTCCAAATTGATTATAGCAGCACATTTATTTCTTTATTGCTAGAAGTTCTATCATTTTTGAGTCAGGCTGCTTCAGTTTTTGTGACTGTCATGTCACAGTCAATTCATTCTATCTTGGGTTAACCTTCTGAAAGCTTCTCTCAAAGTATTAATATATAGCTGCACATGTTCAGAATCTAGCCTATGAGTTTGAGAATTGAGCTCCTTTCACATCACAAAATGCTTTCTAATATAGTTATATAAAATTTTGAATTTGAAATCAAGTACTTGGAAAATACTCAAATATAACCTCAAATAACTGCTTCAGTTCCATTTAGAAAGCTCTTATAATTTTGGCAAGAAAAAAAAAATTAAAAGACTGGGATTGGAAGAAGGATAAAAACAGCTGAGGAGAAGTACCTGTACAGTTTCTCATGCAATTGATGAAAAAAATGAAATTCATGTGCAGCATTTAATTTACATTCTCTTAGTTTCATACTAGGAAAAGTGACTTTCAGATTAAACATAAGAAAGGAAAGGGGGACAAAACTTCCTTTTGAATTCCATTTTTGTCCTTGAGAACAACCTGCTTTGGTAGAAATGCTGAGGGTTGTATTCAGATGAATGAATTTGTTTTGAAGATTATGAATACATTTTTCCTTAATTATTTTAAAATTATTGTTTCTTTGACCTTGGCAGGGTATGATAAGGACAAAAACATTTAGAGGAACAAAAAGAAACTTCAATAAAGCTTAGAGAAAAGTACTGCTTCTTGGATAAAAGTTCTTGGATAAGGAGGATGAGAGTCAAAGGGAGGAAAAAGAGGTCCATATCTTTACTCATATATTATGGATTACAGTGAATGAGCCTTTTCCTTTTAGATTTGGGGAAATTTTGTTTAGGCAGTCTAACTTTTTTTTTTTTAAAACTTTGCCACAAAACACTACTAATTATATAGCAGAGATAATTTTTGAAATGGCCCTAAGCAAGTGTTTTTTTTTTATCTCTTTTAATATACCACTTCTGTATTTTGATAATAACTAAACAGCAATAATAGCAAAGTTATTGTATATAACAACTGTGCTATAAAACTGCCTTTAAGGTCTATTCTGTGGAATGATTTTAGAGTTGGAAAAAGTATTAGACCAGGTGCAGTGCAGAATGGTTTGGATAGCAGTTAACTAAATTTTGTTGCTACTCTCAAAGGTAAATGGACAACAATCATCAGTGGAGAGCGTATCTATGTGCGGCCTCCATTCTCTTTTGTCTGCATACAGCACATAGAGAATCAGCTTTCTATTATAGTGATATTTTCATTCAGATCAAAGGCCCAAAATCTGTTATTACTCAAACTTTAAATAATTTTTTAGACAAAGTGCATGGAATATTAATGGGAGACTGCCCTATCATTTATGGGAAAAAGTAGTAGAAAACTCATTATTACTGAAAAGAGAGTATTGCCTTAAATTATCTAATAAAGAGTAAGGAATGAGGGACAGGCACTCATTTTTAATCTGCCATGCCAGCAAGCAACTAGGGGTGGATGTAATATAGATTTAAAAAAAAAAAAAAGTACATGTGACTTAGACATGGTACTGATACCTAAACCAGGTAGGACAAAAACAGGAAAAACAAAACAAAACAAAAAAAAAAAACTATAGACCAATCTCCCTAATGAACATCAATGCAAAAATCTTAAATAAAATCTTAGTAAAAAGACTACAGAAAAAGATTCCCAGGATAATACACCATGACCAAATAGGATTTATACCAGTTATGCAGAGTTGGTTCAATATTACAAAAACTATTAATATAATCTACTATATCAATAACCAAATTAACAAACATATCAATATATGCAGAAAACGCATTTGATAAGTGTATAATGATCTCCTGGTTTTGCTCATTTCACTTATCATCAATTCATTTAAGTCTCTCCAAACTTCTCTGTATTCATCCTGCTAGTCATTTCTTATAAACAATAATATTGCATAACATTCATATACCACAATTTATTCAGCCATTCTCCAATTGGTGGGAATCCCTTCAATTTCCAGTTTCTAGCCACTACTAAAAGGGCTGCCACAAATGTTTTTTATACTATGGGTCCCTTCCCCTTCTTTAATATCTCTTTACAAAAGGTAAAAATAACCTGGGGAGAAAAACAAAAATAATGCTAACAGTTTACACTCATTTCCTAGTGTTCCTTTTCTGGGTGTAGCTGATTTTGTCCATCCTTGATCAATTGGAATTGGATTAGCTCTTCTCTATGTTGAAGATATCCACTTCCATCAGAATATATTCTCATAACGTATTGTTGTTGAACTGTATAATGATCTCCTGGTTCTGCTCATTTCACTCAGCATCAGTTGATGTAGTTCTCTCCAACCCTCTCTGTATTCATGATGCTGGTCATTTCTTACAGAACAATAATATTCCGTAACATTCATAAGCCATAATTTACCCAACCATTCTCCATTTGATGGGCATCCATTCATTTTCCAGTTTCTAGCCACTACGAAAAGAGCTGCCACAAATATTTTGGCACATACAGGTCCCTTTCCTTTCTTTAGTATTTCCTTGGGATATAAGCCTAGTAGTAGCACTGCTGGATCAGAGGGTATGCACAGTTTGATAACTTTTTGGGCATAATTCCAGATTGTTCTTCAGAATGGTTGGATTCGTTCACAATTCCACCAACAATGCATCAATATCCCAGTTTTCCCACATCCCCTCCAACATTCATCATTATTTGTTCCTGTCATCTTAGCCAATCTGACAGGTGTATAGTGGTATCTCAGAGTTGTCTTAATTTGCATTTCTCTGATCAATAGTGATTTGGAACACTTTCATATGAGTGGAAATAGTTTCAATTTCATCATCTGAAAATTATCTGTTCATAGGATAGGTTTTTTAAAAGGATAAATAAGAATAATTTTGAAATTCAGCCTTCTTGAGAAATGTTGAGAGTATCTGGATGGAAGATTAAATATGTCACCCTAGAGCTCAAGGAGAAGAAAGTAGCTAAACCTCTAATATAAAGTGGAGTAAAAACCTGTACTTTCCCTTCTACTACTAGTATGTGTTAATGAGATAGGTGTCTTTGGGATATAGAACTAGAAGAGGTGTCACTGGATCAAAGTAATATGCAATTTTATAGTTCTTTGGGCATAGTTCCAAATTGCTCTCCTGAATGGTTGGATCATTTCATAATTCCACCAACAATGCATTTGTGTCCCAGTTTTTCCATAACATTGCCAACATTTATAAGCTTTTTCTGTCATTTTAACCAATCTCAGAAGTGCAAAGTGTATCTCAGAGTTGTCTTAATTTGCATTTCTATAATCAACAATAATTTAGAACTTTTTTTTTTAAGATAACCATAGATGGTTGCAGAGTATGGACTAGCTCTCTGGAGGGCTTCAGGGTCAGCCAGAGTCAGGATAAATTAAAGTCCTTGGTCTTTATGGGGAGAAGTGAAGGAGGCAGGCAAACTGCCTTGCCAAAGATCTCTTCTGGATTTTGGAGTCTGGAATCTCAGCCTCTCTCCTTGTTTTACTGCCAAGTACTTCTGAAGCTCTCCCTCTGCCCTCAATCCTTGTCTATGATTATCTCACTACAAAACATTCAGAAACCACCAATGGTAAGGAGAACCACTATCCAAATACATGCTAATAGAGCCATTGTCTCACATCAAATAGGTAGCCTTAAGTGCTCTTTTTTCTGATTCAAAGTTTCAGTCATTTACATCTCCTGGTTTCTTTTGTTTTAGAACACAGGTGGTCACACCCTCCCTGACTTCTCAGGGGCACGTGAGAACCCCCAAAAAGAGGTGATCACACTCTCCCTGACTTCTGAGAAAAGGAGGTGAAAACACCAAAAGCAGGTCATCCCCCCGCCCTGACTTCTCAAGAAGGAAGATAAAAAAAACCAAAGGGAAGTGGGGAGTCAATCTAGATATTATTAGTGGGTTTCTGGGCTGAAGAGTCTTACTAGAAACAGGTATACACCTGTTCAGGGACCACTTGGGCTGTCTCTTTTTCTGGTGTTATTACAAAAGGAAATCTTGAAAAGGTGTCTATTACAACATGGATAAAAGACAGACGACCAAAAGATTTATAATGGGTCACATCCATTTTCCAAATTTCATTGGATCTCAAACCATGAAAGTTCTTTCCTGAAGGGAGTGTAGGAATGTGGAAAGGAAGGTAAGCTGCACAGGCTTTTACTATGCTCCTAGCTTCTCTTGTTTTTCCAAATTGCAAATGTAAAGCTCGGGCAGCCTGATGATATTTAGAATGAGATTCTTGGGCTACCTGAAATAAAGGAGTATTGGCCAACATGGTTAGAAGGCTATCTGCCTTTGAATTTCCATGAAAAATAGGACCTGGAAGTCCACTATGTGAATAGACATGCAAGATATAAATCTTACCTGGATGCTTTCTCACTTGCTGTTGAACTTCCTTAAAGAGCTGATATATATTAGAAGCTACAAATTTTATTTGGGCTATGGCAACTCTTTGTACCACAGCTAGTGGATAGGCTTAAACAGACATTATATTTATATCCCCTGCACAATAAGTAAGAGCTAGAATGATTGCATACAATTCATTCTGCTGAGTGGACTGAAAAGGAGTTCTGATTACCCTCTTTATAGTTAAATCAAGAGAGTATACAGTGCAAATGTTATGTTTGGATGCATCAGTAAAGTTAGTTGGTCCTTTAAGAGGAACTTTAGAAATCTTTTCTTCCAGAATCTGTTGTCAATAATGTATTAGTTGGGTTATTTTTAATGGAGACCCATGTGTAAAATTTGAAGCCATGGCCAATAAAATTTGCCACTCTGGAATGGTTTCACAACATACCTAAATTTGTGCATTAGTATAATAAGTGTATATCTTGTCAGGTCTTATCCCAGATAATTGTACTGGTCGTTTAATGGCCTTTAATAAAATTCTAGCCACAAGCACTGGGTGAGGAGTAAAGCTTTGTTCTGGTTGTGCTGGGTGGTTCTACCCACTCTATCACATTGTTTCCTTGATGAAGGACTGCTGTGGGTGCCTCTTGTGTAGCAAAAACTGATATTTCCAAGGGTTTTTGAGTGATTCTTTCAACCACATTGGATAAAGCCAGTTCAACTTCTCTCAAAGCTTCTTAAGCTTCTTTTGTAAGCTGGCATGGTGAGTTTAAAGCACTGTTTCCCCTTAAAATGTCATATAATGGTTGCAATTGATAGGTAGTCAAGCCTAGCACGGGACGCATCCATTGGATATCTCCTATCAATTTCTGGAAGTCATTTAAGGTGTTTAGCTTCCCTGTTCTTAAGGAGATTTTTTGTACTGTAACCACCTTAGAGTATACTTCATTTCCTACATATTGAAAAGGAGCATGTCTTTGAATATTTTCTGGAGTTATATGCAATTTGTAGTTCCTTAGTTTTTCTATGGTCTTTTGTAGACATGCTTCTAACATTTGCTCCTCAGGTGCACATTCCAATATATCATCCCTGTAATGTAATAACATTACTTACTGGAGTAAGAGAAGCAGCAACATACATTTGACATATAGTAAGGCTATTTTTCATTCCCTCTGGTAAAACTGTCCATTCATATCTTTTATAAGACTCAGCTAAGTTAACACTGGCACTGAAAAGGCAAATCTTTTCATATACTCCTTATTTAGAGGGATAGAATAGAAGCAATCCTTAATGTCTATAACCCAAAGAGGCCATTCTCTAGGCAATTGAGTAGGAGATGAAAGTCCAGGCTGAAGAGTTCCCATAGTTTTCATCTTTTCGTTTACTTTTCTTAAACCATCAACATCCTCCATTTTCCAGATTTCATTCTTACAACAAATATAGGGTTATTCCAAAGACTTAGAGAAGGTTGTATGTGTTCTTGGTCAAATTGCTACTGTAATATATCTAATAAGGCCTGAATTTTATCACTAGCTAAGGACCACTATCCTATCCACACTTATGTATTCATTTTCCATTGAATAGGAACAGGTGAGAGTGTTGGCAGGCTTTCAACAGCAGCTCTGCCTAAAAAAAAAACCAATGTACTCATTTGTAATCCTAACTGTTGTAAAATGTCTCTTCCCAATAGATTGATGGAGGTTTTTTCAACTATAAAAGGAGTAAAAACTCCTGTTTTGCCTTTAAAAGTCCATCTCGAAGGGGTAGCACTAACTTCAGCTGCTATTGATCCTTCTACGCCAGGTGTCTGCCTTAATCTTTGGCCAGTGACTGGCCCAGTTGGCACTTCTAATGACCATACGATTTGCACCTGTGTCTACCAATCCTTCCAATGATATGGCATTTAGAGTGAGCAGAGGATGGTCAGGTGTCACAGTTGCTCTCCAGAATATTCCTGTATTCTATTGTTTGGAGTCAAAATCAGGGCAACTATCCTCAGATTGCCTATTAGGAGTCTGTATCAGTAAACCTGATGCTACTACTTCTCCTGATTGATAAGTCACACTTTGTCTTTTTGTATTAGTGATTGGGATATTATCCTCCTTAAGCCTACTGTGCCTAAAGGCAAGGGATCCATAGGTTGGAGAGGAACAGATTTCTTTTCTCCAAGGAATATCTCAGTAGTTCTAGCTGCATACAGCTCTATTCTTCCCAATTGTAATCCCTTTCTTCCATCAGGTTGCTTCTTGGCTGATTGGTCATGTCTCAATACCAAACTTCTAAAGACTCTCTGGGTGTAGGACTGCCATCATGTCTCAAGTATTTTTTGTTTTGGGCCCTGGGACTGGGCCTTCCCATACTGTTTCCTTGAATCAATATTCATTCTGATGTCCAATGGAAGCCTCTGTTGCATTTTGGACATGGGGTTTTGAGTCTTGTTCTCCCATCCTGTTTTCTCCCTCTGTCTCTATGCCAACATTGAGCTTTCAGATGCCCTGCTTTACCACATTGAAAATATTGACGAGTCTCTCTGGAAGTCCCTTGCCAAAAGGGACCCTGTCTTTCCATGGTTGGATCTTGGGAAGTCTGCATCATAGACTGGGTATAAAACGCATTTGTGCCCACTGTGGCACAGCATCTTATGATCTCCTCTAAAGGAGCATCCTCGTGTAGTCCTAGTATAATTCTTTTACAGACCTCATTAGCATTTTCTTTAGCAAGTTGCTTTATCATAATTTCTGTTACTGCATTTTCACCAATAGTTTGTTTGACAGTTGTCTGCAGATGGCCCAAAAAGTCAGCAAAAGTTTCATTTGGCCCTTGTGCTATTTTTGTGAAGGCCTCTTCTCTATCCTTTTTACCTGGGATAAAGCCCTATGCTTTGATAGCAGCAGAAGCATCATCCCAACACTTAAGAGAGCATTCTGTGCATAAAATAATACTACTAACAACAATAATTTTAGTGAATATTTACTGAATAGAGTATACCCAACTGATATACTATAAGTAGAAGTACCACTCAGTTAATGAATAAGTCAGAGCTAAGTAGAGAAACAGTTTGAAGTAGAGAATCAAAGAAGTCATTCAATGGATCAACTATTTTGGCTGAGATAGTAAGCTGTAAGTTTGTCAAGCACAATGTGGATTAATTTAGTTTTGCAGGGAAAACTTAACAGGACAACATAGAAGTTACACACCCATGCAGAAACTATTATGAATAGTTCCTAAAATGGAAGGAGGTCATTAATGTTTACAATTCCACAGGTGCTCATATATACTGAGCACTTAGATTTTTCACATTCTGGTGTCACAGATACTGAGGGCATTGTTGGGAGAGTGTAAGCTATGTTTGGATGTATGAATTCTGATATATTTTATTATTTATAAACTTACTTTAATGAATGAGTAACTATATGTTATTCTTTTTTTTATTTTTAAGTAAATGATCCTATTTAAGATCTAAAGTATTAATGGTTGAAAAATAAAAATGCATCATTGGGGATGCAGGAATTAAAAGTGGTAAGCAGGGGAGTATATTTCAGCAAATTAAGATAACCCATAAGACTTTAAGAAAATTTAAGGTGCTAGTCCTCTCCTAGCAATCTTGGTACTTGTCAGTGTGAAGGAAAGTGAGCATGAGACCATATAATCAGGAGTTCTGAAGCACTATGGTCAATGAAGTTCATTTTCTCACACACCTTTAATAGGATGGAAAATATTTTGTGTGAATCAAAACGGAACCGACACTAATAATGCTTGTATAGTTTCTTATTATGGGCCAAGGATTCTTACAAGGTGTTAAGTCAGAGGAATTGATAATACAATGATTATCTAGTTTAGAATGTTGCTTAATAGTTCTCTTAGTTCAGTACATGTACTTAGTACTTAATATAGTTCTACAAGATTCACACCTATGATAATGTAATTTGTAAGAGAGCATATAAGCTGAGAGCCTCAGCCAGATTCAGAGCCAGAGAAGACAAGCGGACTGGAGGCGGAAGCTCAAGCCTTCAGACTCAGAGAGAGATTCATTTCCATCTTCATCAGCCTGGTGATGGGTAGCCTGTCCTCCTGAGTTTTTTCACTGAAACCATGTCTCTGGAAGGCCTTTAAGAAAGCTAACCCCAGCCCCAAGCAAAGAAATTAGATTGTGAAGGAGACAATAAAGAATTTGGACTTTGTACTTTAACACCTGGCTATTCTTGTGTTGATTAATCTGCTGAAAGGAAGGCTGCTCTAACACCACCAGAAAAACAATAAGTACATTATAGTTTCTTTTTCACCAACATTCTTAAATTACCTTGTAAACTTCATCTTGCATTTTATAGATTGGAGTGGTAGTAGTTTTGGTCTCTCTTCAGTGACAGAAAATAATAAAATTCTTAGATCAACTATGCCATGACTAAAGTCATTCAATAATCATATGTAGAGACAGGCAGAAAATCTATTTTATGCTTTAATCAAATGACCCTGTTTTTGATGTCTGCTATTAGAACATCAGCATGTTGAATCTCTGCATTAAAAAGAATGAAAAGTAGTATTTTTCTTTTCAGACTTTAATGCAAAATAATTTACATGTCACAGGTTTATTTCTTTCAGTATAATTTTAAATTAATTTTAAATAATAAATCCGTCTTGATACACTTGGATTACTACAAATTCATTTGGATTAATACAATTTGTTTGAGTACATGTATTAATTTTCGCCTTCTCAATTTAGTCTTGGTAAGTGATTTTTAAAGAAAAGCCTTAGCATGACAAAACAATTCTGTGGTAGAATTTTTTAAATGGAGGTAAAATTACATCCCCAATATCTTTGCAAAGGAATAGTAGAGATAATTATGTAAAATTCAATAAAATTGAGCTGTAGTGTGCTGCATTAGGAATAATGATCACAATTTTAAAATTCTCTTCATTGTAAAATATTGGCAAAGGATTATATTTCTTTGCACTTTTGACTTTCTGTGGGCTATGTTGATTGGTGTTGCTTCTACTTACAGTATATTAATTGGGTACAATTCAGCATTATTCACTAAAATTATTATTTTTTGCATAAAATACTCTAGTAAGTTTTGGGACATTTCAAATATACCATCTACCTACAGGGGATGAATAAGGCACAAACACAGATAACAATAATATTTAACAATGTATAAGAGGATAAGAAAGGTATGAAACAAAACACAATGAATGAAGTCTTGGAATGAGAGGCAAGGCCTTATCAAGTAAATAGACATGACACCCCAGGATAACATTTATTTACTACAAGCTCATTTGTAAAACCACCAGAAGGAAGATGGAAGAATGCTAGAAGCTATATTACTTCACAAAAATGGCAAAAAAAAGAGATAAGAAATTATCCTTAAATAGATCATAGGAGATTCAGCCAATCCATCTTGTCTGAAGAAAAAAATAAGGAAAATAAATGTGAATTAGTATAAATATAAAATATTTTCAAGAATGCTAATTTTACTGATGATATGAAAGGATCCATCACATTTGTATTCTATTACTAATATCTATCATAGTATGTGAAGTGTCTGGACATACTTAAATATAAATGAACAAATCTCTGCCAGAAGCAAGATAACTTTTAGAAAATTGAGTGCTGGAACTCTATCTTCCCAGAAATCAGCTGAAGTCAGGATCACTAAACTTCTTTATTCTTGATCTTTCACAGTCAAGGTCAGGGGATTAGGACTACCTACCTCACACACACCTTCCTCCCTCAAACGCCAGGAGAGATTGAGTCCGCTTCTGCATCTCACTTCCTCCTCCTCCTCCTCCTCCCACACACATCACTCTCCCCTCTTTGTCCCACCAATCAAGTCAGCACAGAACAGCTGGGGAGGGTCAACCTTCAAACAAGTTAATAGGGAACTGTCCAATTGGCAATTAGTCTCATGTGCTTCATCATCCAAGTGCATTGCTCAGTTCTAGCCCTTTACATCTCCTGCTTTCTTTTGTTTTAGACTGCAGGTGGTCGTGCCATTCCTGACTTTTCAGGGAGGTGAGAACCCCAAAAAGGAGGTGATCATGCCCCTCCTGACTTCTCAGGAGGGGAGATGAAAGCACTAAAAAGGAGATAATCACACCCTCCCTGACATGTCAGGAAGGAGATGAAAAGCACCAAAGAGAAGTGGGGATTTGCTAGCAGGTTTCTGGGTTGAAGGGCCTTATTAGAGACAAGTATGCACAAACCCATCAGCATGGGAGTTATTACACAAGCACATAGCAATAACGCCGAGGCTATTAGTGATGACTGTCCCCACAGTCAGTGCATACTCGATGTGGTGTAACAAACAGGAATTGTACATGCAAGTAGTGACATAACAAACAATATAAATCAACATGGTATTGTAAGAGATTTCCAGAAGTCCTAGAAGGACGGTATGTAAGCAACAGTCACACATACACCTTCTTCAGCAACCAAGAGATAGTCCAAAATCAATCTATTGTCCATTGCTTCATGTGTCAGGAAATCCAATGATCCCCATAAGTTTTTGAAGTCCCACATCAGTCTTTTTATATGTTAGGGAATCCAAGGATCCCTACAGGTTTTGAAGTCCCACAACAGTCTTATGATGCCTCAGAGAATCCAATGATTCCTGAGGACTTTCATTCCTACAATAGTCTTATGATGCCTCAGAGAATCCAATGAATTCTGAGGGTTTTCAAGTCCTATAACAGTCTTATCACATCTCAGAGAATCCAATGATTCCTGAGGATTTTCAAGTCCAACAGCTTTTGATGTCCATGGGTCAAACACCATAACTGCCAGGTTCTTTCAGTGGTGGGCACAATCAGCAACGGAACCACCTGATGTTTCTTGGGTCTTCTCCTTCGTTTCAAGAGTCTGCTTCATCTCTCTCCGATGGACAAGGTGAATATGACTCGTTGGCACCCATCTGATTCCTTCTCCATCTGTGGAGATACAAGCAAACCCTCTCCCCCAAGCAGTTAACCTATCTGGTCCCTTCCATTCACCATTTTCTGGGTCTCTCCACATCACCTGGCGATTATCTAAAGACAGTGGAGCTGCTCGCACTGGACACTGCTCTTCTGGTGGGTTATAAAACCTGTCTGCTGGAGCCAGTGCATCTTTGTCAATAATTAAAAAATTAATGGTATAGAGAACTAAATTTAGAAATTCTCTAGGGTTACCGGTGGCTCCCCCTTTCTTTTGTTTTTGGAGGAGTGTCTTAATATCTCTGTTTCTTCTCTCTACTATTGCCTGCCCCTGAGGATTAAAGGGCATGACAGTAGTATGTAAAATCTTATACTGTGCACAAAAGTGTGCAAAATGTGTAGGTGTATATGCAGGTCCATTGTCTGTTTTTATTGCTTGTGGCACACCCATAATTGCAAATGCTTGTATAAGGAATTCAGTGACCACTTGGGCTGTCTCTTTTGCTGCTGATATTGCAAAAGTGAATCCTGAAAAGGACGACATGGATAAAAGATAGACGACCAAAAGATTTATAATGGGTCACATCCATTTGCCAAATTTCATTAGGTCTCAAACCACGAGGGTTCTTCCCCGGAGGGAGTGTAGGAGCATGGAAAGAAAGGCAAGCTACACAGGCTTTTACTATGCTCCTAGCTTCTTCTCTTGTTTTTCCAAATTGCAAATGTAAAGCTCGGGCAGCCTGATGATATTTAGAATGAGATTCTTGTGCTTCTTGAAATAAAGGTGTACTGGCCAACATGGTTAGAAGGCTATCTGCCTTTGAATTACCATCAAAAATAGGACCTGGAAGTCCACTATGGGAGTGTACATGCAAAATATAAATCTTACCTGGATGCTTTCTCACTTGCTCTTGAAGTTCTTTAAAGAGCTGATACATATTGGAGGCTACAAATTTTATTTGGACTGTGGCAATTCTTTGTACCACACCTACTGAATACGCTGAATCAGATATTATATTTATGTCTCCCGGATAATAAGCAAGAGCTAGAATGATTGCATACAATTCATTCTGCTGAGTGGACTGAAAAGGAGTTCTGATTACTCTCTTTATAGTTAAGTCACGAGAATATACAGCGCAAATATTATGTTTGGATGCATCTGTAAAGATAGTTGGTCCTTTAAGAGGAACTTTAGAAACCTTTTCTTCAAGAATCCATTGCCAATTATATAACAGTCTGGTTATCTTTAATGGAGACCTGTGTGCAAAATTTGGAGCCATGGTTAATAAAATTTGCCACTCTGGAATAGTTTCACAGCACACATTAACTTGTGCATTAGTATAAAAGGTGTATATCTTGTCAGGTCTTATCCCAGATAATTGTACTGGTCGTTTAATGGCCTTTAATAAAATTCTAGCCACAAGCACTGGGTAAGGAATAAGGCTTTGTTCTGGTTGTGCTGGGAGGTTCACCCACTCTATCACACTGTCTCCTTGATGAAGGACTGCTGTGGGTGCCTCTTGTGTAGCAAAAACTGATATTTCCAAGGGTTTTTGAGTGACTCTTTCAACCACATTGGATAAAGCCAGTTCAACTTCTCTCAAAGCCTCTTGAACTTCTTTTGTAAGCTTGCATGGTGAATTTAAAGCACTGTCTCCTCTTAAAATGTCATATAATGGTTGCAATTGATAGGTAGTCAAGCCTAGCACGGGACGCATCCATTGGATATCTCCTATCAATTTCTGGAAGTCATTTAAGGTGTTTAGCTTCCCTGTTCTTAAGGAGATTTTTTGTACTGTAACCACCTTAGAGTATACTTCATTTCCTACATATTGAAAAGGAGCATGTCTTTGAATATTTTCTGGAGTTATATGCAATTTGTAGTTCCTTAGTGTTTCTATGGTTTTCTGTAGACATGCTTCTAACATTTGTTCCTCACGTGCACATCCCAATATATCATCCATGTAATGTAATAATGAGCATAGGTCGGTCAACTGTCACAGTTGCTGTCCAGTATATTCCTGGGTTTTTCTGCTTGGAATCAGAACGTGGGTGACTGTCACCAGGTTGCTTATTAGGGGTCTGTATCAATAAACCCAATGCTACTACTTCCCCTGGTTGATAAGTCACACATTGTCTCCCTGTGTTAGTGATTGAGATATTATCTACACATTCCCCAGTTTCCCACATCAGTGTATGAATGAACATTGTCTTGTAAGTACTCTCAGGAGGTGAAATGGTCAAGTCTACTGTCCCTGGGGGCAAGGGATCCATAGGTTGGAGAGGAACAGATTTCACCTCTCCAGGAGGTATCTCAGTCGTCCCAGCTGCATACAACTCTATCCTACCTAATTGTAGTCCCTTTCTCCCATCAGATGGCTTCCTGGCTGATTGGTCATGTCTGGGTATTGGACTTGGAGGCACTCTCTGGGTGTGGCATCAGCTGCCATCATGCCCCAAGTGTTTTTTGCCTGGGGCGCTGGAGCTGGGCCCCTCATTCCATTTCCCTGAATCAGTGTACACTCTGAGGCCCAATGGAGTCCTCTGTTGCATTTTGGGCATGGAGTATTGGGTCTTATTCTCCCAGCCTGTCTTCTCACTCTGTCTCTATGTCAACATTGAGCTTTCAGATCACATTGAAAGCATTGATGAGTCTCTCTGGAAGTCCCTTGCCAAAAGGGACCCTGTTTTCCTATGTTGGGATCTTGGGAAGTCTGCACCATAGCCTGGCTATAAAAGGTATTTGTGCCCACTATGACACAGCGTCTTATGAGCATCCCTATATAGTCCTAGTATAATCCTTCTACAATCCTCATTGGCATTGTCTCTAGCAAGTTGCCTTACCAAAGTGTCTGTTACTTCATTTTCATCATTAGTCTGTGTGACAGCTGTCTGCACACGTGCCACAAAATCAGCAAAGGATTCATTTGGTCCCTATGCAATTTTTGTGTAGGTCTCACCCTTGTAGTTTTTACTGGGGAGAGAAGCCCATGCTTTGATAGCAGCAGCAGCAATTTCTTAAATGCTGTTATGGAGTAATTAATCTGTACTGAAGCATCTGCATAAGAGCCTACACCTGTTAGTAGGTCATAGGTGATTGAAGTATTGACTCCACTTTGACTATTTCATTGGGCTTGAATCCTACAGAGCTCACTAAATTCAGAAAACCACAATAAATTTTGTCCAGGTTCTAAGCACACCTTTGCAATGATTTTCCAGTCACTAGGGGTTAAGGTTTCATAAGCTAAATTGTGTATTAACATCTTAACATAATTTGATGTAGCCCCAACGACAGTGCAAGATTTTTTTAGGTTTTTAAGGACATCCATATTAAAAGGAGCATATCTTCTACTCTCTTGACCTGCAGAATTATACTGTTGAATCACGGGGAAAATTTGAAGTTTGAAATCATAATCTACTTCTTTTCCATTTCGGATCTCTTCAATAAGCCCTTTTTCTAATCTAGTTATAGGGGTTGGCAATTGCTGGGGGGGAGGTGCTGCTGATGTCACCTCCCCTCCCACTACTCCTCCTCCCTCCATCCCTGAAGGTGGAGTTGATGTGGGCTGATCAATAATCTGCTCTCTAGGTGGGGTTGAAATTTCTTCCGGACAAGCAGAGTCAACACACCCTGATTCCTCATTCAAATCCCCTTGCCCTCTGGCAATGTCTCGAGTGTGCTTATCTTCTCTCTTTTGTTCCTCACACTTCCTTCTCTGTTCAGTTTTAGAACTTTTCCTTCTCCTAAAATTTGCTAGCTTAAGTCTAATTGAATCATATTTTATAGATAAAATACCTCTGGGGAAATTGAACAAAGCCCATTTTTTGTGTAAAATTCTTTCATTTCAAGTCCCACTAGCTTCCAGTTATCTATACTTAATTTTTCTTCCTTTAAGAACCAAGGGGATGTGTGATTCAATGAGTCTAAGAGATTATCCATTTGTGGACTGGTAACAAGTAAATTTTTCTCATCAGTTATCTTAATTATATTCTCTATAGCATTTCTAGGTGAGACTGAAGCAGGGGCTGGGGTTGGAGCAGGGTCGGCTGAGGCCGAGGAAATGTGTGTATCTAACACCTGCTCCATCTCAGCTATTAGAGATTGCTGGTTTAGTCCTTAACAAGGTAAGTTCCTTATTTCTATTAGAATACTCACCTAATCTACTGGTCACCGGAGGACTTCGGTGGAAGTAGGGTGCCAGTCCCACGTTTGGATGCCAAATGCTGGAACTCTATCTTCCTAGAAATCAGCTGGAGTCAGGAAATGTCTTAATTCTTGATCTTTCACAGTCAAGGTCAGGGGATTAGGCCTACCTACCTCACACACACCTTCCTCCCTCAAACGCCAGGAGAGATTGAGTCCGCTTCTGCATCTCACTTCCTCCTCCTCCTCCTCCTCCCACACACGTCACTCTCCCCTCTTTGTCCCACCAATCAAGTCAGCACAGAACAGCTGGGGAGGGTCAACCTTCAAACAAGTTAATAGGGAACTGTCCAATTGGCAATTAGTCTCATGTGCTTCATTATCCAAGTGCATTGCTCAGTTCTAGCCCTTTACAATTGAAAGTTAATACAACACAAGATAAAAAAAAATATATAGAAAATACAGATAATGCTCCCAAAACAATAATGATAAAAAACAATCAAGAAGATGTTAGAAACTTGTGGTCAGTCTAATATTATCATCTTTAAATTTTTTTGGAAAATGGTCTGTATCTGTATTGAAACTGTGTTTGATGAAAATAAATGACAATTTCTTATAACAGGCCACATATTTATACTCAATTTAATGAAAGATGTGGAAAATATTTGTTTTATGTTTTAGTTATTCTTCATTAATTTAGATTGATTAGGCTAAACGAAATGCAGTATAGAAAGTTTTTCTCATGCCATTACCAAGTCTATTTCCAAAGATGATTAGGGGAAAAGGAAAATAAAAACATCTCTGTATTCTGAAATATTTATAAGCAGTTTTTTTTGTTATAGTGGCACAGAGCTTGAAATTATGGGAATGTCTATGAATTGGGGAATTTCCAAGTAGTGGCATATGATTGTGATGGGTACACTGTGCTATAAGAAAAGATGAATTCATTTGTAATAATATTCTTCTCTAAAATGTAATCTTCTGTGGGAGCAAGTTTTTTGGGGGGGCTTCTGGGAGCAGCCTTAGTTTCAGTTCAATAATCACTCCAAATGCAGTCAGGAGTTAAAGTCCAGATCCTTTATTGTCTCCTTCAAAGTCTTGTCTCCTTCACTTGGGGCTCGGATAGTTTTTTCTGGAGGCCTTCCAGATCTTGGTTTCAGTGGAGAGGCAAAGGAGGACAGCCTGCCACCACTTCTCTGTCTTCCTTAGTTCTCCAACTGCCTTCTCTGGCTTCTGAATCTCCTCAACTGAATCCTGGCTTCTGAATCTCCTGGATTTCCAAGGGTTTCTGCTTGAGCCTCCAGCCACAACAAAGGTTAAAGATGGAATGAATCTGGCTCAGCCTCCTAGAGCTTCATTTCCTTATGTTCCACACTGAGTATACACCCATCATTATATCATTAGGAAACCATTATTAGTTGTAGGATTAAATCAATGCTAAACTAGATTTAACCACTGTCTCCTCACTTCCACTTACTTAACACCTTGTTTCAAGTTCTGGCCCATAACATCTCCCATTTTCTTTTGTTTTAGAACATAGGTGGTCATGACCTCCCTGACTTCTCAAGGAGGTGAGAATCCCCAAAAAGGAGTTGATCATGCCTTCCCTGATTGCTCAAAAAGGGGTGAAAACACAATAAAAGGAGGTGATCACACCTTCCTGACATCTCAGGAAGGGAGGTGAAAACACCAAAGGAAATGGGAAATCAAATTAAGGTTCTGAAAGCTTTCTGAAAGGGCTCATTTGAAACAGGTATACATAAATCCTTCAATATGGTAGATATTACACTTAATTATATAAATCACATAAGCACATAGCAATATAACATAGGCTAGTAGTGGTGTAACAAATAACGTGAATCAACATGAGGAATTATACATGTCCATAAGTCCTAGAAATCCAAAAGAAATCTATTGTCCATTAGTTCATGTCCCAGGAATCCAATAATTCCTGCAAGTTTTGCAGTCCTGCAATAGTCTCATCTTGTGTTAAGAAATCCAGTGATTCTTGCAGATTTTGTTCTTAAATCTTCTCCTTTGTTTTGAAGTTTTTCTCTTTTTCTGTCTCTCTCCAATGGACAAGGCAAATACAGCTTGTTGGCACCTATCTGATTCCTTCTCCATCTGTAGAAATATAAGTAAACCCTTTCTCCTAGGCAGTTAACCTATCTAGTCCCTTCTATTTACCACTCTCTAGATTTCTCCTCATCACATGGCAATTACATTGGAGCTCCTTGCACTGGACACTGCTCTTCTGTTGAGTTAAAAAGCCTGTCTTCTCTCCAGTTGTAATCCCTTTCTGCCATCTGAATGCTTTTTGGCTGATTGATCACATCAGAATATTGAGCTTCTAAAGGTGTAACCTGGGCTGCCATCATGCCCCACCTGTCTTTTGATTGAGGTCTGAGAGCTGGGCCCCACCTCTCATTTCCCTGGGCCAATCTACATTCTGAAGTCCAATGGAAGCCCTTGTAGCATTTTGGACATAGGGTTTTAGGTCTTTTCTCACCCTCTCTTCTCACCTATGTTTGGGTTCTCAGATGTCCAATTTTTCCACACTGAAAACATCAATGACTCTCTCTAGAAGTCCCTTGCCAAGAGGGACCTTGTCTTTCCATGTTCATCATAGTCTGGGTATAATAAGCATTTGTGCCCACAGCTTGACCTATCTACCATCACTTAGTATTCTTCCAATTGCTTAGATCTAACTTTATTTGTGTAGAAAATGTTTTGTAGTTTTGCTCATATAGTTTCTGACTTTCCCTTGGCAGATAAATTCCCCAAATTTTATATTATCAACGGTTATTTTAAATGGAAGTTCTCTTTGTATCTCTTGCTGTTGGATTTTATTAGTGATGATTTATGTGAATTTATTTTGTATCCTGCAACTTTGCTAAAGTTGTGTATTATTTCTAATAGTTTTTTTAGTTGATTCTCTGAGGTTCTCCAAGTATATCATCATATCATTTGCAAGGAATGACAATTTGGTTTCTTCATTACCTACTTTAATTCCTTTAATCTCTTTTTCTTTTCTTATTGCCCAAACTAGCATTTCTAATACAATATTGAATAGCAATGGTGATAGTGGGCAACCTTGTTTCATCCCTGATCTTATTAGAAATGGTTCTAGTTTATCCCCATTACACATGATGCTTGAAGATGGTTTTAAATAGATGCTACTGACCGTTTTAAGGAAAAGTCCATTTATTCCTATACTTTCTAGTGTTCTTAATAGGAATGGGTATTGGATTTTACCAAATGCTTTTTCTGCATCTCTAGAGATAATCATATGGTTTTTGCTAATTTGATTATTGATATAGTTAATTATGCTAATAGTTTTCATCCCTGAATTCCTGACATAAATCCTACTTGTCATGATATATTTTCCTGGGGATAACTATCTGTAATTTCTTTGCTAATATTTTATTTAAAATTTTTGCATTAATATTAATTAGGGAGATTGGTCTATAATTTTCTTTCTCTGTTTTACCTGGTTTAGGTATCAGTACCATGTCTGTGTCATAAAAAGATTTTGATAGGAGTCTGTCATTCCTTATTTTTTCAAATAGTTTATATAATATTGGAGTTAATTGTTCTTGAAATGTTTGGTAGAATTCACATGTAACTCCAGTCCTGGGGATTTTTTCTTAGAGAATACATTAATAGAAAATTACATTAATAGCTTGTTCTATTTCTTTCTTTCTTTCTTTTTTAATGGGTCTATTTAAGTAATTTATTTCCTCTTCTGTTAATCTGGGCAATCTATATTTTTGTAGGTATTCCTCCATCTCACTTAGATTGTCAAATTTATTGGCATAAAATTGGGCACAGTAACTCTTGATAATTGCTCTAGTTTCCTCTTCATTGGTGGATAGTTCTCCCTTTTCATTTTTGAGACTAATGATTTGATTTTCCTCTTTCCTTTTCTAATCAAATTAACTAAACGTTTATCTATTTTGTTGGCTTTTTCATAAAATCAACTCAGTTTTATATATTAATTCAATAGCCTTTTTAGCTTCAATTTTGTTGATCTCTCTCTTTTTTCTTTTTTTTTAGAATGTCAAGTTTTGTATTTGATTGGGGTTTTTTAATTTGTTCTTTTTTCCAGCTTTTTTAGTTGCTATTATATCCTTATATATCCATATATTATATGCTATTATAATCCAACTTATTGATTTTCTCTTTCTCTAGTTTATGTAAGTAAGCCTCTAGAGATATAAATTTCCCCTTATTACCGGTATGTTGTCTCATTATTATCATTTTCTTGTATGAAATTATTGATTGTGATTTGCTGTTTTACCCACTCATTTACCCATATGTTAAAGGTCATTTGGTTTTCAATTTCTTTTTGGCCCTTTATTGAATGTAATTTTAATTGCATTGTGATCTGAAAAAAATGCATTTATTATTTCTGCCTTTCTGCAATTGATTTTGAGGTCTTTATGTCCTAATATATAGTCAATTTTTGTCTAGGTTCTATGAATTGCCAAGAAGAAAGTATACTCCTTTCTGTCTGCATTCAAGAATTCTCTCTTTTTTGAACTTACTAAATTCTATTTTTTAAAAATTATTTTTATTATAGCTTTTTATATACAAAACATATACATGGATAATTTTTCAACATTGATCCTTGCAAAACCTTCTGTTCCAACTTTTCCTCTCCTTTCCCCCACTCCCTTCCCTATGTAACAGGTAGTCCCATATATGCTAAACATATTAAAGTATATGTTAAATATGATATATGTATACATATCTATACAGTTACATATTGTTGCACAGAAAAGATCAAATTTAGAAAAAAGATAAAAGTAACCTGAGAAGAAAAAAATAAAAATGCAAGCAAACATTAACAGAAAGAGAGGAAATGTGATCCATACTCATTTCCCAGTGTTCTTTCTCTAGGTGTTACTGGTTCTGTTTGTTACAGGTCAATTGGAACTGATTTAGATCCTCTCATTGTTGAAGAAAGCCATGTCCATCAGAATTGATCATCATGTAGTATTGTTGAAGTGTATAATGAACTCCTGGTTCTGCTCATTTCACTTAGCATTAGTTTATGTATGTCTCTGCAAGGTTCTTTGTATTCATCCTGCTGGTCATTTCTTATAGAACAATAATATTCCATAACATTTATATATGACAATTATTCAGCCATTCTCCAGTTGTTGGGCATCCCTGCAATTTCCAGCTTCTAGCAACTACAAAAATGGCTGCCACAAATGTTTTTTTACACATATGGGTCCCTTCTCCTTCTTTAATATGTCTTTGGGATATAAGCCCAGTAGTAACACTGCTGGATCAACGGGTATGCATAGTTTGATAACTTTTTGAGTACAGTTTCAAATTGTTCTCCAGAATGGTTGGATCTGTTCACCACTCCACTAACAATGCATCAGTGTCCCAGTTTTCCCACCACATGCCCTCCAACATCGTCATTATCTTTTCCTGTCATTTTAGCCAGTCTGACAGGTGTGTAGTGGTATATCAGAGTTGTCTTAATTTGCATTTTTCTGATCAACAATGATTTGGAACACCTTTTCATATGAGTAGAAATAGTTTCAATTTCTTCATCTGAAAATTGTCTGTTCATATCCTTTGACCATTTATCAATTGGAGAATGGCTTGATTTCTTGTAAATTAGGGTCAATTCTCTATATATTTTGGAGATGAGGCCTTTATAAGAACCTTTAGCTGTAAAAATGTTTTCTCGTTTATTGCTTTTTTTCTAATCCTGTCCACATTAGTTTTATTTGTACAAAAGCTTTTTAACTTAATATAATTGAAACTTTCTATTTTGTGATCAATAATGACCTCTAGTTCTTCCCTGGTCCCAAACTCTTTCTTCCTCCACTGGTCTGAGAGGTAAATGATCCTATGTTCTTCTAATTTATTTACAATCTTATTCTTTATTCCTAGATTATGAACCCAGTGATTCCTTGAGGTTAAAAGACCTAGCTAATACATTCCACAGTGCATAATGTCTAGCATATAGTAGAAGTTCAATATATTTTGTTGAATGATTGACTGTTCTTAACTTGTAATTTAGTATTTAGAATAAAAATCCTTATTACGGTCTATATGTAGCATGCCTACTTGTTTTGGGCCAGAACTTTGAATTTGAAACAAGGATGGATTCTTACAAGGTGCTAACTCAGTGGAATTGATAGAGATAATGGTTATTTAGCATAGTGCTTAATAGTTCTCTAATTCAGTATATGTACTTAAGATAGTTCCCCAAGATTCACACCTTTGACAAGAGAGCATATAAGCTCAGACAAACTCAGCCAGAGAAGTCGTAGCAGACTCTCCTCTTTCATTTCTCCACTGAAACCAAGATGAAAAGCCTCCAGAAAACTTGCCGAGCCCCAAGTGAAGGAGATAAGGCTTTGAAGGAGACAATAAAGGATTTGGACTTTAACTTGTGGTGATTACTGAACTGAAATGAAGGCTGCCTTCAGATACCCCAAGAAAACTTCAATAGAGAACTTTACATTTTAGAGAGAATATTACACCTACTATTTGCTTTAATTAATTCTAACATTTATTTATGCCTTTTACAAAGGACAAGTTATAGCAAGAACAAATATACAAATATTTCCTTCCATCCTTCAACCCTATAACTTAAAGGAAGTATAATCTCCTTGCAATAACACCTCTGTTTCTTTAGAGGGGAGGAAATTATGGTTATAGTTTAATTTAATTCCAATTTAGGATCCTATATAGGATAGCAAATTTCAAGTCCAAAGCCTCCCTGGATTGCTTCCTACCCCAGGGTGCCCAAGAACTTCTTTCTACTAAAAAAGAAGCTTCTTTCTATTAGACTTGTAGCAACACTTAGTTTGGATTCTGAACCCAAGGTCATTATAATTTGTTTTTATTCTTCACTTACCCTCTATTGCACTGCTATTGGTGATCTATTTTAAGAAGTCTTAATGTATAAAAACTACATTACAAAAGAGATTCACTATTGAATCTAACTACAGCACAAATGATGCATCCAAATTTGGAGAGAGAGAGAGAGAGAGAGAGAGAGAGAGAGAGAGAGAGAGAGAGAGAGAGAGAGAGAGAGAGAGAGAGAGAGAGAGAGAAACAAGAGAGGACACTTGGAACATATACAATCAAATAGGCACATATTATTCAAAACATAGACAATAGGTACACAGGGGTTTTCATGGTGAGATTCACTTTTCAGAGGTAATGAAGTAATGCAGAGAATATTAAGTAAATGACAAAATACTCTAGTCTACTTCTTACCATAAACAATTCCAGAAAAAAAGCACAAAAATCATAACATAGTAGATCTGGAAACTCTCTAGATTATCACATCCAAGGTTCTTATTTTAGAAGGCACAAAACTGTTAACTTCTTTCTTATCTTGACTTGTTCAAATATCATGTGAATTTTGTGTTAATATGAAGGTTTGCAGAGCAAGGTACAGTTTAGTTACTATGTTTGATTATGCAATGTGCTGATGGCAGTAGAGAATTGATTTAAACGTTGAATTGTAAGTACTTTACACTTTGCCAAACTACATTCTTGCTTTGAAGATGACATATGAAGATCAGGAAGAAGGAATGTTTTTTAAGAGAATGGGAGGATACTTGAGATATTAAATTAAATCAATAGACTTTCAATAAATCTCATTTGTATTAGTCTTTGGTGGTAGTTACCTCTATAGCAGCTTAGAAATTCTCAAAAGTATATTGAGAATACTAATTCAACTAAAACCTGTCATGAATACTCATTTTATATGAAATAATAAATTACTAAATAATAATGCTGATTTGAAATTTTTTTAGGAATAGAGGAGAGATGAGAATTAGGATTATGTCTTTTGGGCCAAGAGATACTGTTGGCTGAATATATAAATAAATGAAGGATCTATGATTTCCTAATTGTATAGAATACTTAGTTTGAGAAGTCCTTCTACTATTCTTATACTTAAGTGGATAAGATCCAGAAAATTACTTGAAGAACACAGAGATTAAATGACTAGCCTAGGCATCTTACTAGAGATAGATTTTAACCCAGTTTTTCCAGTTTGTAAGACTAGTACTAAGTAAATCACTCTTGTCTTTGATGAAACAGAGCCCAGGAAAGTAGAAACCTATTCAAGAAATTATAAATGAAAGCAAATGTATGTAACTGGGCAGGATAAAACTATTATTTTGCAAAATATTTACTATGAAAGGGAGAGATTTCAAATGAAAATATTATAAAATAATTTGTAAAATTGATATAATGTTAAATAAATAAATTTCAGAACTGTATTATAGCTAATGATTTTATCTGCTTCTCTATAAATTTGCCTTATGATTTTTACATAAGATGGTTAATCTTTCTATGTGATTTAGTTTCCCACTTTTAAAATGAATATCATAAATGCCCTTCTCCTACAAAGTTATTAAGAAGATATATAATTATGTTCATAAACCACTCTGTCATTGAAAATTACTTCATTAGAACAAGGTATAACAGTTAATGTTTAGAAGTGAGAGGGTACATGATGTTAAGAGAAACATATGTGATTTTTATGTTCAGGTTCTAGAGAATAAAAAGGAAATTGACTTTAGCAAAAATGGTAATCAACATTTTTACTCCTAACATAGACCCCATTAAGATTCCTCTTATGATGAAAAAAGAAATGGATGGTGGTATACTTAGATCATCAAAAAGCAGAGAAAACTTAAATTTATGCATTCAGAAAGTATTCCAATTATATTGCTGTGAAATTCATAAAATGAATTTTAAATCAGAACACCCAAATGATGCACTTGAGGCAATTAGATCAATATGTAAATGCTTCTATCTTTCTTTTCCCTTTCCCTCCCCAAAGTCTTACTACTTTTGTTTTTGTTTATATACATACACATGTAAATCTACAAATTGTAAATCTACAAATATACATTTATATGTTTTTTGCAAAAAAGCTTTTTAGCTTAATGCTATTCTGAAAAACTGGAATCACCAACAAATTATGCAAGATTTACAAGGCTATTTATTCTATTAATCAATAAAAAAATGAGATCACTATAGTAACTAGCTCTCCTCAAACACTATTTTAAAATAACCTTTGAGGTCTGAGTTTTTTCATTTAGATTATTATGTCAACTATATTGATTTAAGATATTCTTAATTACTTTTGACTGCAAAGGGAAAAAAATTTCATATTAATAACACATGTACTTCAGCCTGTTGGTTTATAGTGTAGACAGATGTCTTTTTATATTAAAAAAAAAATTAAACCCTGAAAGATAACACCTACAACAACTAGAAATCAGGAGTTGGGAAACATAGTATTTAAGTAATCATGGACTTTGATTCTTCTCAGAATGCTTTGAACTCAAGAGGACTGAGCTGTGTATTGGAAATTTGCCATATAAGTTACTCTGAAAAGCTATTCTACAAGAGAAATAACATTTTGATATTAAGGGCAAGTTCATTAAACAGAACTTTTTTTTTAATAAAGGGGAAAAAGACTTTTAAAATCCCAATGATTTCTACTATTCTACTATAAATTTTTGGAAACTTAGCAGATATTTATTAAGTATCAAATATATTGATCACTACACTAATTAGTAGTAGTAATACAAAGTTTAGCCATGTTTCCTATTATAAAGTAACTGATACTCTCATAGTATAGTAGAAATATTTGACAATATACAAATATTCAAAATATAAAATAATTCATATGTAACCATGACATGCAAAATATTATGTACAGCTCCAGAGGAGAAATGTCGTTATTGATTGGTATTACCAAACATGATCTGACAGCACGTAACACTTGAGTTTTATTTCAAAGGTTAGGTACAAATGTGATTAAAGTGAAATTAGGAAGATTTGATAAGTTTGATAAGAAATATGAGCAATGGAAGAGGAGTGAGAAAATTTGGGGCATTTCAAGGGGATGTTTCAGTCCAAATTGGATGGAAAAGAGACTAAGTAGAGATTATTATATGAAGTAAGGCTAGGAATGTAGGATGCCTCTCATTATGGAAGGCCTTTTCCTTTACATGAGTTTTAATTGATTTTTTTAACCTCTTCATAGTTATCTCCAGTATCCCTCTCCCTATCCCTTACAGAAAGTCATCCCACATGACAAATAGCATTTTTTAAAGATTAAGAAAAGAAGAGGGGGGGGGAAGTCAGCACACCTGATCAATGCATTGAAAATGTTTAAAAACATATACAATGTGTAATACCTTTGGACTCTCAGTTTCACAAAGGAGTGACTATCAGGTATACTTATAAAAGTTTTCATTAAAGTCATATTTAATTCTTCTAATTTTCTTAATCCACTTTTGAATTTTTGCATATGTGGTTGTTCTTTCCATTTATATTGTTATTGTTGTGTTTTCTTCATTCTACTTCACTCTTCTTCAGTTCATATGAATCTTTCTGTACTTCTTTATATTTATCAGACTCATAATTTCTTACAGCAAAGTATTTCCATTCCATTCCTGTTTCACAATTTTTTATTTATTTCCCAATTATTTGCATAATTTCAAATTGTTTTTCAAAATAATTGTACTATTTCACAATTCCACTAGCAATGAATTAGTGTGCTTTTCATTTTGCAATCCTTCCAATATTGACTATTGAAAGTTTTTTTCCCTTGTATATTAACTTTGTATGTACTCTGGACAAGTAACTTTATCTCTTGGAGTCTTAGTTTATTCATGTGAAATGTGAAGAAGTTGGACTATCTGATTTCAATGACTTCTACATGTTCTGAAATTCTAATGTTAAATGAGGACTAGATGAGACCAGAGGAATGAAGAAATAGTATTCCAAAATAGGGAAGGATATAAAAGAAAGAGCAAACTATCTGGGAATCTCTTCATTATACTAGATTATCAGTATCAACCAGTTCAACACCCAAATCTGATATGCTTCACAGACATGACCTCAACAATTCTAGAGGTTAGAAAGAGAACATACATTTGCAAACAATTGTAAACTATTGAAAAATAATTTAAAAACCGGTTAATGCTTAGGTTTATCTTAACAGTTTTTTTGGATCATCCCAACCTTTCAACATAGATTAGAAAACACTGGGAAAAACGGCAAAGAAAAAGTGATTTATTGGCATTTTGCCATTTAATGATTAACAAAGAAATTATATTCAAAAATAGTTTATATCCATTTTTTTTCATTCGTCAGATTAAATATTTTTTTCCTGTTTTAGTAAGAATTGCAGGAATAATGATGTGATTTAATTTAAATATATAGTAAAATACTATTAGATCCTTGGTAATGATCCTTTTTATATTGCTCATGAGTTATATACTGGAATGATATGCAACTTCTAAATCCAACAAGAAATTATCATAAAACAGGGCCTAAATTAGGGAAATACAAGAATAGAGTTGGAATATAGAGAACAAGGATCCTAAAGTTGGTATAGAACCTAGGAAAATGAGAAGTGTGTGTGAGTTTGTGTGTGAGGGTGAGGTGTGGGGGTGTGGGTGTATATGTGAATGTATATGTGTATGACTGAGAGAGGTCATGGTCACTTGTCTTTCAGTGAGAATATAAGTCTATGTATATCTATTCATATATAAATATACTCATATCTATTTTTACAATGCATAAATGTGTATATGTATATGTATAAAGACATACACACATGTAAGTATGAATGTGTTTACTCACACTGGCACAAAAGCCAAGATCAAGAAAAGTAAATTTTTTTTATTATTTTCTGAAAGAGTTTTTTCTCATTCATTCAAAAATAGCAATATTTTCTATTTTAGGAATTAAACACTACATAGAAATTGGTGATTATTCACCAAGTGGTTTGCTGTTTTTATTACTTGATAAACCACCAGGGGGAAGTTAGACATTACTTTATAGTGGACTTTTGAAAAATTCTTTCAGACTTTTCTCATAAAGAGCTATCTAGAAGAAGCTTTTTTCTAGAAAATAAATTATTTAAGATACAGTGTCTCTAGTTAGGTCTCTAGTGTCTTTTTAAAAATAATATGGTCATACACTGAAATTCCTTGCTTTATTTGTTTAAAAAAACATGAAATGGTCTACTAATACTGGTCAAAAGTAAAAACTGTTATTTATATTTCCTAATTGACAAGGTTTTTTTGTGAAATTAAGGATCCTAAAAGAATATAATCTATTCCATAGCATTAATAATAGGGAAACTTCAACTGTTCATGGTGTTCAACATTGATAACCATTTCTCCTAGTATTATTGTGTTTCTCTTCTTCTTTTTCATAGGCCTAAATATTAAAAGAGCAGAGACAGTAAATTTTGAAATTCTAAGGGAAAATCAAGAATGTCTATTTTCCAAACACCAATAGTCTTCATTTTGGATGTACTATGATCATTATTTCTAAGAATATGAGATTTTATTGGCTTATTTCGCAAGTTTACTGAAGACAAACAACAATATAAAGATTATATGGCAATAATAATGGAATCATTTGATTCAAGACATCATCCAGTTTGGAGAGGCACTAAAGGACATTTTGTCAATTGTCAATTGACAATTAATTTATTCCCCTTCTCACCAAAAACTTGCAATAACTTTAAAAATGTTAAATAAATTAATGGACAATCTATTTGGTGAACTCACTGGAAGTATTAAAATTTATTTTATTGTTTTCTGAACTCAATAAAATACATTTTAAAATTAATTTTATGCTCTCATAACTTGAATAAAACTCCTCCCCACTCCATCCCAACCTTCTCTGTAGGCAGAATCTCTCTGTTGTTTTTCAGATTCTTAAAGATTTTGAAAATGATCTGTATAGAGAAAATTGTTTCTGTATATCAGGTAGGTTGCTGGAGGTAAGAAGATGGTGATAAGAAGATAGAGAAATGCAGAAAGACAGACAGATGGAAAGATACAGAACAAAGAGTACACAGAGAGAGGAAAAGACAGAAAAACATAAATACTAATAAAAAGAAAAGTTACAAAGAGATAGTGATATAGATAGAGACTAAGAGAGAGATAGCAAAAGAGTCACAGAGAGCCAGAAAGAGAAGATGATTGCTAAAGCAAGTACTTGGAGAGTTCTGCCACTCACTCGGGAGCCACTCACTCGGGAGCAATTGCTTTCCTCAGATAATGTAGGGAGTTTACATCCATAAGGCAACTGTGGGAATATTCAAAAGGACCTGGTAGGTGCCCTTAGAAACAATTATTGATTGATTGTTAATGGAGTCAATTTTCAAATAAGACCTATGAATTGCTTGAGATGTACAATTGAAGGAAAACTCCTCAACATAATGTAGATCTTTTGTTAAAAGTCTCTAAACAGTACATAGAGATGCTCCAATTTCTCAAACATGGAGGGCTAGTTTTAAACAATGTATTAAGGTTTTCTATAAATTAACAATCATAATTACATTAAGTCAGATTTCATCTCAATATCAGGTTGCAGATCAAACTACTTAAAATGAACTAATTCTGAGGATAACCAAGAAAACAAATATAAACCAAGATTTCAAGACTTAGAAATCAGAGTATCAAAAGCTGAGGCTAGAAATAAATGACCCAAACAATACAATAATTATCACCAATATTAACAAACATCAAGTCTCCTTGTATCCTCCCATTGAACTGTTTCCCTATACTTCTTTAAGATTCAGATACAAAATCCACATAAATCATCAGTATTTCTATATGTTAAAAATAAAGTCCAAAAGCAAGAGATAGAAAAAGAAAACCCATTTAAAATAAGTATAGTCAATATAAACTATTTGGGAGCCTACCTGCCAAGAGAAAGCCAGAAACTATACAAACACAATTATAAAATCACACATAAAATCAGATCTAAAAAATTGTAAAAATATTAATTGAAAATGGCTAGGCAGAGCTAATATAATACAAATGACAATTCTATCTAAATTAGTCTACTTATTCAGTGCCATACACATCAAATAAGCAAAAAATATTTTATAAAGCTAGAAAAAATGATAACAAAATTCATTTGGAAGAAAAAACGTCAAGAAATATCAGGGGAATTAGTGAAAAAAACATGCAAAGAAAGTGGCTTAGTTGTACCAGACTTAAAACTATATTATAAAGTGGCAGTCATAAATTTTTTTTTGGTAATGGCTAATAAGTAGGGTAATGGATAAGTGGAATAAGTTAGGTACACAAGGAGCAATATTCAGTTATTATAGTAACCTATTGTCTGATAGATTCCAGTTTCTTGGATAAAAACTCAATATTTGAAAAAAAATGCTAGAAAATTTGGAAAACTGTATGGCAGAAATCAGTCATAAGCCAATATCTCCTACCTTATACTGAAATAAGGTTGAAATGAGTTCATGGTTTGGACATAAAGGGTGATACTATAAGCAAATTAGAGAGCAAAAAATAGTCTACCTGCCAGGTCTGTGAGGAGAGGATTTTTATGAACAAAGAAGGACTATAGAGCATTAGAAATATAAAGTGGATAATTTCAATTACATTAAATTAAAAAAGGTTTTGCACAAACAAAACCAAAACTCTGAGAAACAATTTTTTTAGCCAGTGTTTCTGATAAAGGCTTTGGGAAGAAAGTCAAATTTATAAGAATACAAGTCAATCCCCAATGATAAATGGTCAAAGGAAATGAAAAAAGATAATTTTCAGATGAATAAGTTAAAGCATTTATAGTCACATGAAAAAATGCTCCAAATCACTATTTTGTAGAGGAATGTAAATTAAAACACCTGTGAAGTACCATCTGAAGCCTATCAGATTGGCTAGGATGACATTGGCTTGGATGAAAAGATTAATGTAGGAGGAGATGTGAAAAGACTGGGACACTAATGCATTGTTGATGAAGTTGTGAACTAATCTAGCCATTTTGGAGAGTAATGTGGAACTATATCCAAAGGAGTATAAAACTATAAATATATAGCAGTGTTTCTCCTGGTTTTATAACCCAAATAGCTCATCAAAGAGAGGGCAAAACCCACATGTGCAAAAATGTTTATAGCATCTCTCCTTTGTAGTGACAAGGAATTGGAAATTAATTGGTTGTGCATCAATTGGGGGATGACTGAATAAATTGTCATATATGAATGTAATGTAATATTATTATTCTATAAGAAATATGAGCAAGCAGATTTGAGAAAAGCCTTGAATAACTTAAATGAACTGATGTCACTAATTGAAGTGATCAGAATTGGGAAAACATTGTACACAGTAAGAGTAAAATTATGTGAGGATCAATATATGATGGACTTAACTTTATTCAGAAATGTGGTAATTCAAGACAATTCCAAACATTTTGGAATGGAAAATGCCATTCATATCCAGAGGGAGAGTATGGAGGCTGAATGGGAATTGAAGCAAACTATTTTTGCTTCAATTCACTTTTTTGAAAAAAATCACTTTTTTGGTTTTGTTTATTTACTTTTTCTTTCCTGTGTTTTTTTTCCTTTTTGGTCTGATTTTTCTTTCACAAAATGACCAATATAGAACATGTTTAAAATGATTGTATAATGATAACCTATATCAGATTACTTGCTGTCTTGGGGGGAGGAATGGAGAAAAATTTGGAATTCAAAATCTTACAAAAATTAATACTGAAAACTTTCTTTACTTGTAATTGTAAAAATATAATACAATTGAGGGGGAAAAGAACTGTCCATTTAATTGCATTTAGCTCTATTGCATTATAGTATTATAATAATGTGTTATCCTTTTGCATTTTTGCATCCCTTTGCATTTAGATTAATTAATGATGGGGCACTTTAAAGATAGATACAAAAGAATATCGCAGTAGCACAGTATTATAAAAATGTAGTGCAATGAAGCTAAATCCCAGCATTCAATTCAATAGACATTTCTTAATCACTTAAAATAGACAAGGACATGTAGCAGGCATTAGCTACAAGGTTCAGTGGATAGAATTCTGGGTCTTTGGTTAGGAAGATCCGAGTTAAATTTTGATCTGAAACATTTATTTGCTATATCAGCCTGGGCAAAAAACTTGACCTCTGTTTGACCAAGTTTCTTCATCTCTAAAATGGGGATAACAATAGCATCTACCTCCCAAGGTTTTTATAAGGATCAAGTGAAATTACAATTGTAAAGCATTTAGTATAGTGCCTGAAACATAGTAAGCACTATATAGATATTAGTAATTTTTATTATTACAAAGGCAAAAGCAAGAATCCTTTCCCTTAAGGAGCTTCGGGATTTTACAAAAGGTATTGTTGGAGTTCAAGGAAGACTCCCCAAAAGGTTGGAGTTCCAAGACTGAAGTTACAAGGTATCTCAAAAGCATTTTCAGGTTTTGACCCATTTCCAAGTCAAGGAGCAAAGTTTATTATAATTGTAACACCAATTAAAGACTAAGTTCCAAAATAAGTTGATGAAGAACCAGGAGCAAAAAGATCAATTTATAGGATAAAATTGGAGAGACCAGGTGTTTCTTGTCGCATATGCTAATTTTATAGCTTAGAGGTGGAGTTGAAGAGTAGTTCTGACATTATGCACAGGCACAATACCCCTAATTCTTTGGACAGAGTTCATATGGGGAACATTCTGGAGATGTGTTTTATGGCCTGAAGTATTTCTAGGTCAAGTGGCATACACTCAGTTTTGATCTGTGCCTGCATCAGCTTTAAGCACCTCATTATTGTTGCTCATTAGTCTCAGAAAGTCTTAATACTGGCTAACATTGTTATCTGACAGGCAGCAATATTTGTAGCCATAGATAGCATCCTGGTCATATTGAATAAATTGGGTAGGATAACCTAGGGTAAAAAACATTTCATTTCCAGCAAAATCACTCCCCAAATCAGGTGGCTTCAAAGCCATTGCTACATCTTCCTTAGGAGCTGTACCACATCAGCTATGTTGAGGACAAAGAAAGGATAGGGCTATTTAGCAGTATATGTGATGATGATAAAAATATTATAGTGAGAAGGCTAAATTACTCAGTTCTTATTTTTGATGTGTTTTTTTTGGTTCAATTTTTTAATTGGGAATGATAGAACAAAAATATTTAGCTGAAGTATCAGGTAAGAAAGAAGATAAAGAGAAAATCTGATAAATCTAACAGTATTCAATGAGTTTCAGTCATCAAACCCATCCAAATCAACAAGTTTTTAGGAAAATGAAAAAAGCTTAAAAATCACTGAACTTTTGTCTGTGATTTTTGAAAGATCTTAAAAAAACAAAAGATGTGACTCAGGGTCAGAAAAGGGCTGGGAATGCCTAGATTTACAAGAAAAGAGGGTGGATAACTTCTTTTTCTAACAAAATTGTAGGCCACTTTATTAAAGACACAGTATGCAAATATTTAGAAGAGAAGAAACAATAATAATGATTACAAACATCCATAAATGGTCCAAGGCACTTCCCTAACAACAATACAATGAGGTAGACATTGGAAAACATTATTCCCATTTTACAGAAGAGGAAAGTGAGGTTCACAGAGGTTAAATGACAGTTCACTATTACAATAAATAATTTTACAATAAATTTTATAAACACAATGGGGAAATACATCTAGACAACAATTTTTGGTGAAAAAAAAAAGTCTGAATTTTACTGGACCAAATGCTTAATACAGTACTGTTAATGCAACATGGCAGAACAAAAAACAAATGATATCATAGATTTTGTCCAGAATAAGGAAGATAATAATTTGTTTGCTCAAACCATAACGAGAGTACTTTGTGTAAGTTTGAATGTTTCATTGTACAAAGTCTATAAATAAATTGGACATACCAAAGAGGTTAGTCAGGAATTGAATAACCTGGAAACTGTCCCCTATAGAGGTCAGGAGAAGGACCTGGGGATATTTATCTGGGAGTGGTGGAAACAATAATTGTCCAAATATTTGAAAGGCTGATTTGTTCAGCTTGACCCTAGTGTCTAGAGGCAATAGATAAAAATCCAAAGAGAGGCAGATGTAGGTTTGTTGTAAGGAAAATCTCCCTAACAATTAACAGAAGGGACCGTCTCAGGAATTAGTAGATTCCCTTTTCTCATAGAGCTTTGAACAAACATTAGATGATCATTTGTTGGAACTACTGCAGAGATAGGTTGGAATAGTCATCTTTTAAGGTATCTTCTAGCTTTGAAGAGTAAAGATAAGACATTGATAAATACTTAGCATTTGTCTTTTCAATGAATTTAATATGCAAATAAGCCCAATAATAAAGATTCACTATCTTAAAATAGAATTTTCTTTTTTTTAATGAATTTAACATATACGAACACTTAAGTATACAAAAACTGAAAAATAGAATTATAAAGCAAATTGTGACTTATAACATATAGTTGCTTTTAAAAATTCATATTTATGTAGATATATGGAAAAGGTATATTTTTTGTGTGTATATATATGTGCTGTGGATATATGCTATATATAATATATATAATACTATATGCACATATTGGTTTATATATGTGCACACTTACATTTATATATACTTTCCCAATTCCTCTTAATTCTTTTTGGAAATGTCTGGTTCTCAGAGTGACAAGAACAATGAAAAAAAAGCACTGCAAAAAAAGCCCAATATTTTATCTTTTCTGTTAATGCAAATCAAAGTTATCTATATTCTTTGTGTCAAAAACAAAATGCAAATCAATTATAGGAAAAGCATTGTGTCCTGCCAGTAGTCTTTCAATATTATTGTGTTCTACATCTGAATTATATTTTTGAAGGCAAAAAGAATACTTTTGTATGTGGTGTCATTTGAGTTTGAAGGCTATTTAAAGAATAGTGAAGAGAAGTCAAATGACTATAGGTCCGAAATTAAGAAACTGTCCCTCTTCATTATTTTGCACAGCACATGAAACTAATTTGGATTTTAGTGACTACTTCAGGGGTTGGTGAGCAAGTTTTCATTTCTTCTAAAGTTCTTACCTCTGGGATAACATTAAAATGACTTCTTGGGTCCTCTCATTATACTAAGTGCTAGGGATACAATAAGAGGCAAAATACAATTCTAGTCCTCAACAAGCTTGTAATTTAAGGTAGACAGTATGTAAATAGATATATACAAAACAAGTTATATATATAATAAATAGGAAGTAATAGAGGAAAGGCATTAGAATTAAGTTCTTTCCCTCAAGAATTTTACCTTCTAATAGAGGAAAACTTATAGGAGAGTGATGACATATAGGGGAGCATACTGAGAAAGTATGCTTAGTCTGGGAAGTTACAGTGGATCCATAGGGAAATCAATTGATATGCCCTTTCCAGAAGCAATGATGTGATGATGTTGATTTTATTATTTTACCAGAGAAAGAAGTGGAAGAGCATGTATGTAGCATATGCATAGTGGCAGGGCAGGAAGATGAATATTTTATCCCAGGAATTAAAATTTTAACTTCAATGAATACTTGCAATCTAGACTCTTATTAGAATAAACAGAATTTGGTAGTTATGTGGGATGAGAGAGAAACAGAAATTGTGGACTCTAGAGTTCTGAGCCTTAGTGATAAAGAAGAATTAGGGAATCAGTCTAAAATTAGGAGGAGAATAAAGTACTATCACAAAAATCCAGAATCATGCCAAAGAGTAGAGGGTGATAATTTCAGAGGTTGCAGAGAGGTCAAGAAGTAAAAGCCTTGATAAAAGGTCATTGGAATTGACAAGAAAAGAACTCACTATTCATTGGATAGAGTAAGTTTTACTCGAATGTTGAATTTGAAAGCTATTACAAAGAATTAATAAAGCCTAACATTTGTATAGTGCTTACTATATGCCAGGTACTGTGCTGAACACTTTACAATTATTATTTCTTTTGATCTTCATAACAGCCCTGGGAGATAGATACTATTATTATCATCATTTTACAGATGAGAAAAATGAGACCAAAAGTTTATTTGACTTTCTTAGGGTCACAGAGTTAGTGTCTCAGGCAGAAGTTGAAACATTGATTGTATATGATCTTCTCAAGGAGTTTAGCCAAAGAAGGGATGAGAACTATGGGATAATATCTGACGGGAATTGATAGATAAAGTGAGGATTAGACATTTTTTCTCTTTCTGAAGCAGCAGTCTTTAGAACTACTGTATTTACTAAATAGAAAATGCCTCTTTAGGATCACCACATTTTGGGTCCTATTTAAACTTATTGTAGAATTGCAGATGATTTTAAAGGTACCTCTCTATTTATCATGCCACAATGCGTTCAGATCTATAACAAAGGCACTGAAATTGTCCCCTTTGGAAAAGCTATCCACTTAAATTCTTTTTGGTATACATGTTTATATGAATGTATGATAAAGATTCTTAAAGTTCTTAATACTTAGAAGTTACCAGATAGTAATTCATGCATATTTTAGTTTAATATAATTAGTAAATATGCATATTTATGCTTTTAAGAAGTAATTTATGTTCAGGTGGTGTGTGTGTGTGTGTGTGTGTGTGTGTGTGTGTGTGTGTGTGTGTGTATTTTCCTGGAGGAAATAAACCACAAAAGATTCTTTAATTTACAAGATGAGCTCTGCTGGAAATTTTTTGGAGCAGTCAGTAATAAGTAGGATAGAAAACTAGGATTATTTTTGTATAATCACAATCAGATACATTCTCTCACTTGTGAACATGTTTAAATTCGGAAGTTCTTTTTTTGGGTAGAAATATTTTCCAAGATATATTAAGTGAGAATCTTACTGACCCACATTCAAAATCTATAGATCTGTAGAAAGTATACATTAAATGTGAATTAATCAGAAAGAAGAGTCTACAAAGATAGTAACAACAGTAAAATACCATTTAAAGTAATGAAGTTTCTTATTTCTATGTGTGGCTTTATTGGGAGTTTTGAGAGAAGTATATTAGCTGGTGTGTGAAATATAAATCAAGCAATTTACATGTATGTAGAAGAATGATACATCCAATCATCTTTTCCATTCTGGATCTTTTCAAGTCTGGTTCATTTCAAGTCTGAGTCTATTGTATTAGATATTGACAACCATTTTAAAGTTTTAATAGACTTTTGGCTGTGTGCATCAAAAGTCTATAACATACATTCTGTTTCATATACCTATTTAATTTAGAGACTTGTGTGGATAACTTCTTTTCTTTGTCAGATCTCATTTCCTTTGAAAAATAGACTGGAGATAGAAGTACTTTAGAAATAATATTATTAAATTAGTATTATGGATAGCATTGTAGATTTTTGATGGATGTTGATGGAAATAAAAAATTAATAGACTTTTTCTTATTAACATGGATTAGCTATATTTGTTATCCTAGTTAAAGTTGGAATTAATTTTTAGAATTTTTGGAAAATAATATTTGGTCAGAACTTTAAAAACAAAATAAATTATTACTTTAAAAAATCAGTGACTTCATCTGTTTGACATTTCTCTCTTCCAATGCAGATCATATTTTGATGCTTTAATAGATGGTTTTGTGAATTGTTGTACCTAAAAATTTCATCAGTTGGAAAATAACCTTCTACAAATGAACTTCTTAGATCTTAGCTAGGCTGGTTTTTTGAATGGTTGACATATAGTTCGTATGATTCCACCACATTCCTAGTCTATTGTCTATCTATCAAGTGATTTTTATGGCTTTTCTGGCATTATTCTTTCCTAGTTCATCATTTGTCTGTTTGACCACTCTTCATCATCTTAGAAGAAGCTTTGTAGACCTCTTCCCTCTCTGTAATAGTGCCAACCTAACAGAGACTCTATCACAAATGGATTTCACAATTTTTAATTTGTGTATAATATCCAGGATTGTTTTAGTTGAGAGGTACCATCTTGTATAACCCCAGGAAAAAGGAGTTCTCATTCTAACAGCCTTGACAAGAAGTTATCTGGTCTCTTTGAAGACTTCATGGAAAATGGAGTAAGACAGCTTATTTAACTTATGGACAGAAATGATTGTTCTCTTTTCCAGGTTACACATATACAATTCATCCAACCTATCACCTTATAAGATAGATTCAAGGCCTTCACCATCTTTTATGGATATTCTCCATCTTACCACTTTTTTTTTTTTTTTACATTATAGCAGACAAAATAGCTCTTTTAACTTAACAAATATAAAATTATATTTGTTAGGATTTTAACAGCTATAAAACACTGTCCATTTTAAAAATTCAAATTTATTTTATTTTCATTTCCAAATTATCTTCCTATAATGTCTTTCTCCATCACTCATTAAAAAAAAAACAAGGAAAACAAATTTCTGAATTTGTCACATCCCTTTCCCTTCCTCCCTGCCCCCCCTCAAAGGCTTCAGGCTGAATTCTAAGGCCACCCACTTTTCTACCCATAAGTGGATAGAAACTTTGTAATTTTGAATGAATGAATATTGCTTACTAGAAAATAAATCTAAGGAAGATGGAAACTTTTGAGAAAACATTCTATTATATTTTCCCTAAAGTATTGCTCCCAGGTAATTTTTCTTGAAAATGGTCAAAACTATTTAGAGATTTAAAAACCCCACAAAAAAGCCCTAAACAAAAAATAACTTATTCTATTAGGAATTCATAAAGAGATTATTTAGGATTTTTTCCTAGTTACTTATGTGATTTATTTCTTATTATATCCTAAACTTCTGAAAATGTTATTTACAAAAACAATAATTTTCTCAGCCACAATTAAGTAGTTTTTTGAATAACATCTTAATTCATATAGAGAACAAATTTCCTCATTCTGAGAAGAGTTAAGAAAGATGAGCTTTCTGGTCTTAGTCTATCTAGCCAATCAGTGCCCTAAAAGCCCTGGGAACTAGAAAAGGGAACTATCACTAATGTGCATCAGTGCTAACATTTTCTGAATAAAAAGTGTAATTTGTCTTTGCCACTGTAACACCCATGAACCATTTAAGAACTACCACCTCCCCTTCTCTCCCCTGCCCCACAAAAGGCAGCAGGTTTCTTCATTGCTTAGGTAGTATATGGAGAGGCAACCAAAGAATCAAATTCTGAAAACTAGAATATTTTTATTCCGTCTTCAGACTTCCAAATACCATTTTTGGATATAAAAATTATACTTCAATATATTTCTTTAACAAATACTCGTTCTACACATGGCCTGTTTCTTTCCTTCTGTGGTATAATAATGGGTTCATCACAAATTCACTTAGTTAAATAGTAATTATTGCTAAATGCCCAAATTCATATTGTAAGTAGAATCTGATCAACCCTCCCTTTCAGTTTTTCCAAGAACTTTAAAATAATGCTATTAATATCCTACAAATTTGATGTCTCACAGGGTTTGTCCTTGATTCTCATTTCTTCTTATTTTCTATATTATCTGTTTTGGCAATCTCTAGCTTCAACTGTCAATTCTATTTAGAACACTTCCCAATTTGTCTACCTAACCTCTATCCTCATGGACTCCATTCTTGAATCTTTAGATTTGGTTGTTCACTGGTATCTTATATTCAAAATGCTCCAATTTGAATTAATTATTTTATCTTCTCAATTTGCTCTTTTTTTCTCCAACTTCCTTGTTTCTGTGGACATACTGAGTGGTTCAGCCACTCTTCTAATCACCCAGACTTATAATCCAAATTCATTTTAAACTATTTTTCTTTTCTTTTCTTTTTATTAATTTTATAATTATAACATTTTTGACAGTACATATGCATAGGTAATTTTTTACAACATTATCCCTTGTACTCTCTTCTGTTCCGAATTTTCCCCTCCTTCCCTTCTCCCCCTCCCCTAGATGGCAGACATTCCCATACATTAACTGGGACACTGATGCATTGTTGGTGGAGTTGTGAAATAATCCAACCATTCTGGAGAGCAATCTGGAATTATGCCCAAAATGTTATCAAACTTTTGATCCAGCAGTGCTATATGCTTATATCCCTTAAAGAAGGGAAAACGACCTGTATGTGCCAAAATGTTTGTGGCAGCCCTTTTTGTAGTGGCTAGAAACTGGAAAATGAATGGATGCCCATCAATTGGAGAATGGTTGGATAAATTATGGTATATGAATGTTATGGAATATTACTGTTATGTAAGAAATGACCAGCAGGATGAATACAGAGAAGCTTGGAGAGACTTACATGAACTGATGCTGAGTGAAATGAGCAGAACTAGGAGATTATTATTCACTTCAACAACAACACTGTATGAGGATGTAATCTGATGGAAGTAGATAACTTCAACATAGAGAAGATCTAATCCAGTTCCAATTGATCAGTGATGAACAGAATCAGCTACACCCAGAGAAGGAACACTGGGAAATGAGTGTAAATGTTTGCATTTTTTTATTTTTCTCCCCAGGTTATTTTTACCTTCTGAATCCAATTCTTCCTTTGCAACAACAACAAAATTCGGTTCTGCACATATATATTGTATCTACTATATACTATTTTTTTCTTTATGTTTCCATGTTTAATCCATTGCCCAGTACTCTTAATTCTACCTCTATACTACCTCTGGCATCTAGCCCCTCTTCATTTCCTTGCTCTTTTACTATAGAGAAGATCCTTTTAAGTGGTTTTCTTGCCTCCATTTTATCTCCACTGCTTTCTTCACACAGCTGTAAAATTGATCTTCCTAACCCATTGATGTGAACATTTTACCTTTTCTGCCAAAAAGTTTTAGGGTCTCCATATTGCCATAGGATAAAAGGGTAAGGACAGGAATAAGCACTTTTGTAGCTCTTATTTTGTGTCAGATACTGCCCTAAGTACCTTTTACAATTATTATCTTGTTTGATCCTCATAAAGAATTCTGGGAGGCAAGGGGTATTGATACTCAGTGGCCTCTTAAATACAAATTTTATAGCTTAATATATAGGATTCCTCTTTTTTCAATTTACTTTTCCAAATTTATTTTATACTGTCCATTTTATATCACAGGTAAATTGAAAGACTTGTTCCTTGGGGGCGGAGCCAAGATGGTGGAGAAGATACACACCACTGTGTAAGCTCCTTTCTTCCCTCACAACCAACTAGATTTAATCAGCCTCAGAAATAGCGTTGGACTGATAGAATCCACAAGGACTGGAAGCACGACTTACCAGCTGAAGAGAATCTGGAGTTTCAACAGGAAAGGTCAGCTCCCAGGGGAGGAAGAAGAGAGGCCAGCACAGATGGTGGGGTAGTGGCACACTGCGCCGGTCGCACTGGGGAGGGCTCTGGGATCAGAGAATCCACCGAGATAAAAGAATCTGGCACAGGCTGTTAGCTCTTCTCTGCTTATAAAACAGCAGTTCAGAGGAGAAATATAAGCCACTTTAAAATTTAAAACTGGGGGGGGGGGGGGGGTGGAGCCAAGATGGCTGAGAAGAAACACACGACTCTGTGAACGTCCTCACTCCCTCATAACCAATTAGATAAATTAAGCCTTAGAATAAGCCCAGTACTGATAGATACCACAAGGACTGGAAGCATGACTTACCAGCTGAAGAGAATCTGGAGTTTCAACAGAAAAGGTCAGTTCCCAGGGGAGGAAGAAAAGAGGCCAGCACAGACGGCTGGGTGCTAGCATACTCTGCCGATTGCGCTGGGAAGGGCTCTGGGATCAGAGAAGCCACTGAGATAAAGGAATCTGGCACAGGCTAATTATTTAGCAGTTCAGAAGGGAAATCTAAACACTTTAAAAATTCAGATAGATTAGATTTTCCCCGGATCCTGGGGGTGACTCAGCAGATCTCGGCACCATGGGGTGTTGCCTCAGCTCCCACCTGAGAATAGTTAAGAGATTGACAAGTGGGTGGATACGGCCCAAGGCAACACACACTGCCTAGCTTAGCTGGAGGGAGTGGAACTCAGCTCCAGGAAGTCCCAGAGAAGCGGAACCTTTGAACTAGGGACCGTGGTTTCTGGCAGACACTTCCAGTTTGAGCACAGGGGCTTTTCACTTCACCTGCTGCAGACATCCACGCCCCACCCGGACACATAGGCTGGGCTTTGTGCTGCCTTTACTGTTCAGCGCCCTCGGGGCACAGCAGTGCTAATCACCTCTGAGGCACCTCCAGGGAGGGGGTGGGGAACTCTCTCCCAGAGCTCTCTCTTAGCTCAGGCGCAGGAGCCGCTGCATCCATCCGGTCTGGGAGGAAGCTGGTAAAGAAGTAAATAAATAATTTCCTACCCCAGGGACAGACCCCAAAAGATTTTTTAAGTATGAGCAAGAAGCCCAAAAAAACCATAGTTTCCTTCTACACAGAGAAAGAGCGGGTATCCAACCCCGAGGAAGTTAACAGCAGAGAGACAGCAGATAACAACCTAAAGGAGAACGATTCCTGCCCCCCATCACATAACTCTCTCCTAGAAGAGACTATTAAAAAGTTAGAGTTTGAAGAAAAATGGGGAAAGGAAAGGGAAGCTATGATAGAGAATAACAACATCCTGAAATTGGAGTTGGAAAAAATAAAGAATTCACAGGAGATGCAGGGAAACAAAATTTATGAATTAGAAAAAGTTAAAAAAACACAGGAAAGTAGGATTTCTGAATTGGAAAAGATAAAAAAGTCTCAAGAAAATAGGATTTCTGAATTGGAAAAAGAAAATAATTCTCAAAAAAAATTAGGGAAATGGAAAAAAATTCAATAGAGCAAAATAATTCATTTAAAAATGAAATTGGGAATTTACAAAAAGAACTAAAAACTGTGAAAGAAGAAAATAACTCCTTAAAAGTCAGGATGGAACAAATAGAAATGAATGATTCACAGAGAACCCAAGAATCAGTCAAACAAAACAAAAAAAAAAAAAATGAGAAGCTGGAGAACAATTCAAATACTTACTGGGAAAATCTATAGAACTGGAAAATAGATCTAGGAGAGATAATCTGCGGATCATTGGACTTCCAGAAAACTATGACCAAAAAAAAAGAGCCTAGATTCTATTTTACAGGAAATTATCAAAGAGATAATAGAAACAGAAGGGAAAGTAGATGTGGAAAGAATTCATCGAACTCCTTCTGAAATAGACCCTAAAAAAAGAACACCACGGAATATTTTGGCTAAGCTGCAGAATTACCACACAAAGGAGAAAATCCTGCAAGCAGCTAGAAAAAAACAATTTAAATACCAAGGTGCCACAATAAGGGTCACCCAAGATCTGGCTGCCTCCACATTAAAAGATAGAAGGGCCTGGAACCTGATATTCCGTAAGGCAAAAGATCAAGGACTGCAACCAAGAATGAACTACCCAGCTAAGTTTAGCATCTTTTTCCATGGAAGAAGATGGTCATTCAATGAAACAGAGGAATTCTATATGTTTCTAAGAAAAAAACCAGACTTAAACAAAAAATTTGATCTACATCCACAAGACTGAAGAGAAACAGAAAAAGGTACACAGAACCCTTGAGAACTGTAACTCTGGTTGTGGGTATATAAAAAGTACTCAAGGATAATTTGATTTTACTGATATAAAAGACAAAAAAGGGGGGTGTAGTAAAGGGAAGGAGGTCGGTTCAGAAAAAGGGGAAGGAATGATAAAAAGAGGGAAATTACATCCCAGGAAGAGGCATAGAAAATGCACCATATCTGAGGGAATTTAGTGAGGGGGAGAATCATTGTGTGAATCTTACTCTCATCAGGAGAGGCTCAAAGAGTAAATAATTAACATATTTGTTTTTCAGAGAATTTTCTCTCACCTCATTAAAAGGGGGGAGAGGAAAAGGGAAAAGGAAAAGGAGAATAAGTGAAGGGACTTGGAGGGAGGGGGGAGGGATACTAAAAAAAAAAAAGGGAGGGTTGCACGTCACAAGGGGGGTCTGTAAATTAAATATCGGGGAGGGGGATCAGGGGGTCAAGGGAAAAAGCATAATCTGGGGATAATATGATGGCAGGAAATACAGAATTAGTAATTTTAACTGTAAATGTAAATGGGATGAACGATCCCATCAAACGGAGACGGATAGCAGATTGGATCAAAAAGCAGAACCCTACAATATGTTGTCTACGGGAAACACACTTAAAGCAGGGAGATACATACAGAGTAAAGGTAAAAGGTTGGAACAGAGCCTATTATGCTTCAGGTAAAGCCAAAAAAGCAGGGGTAGCTATCCTTATCTCAGATCAAGCAAAAGCAGAAGTAGATCTCGTTAAAAAAGATAAGGAAGGAAACTATATCCTGCTGAAAGGTAGCATAAATAATGAAGCCATATCAATACTAAACATATATGCACCAAGTGGTATAGCATCTAACTTACTAAAGGAAAAGTTAAGAGAATTGCAAGAAGAAATAGACAGTAAAACTATAATAGTGGGAGATCTCAACCTTGCACTCTCAGATTTAGACAAATCAAACCACAAAACAAACAAGAAAGAAATTAAAAAAGTAAATAGAACATTAGAAAACCTAGGTATGATAGACCTTTGGAGAAAACTGAATGGCAATAGAAAGGAATATACTTTCTTCTCAGCAGTTCATGGATCCTATACAAAAATAGACCATATATTAGGACATAAAGATCTCAAAATTAAATGTAGGAAGGCAGAAATAATAAATGCCTTCTTCTCAGATCACAATGCAATAAAAGCTACATTCAGTAAAAAGATAGGGGTAAATAGACCAAAAAAGTAATTGGATACTGAATAATCTCATCTTAAAGAATGACTGGGTGAAAGAGCAAATCAAAGAAACAATTAACAATTTCACCCAAGATAATGACAATGATGAGACATCATACCAAAATCTTTGGGATGCAGCTAAAGCAGTAATAAGGGGAAATTTTATACCTTTAGAGGCTTATTTGAAGAAAATAGAGAAAGAGAAGATTAACAAATTGGGCTTACAACTTAAAAGGCTAGAAAAAGACCAAATTATAAACCCCCAACCAAAAATTAAACTTGAAATACAAAAATTAAAAGGAGAAATCAATAATATTGAAAGTAAAAAAAACTATTGAATTAATAAAGAAAACCAAGAGTTCGTTTTATGAAAAAGCCAATAAAATAGATAAACCTTTGGTAAATTTGATCAAAAAAAAGAAAGAGGAAAATCAAATTGATAGTCTTACAAATGACAAGGGGGATCTTTCCACCAATGAAGAGGAAATTAGAGAAATAATAAGGAGTTATTTTGCCCAACTTTATGCCAATAAATTTGATAACTTAAGTGAAATGGATGACTTCCTCCAAAAATATAGGCTCCCTAGATTAACAGAGGAGGAGAAAAATTGCTTAAATAGTCCCATTTCAGAAAAAGAAATAGAACAAGCTATTAATCAACTGCCCAGGAAAAAATCCCCAGGGCCAGATGGATTCACATGTGAATTCTACCAAACATTTAAAGAACAATTAGCCCCAATGCAATATAAATTATTTGAAAAAATAGGGGATGAAGGAGTCCTACCAAACTCCTTTTATGACACAGACATGGTACTGATACCTAAACCAGGTAGATCGAAAACTGAGAAAGAAAATTATAGACCAATCTCCTTAATGAATATTGATGCTAAAATCTTAAATAAGATATTAGCAAAAAGACTTCAGAAAATCATCTCCAGGATAATACACTATGATCAAGTAGGATTTATACCAGGAATGCAGGGCTGGTTTAATATTAGGAAAACTATTAATATAATTGACCATATTAATAATCAAATTAATAAAAACCATATGATCATCTCAATAGATGCAGAGAAAGCATTTGACAAAATCCAACATCCATTCCTACTAAAAACTCTTGAGAGTATAGGAATAAATGGACTATTCCTTAGAATAATCAGGAGCATATATTTAAGACCTTCAGTAAGCATAATATGCAATAGAAATAAACTGCAACCTTTCCCAGAAAGATCAGGAGTGAAACAAGGTTGCCCACTATCACCATTACTATTCAATATACTACTAGAAACGCTAGCCTCGGCAATAAGAGCCGAGAAAGAGATTCAAGGGATTAGAGTAGGAAATGAGGAAATCAAAATATCACTCTTTGCAGATGACATGATGGTATACTTAGAGAACCCCAAAGACTCTGCTAAAAAGCTACTAGAAATAATTCAAAATTTCAGCAAAGTGGCAGGATACAAAATAAATCCACATAAATCCTCAGCATTTTTATATATCACTAACAAAATGCAACATCAAGAGATACAAAGAGAAATTCCATTCCAAACAAATGTTGAGAGTATAAAGTATTTGGGAATCCATCTAGCAAAGAAAAGTCAGGAATTATATGAGAAAAATTACAAAACACTTGCCACAAAAATAAAATCAGATTTAAATAATTGGAAAGACATTCAGTGCTGTTGGATAGGCCAAGCGAATATAATAAAGAATGACAATACTCCCCAAACTAATCTATTTATTTAGTGCTATACCAATCAGACTCCCAAGAAACTATTTCAGTGACCTAGAAAAAATAACAACAAAATTCATATGGAAGAATAAAAGGTCGAGAATTGCAAGGGAACTAATGAAAAAAAACTCAGAGGAAGGTGGTCTAAGTGTACCTGATCTAAAGCTATACTATATAGCAGCAGTCACCAAAACCATGGTATTGGCTAAGAAATAGACCGGTAGATCAGTGGAACAGATTAGATACAAAGGACAAAAAAGGGTACATCTATAGCAATCTAATCTTTGACAAACCCAAAGATTCCAACATTAGGGATAAAAATTCATTATTCGGAAAAAACTGTTGGGAAAACTGGAAATTAGTATGGCAGAAATTAGATATGGATCCACACTTAACACCACATACCAAGATAAGATCAAAATGGGTCCATGATTTAGGCATAAAGAGGGAGATAATAAATAGATTAGAGGAACAGAGGATAATCTACCTCTCAGACTTGTGGAGGAGGAAGGAATTTATGACCAGAGGAGAACTAGAGATCATTATTGATCACAAAATAGAAGATTTTGATTACATCAAACTAAAAAGTTTCTGTACAAATAATACGAATGCAAACAAGATTAGAAGGGAAGTAACAAATTGGGAAACATATTTTTAAAAACAAAGGTTCTGACAAAGGTCTCATTTCCAAAATATATAGAGAACTGACCCTAATTTATAAGAAACCGAACCATTCTCCAATTGATAAATGGTCAAAGGATATGAACAGACAATTCTCAGAGGAAGAAATTGAAACTATATCCACTCACATGAAAGAGTGTTCCAAATCACTATTGATCAGAGAAATGCAAATTAAGAGAACTCTGAGATACCACTACACACCTGTCAGATTGGCTAAGATGACAGGAACAAATAATGATGAATGTTGGAGGGGATGTGGGGAAACTGGGACACTAATACATTGCTGGTGGAGTTGCGAAAGAATCCAGCCATTCTGGAGAGCAATCTGGAATTATGCCCAAAAAGTTATCAAACTGTGCATACCCTTTGACCCAGCAGTGCTACTACTGGGCTTATATCCCAAAGAAATACTAAAGAGCGGAAAGAGACATATATGTGCCAAAATGTTTGTGGCAGCTCTTTTTGTAGTAGCTAGAAACTGGAAGATGAATGGAGATCCATCAGTTGGAGAATGGTTGTGTAAATTATGGTATATGAAGGTTATGGAATATTATTGCTCTGTAAGAAATGACCAGCAGGAGGAATACAGAGAGGCTTGGAGAGACTTAAATCAACTGATGCTGAGTGAAATTAGCAGAACCAGAAGATCACTGTACACTTCAACAACAATACTGTATGAGGATGTATTCTGATGGAAGTGGAAATCTTCAACATAAAGAAAAACCAACTCACTTCTAGTTGATCAATGATGGACAGAGGTAGCTACACCCAGAGAAGGAACACTGGGAAGTGAATGTAAATTGTTAGCACTAATATCTGTCTGCCCAGGTTACATGTACCTTCGGAATCTAAAGTTATTGTTGCAACAAGAAAATGATATTCACACACATGTATTGTATCTAGACGTAACACATGTAAAATGTATGGGATTGCCTGTCATCGGGGGGAGGGAAGAAAGGGAGGGGGGGATAATTTAGAAAAATGAATACAAGGGATAATATTATAAAAACATATATATATAATAAAAAATTATTAATTAAAAAAAAAAATTTAAAACTAGATTGGATCTTCCCGGATCCCAGGGGTGACTCAGCAGATCTTGGCACTGGGGGTGTGACCGACATAGGCAATCCAAGCTTTTGCCTCGCGGTAGTTAAGAGATTGAAAAGTGGGCGGGGCGGTAAGTCATAGTACCTGGCTCGGCTGGCTGGAGGCTGTGGAACGGAAGTCCCAGAGAAGCAGAACCTTTGAACTAGGGACCGCGGTTTCTGGCAGACACTTCCCAGTTTGAGCACAGGGGCTTTTCATGTCACCTGCTGCAGACATCCACGCCCCACCAGGACGCATAGGCTAGGCTTTGAGTCACCTTTACTGTTCGGTCTCAACCTCAGGGAAGCCGCTAAAACACAGCACCCTCAAGGCACAGCAGTGCTGATCACCTCTGAGGCACTTCCAGGGAGGGGGTGGGGAACTCTCTCCCAGAGCTCTCTCTTAGCTCAGGCGCAGGAGCCGCTGCATCCATCTGGTCTGGGAGGAAGCTGGTAAAGAAATAAATAAATAATTTCCTACCCCAGGGACAGACCCCAAAAGATTTTTTAAGTATGAGCAAGAAGCCCAAAAAAAACATAGATTCCTTCTACACAGAGAAAGAGCGGGTATCCAACCCCGAGGAAGTTAACAGCAGAGAGCCAGCAGATAACAACCTAAAGGGGAACGATTCCTGCCCCCCATCACATAACTCTCTCCTAGAAGAGACTATTAAAAAGTTAAGAGAGTTTGAAGAAAAATGGGGAAAGGAAAGAGAAGCTATGATAGAGAATAACAACGCCCTGAAATTGGAGTTGGAAAAAATAAAGAATTCACAGGAGATGCAGGGAAACAAAATTAGTGAATTAGAAAAGGTAAAAAAATCACAGGAAAGTAGGATTTCTGAATTGGAGAAGATAAAAAAGTCCCAATAAAATAGGATTTCTGAATTGGAAAAAGAAAATAATTCTCAAAAAAAAAATTAGGGAAATGGAAAAAAATTCAATAAAGCAAAATAACTCATTTAAAAATGAAATTGGGCATTTACAAAAAGAACTAAAAACTGTGAATGAAGAAAATAACTCCTTAAAAGTCAGGATGGAACAAATAGAAATGAATGATTCATTGAGAACCCAAGAATCAGTCAAACAAAACAAAAAAAATGAGAAGCTGGAGAACAACGTCAAATACTTACTGGGAAAATCTATAGACCTGGAAAATAGATCTAGGAGAGATAATCTGCCTAGATTCTATTTTACAGGAAATTATCAAAGAGAACTGTCCAGAGATAATAGAAACAGAAGGGAAAGTAGATGTGGAAAGAATTCATCGAACTCCTTCTGAAATAGACCCTAAAAAAAGAACACCACAGAATATTGTGGCTAAGCTGCAGAATTATCACACAAAGGAGAAAATCCTGCAAGCAGCTAGAACAAAACAATTTAAATACCAAGGTGCCACAATAAGGGTCAACTGTTGCTGAGTGAAATGAGCAGAACCAGAAGATCACTATACACTTCAACAACAATACTGTATGAGGATGTATTCTGATGGAAGTGGAAATATTCAACATAAAGAAGATCCAACTCACCTCCAGTTGATCAATGATGGACAGTAACAACTAAACCCAGAGAAGGAACACTGGGAAGCGAATGTAAATTGTTAGCACTACTGTCTATCTACCCAGGTTACTTATACCTTCAGAAGCTAATAATTAATGTGCAACAAGAAAATGGTATTTACACACATATATTGTATCTAGGTTATATTGTAACACATGTAAAATGTATAGGATTACCTGCCATAGGGGGGAGGGAGTGGAGGGAGGGAGGGGATAATTTGGAAAAATGAATAAAAATAAATAAATAAAAATAAAAATACAACTTAAAAAAAAAAAAAGACTTGTTCCTCAATATTGTTCTGTCCCAAATGGAGAAACTTTCTAACTTGTGTTCATTCATGTAGGCTATCTCCCATGCTTGTAACCATTCTTGCCCCTTAGTCATTGTATGTCAGAAGGACAACTTCAGCCCAGGTCTTTATTACCCCAAGGCTCACTTTCTATTCATTATATCATGTTGCCCCTCTCCTTTGTACATAGTAGATATTTAATGAATGCCTATTGAATTATAAATATTTAGAGAAGTTAGTAGAGATACACTGAATCTCAAGGGAATTGCTGAGGGTATTATGTTACTAAATATTAAATATTAATAAATTTATTAATTAAATATTAAAATGTTAATTTTTAAAATATGGGGTGCTTCAGACAAGGGAAGATAGGAGTAAAATATTTCAAGGAGTACTTTTTGCTAATTAGAGGGCATTAGACTTTGGAAGGTTGGGGAAAGAAGCAAGGAGAGGATCAGCTATACAAAAAAGGAGGCAGAAGTCAGAAAACAAAATTTTGTGTCATAATTTTTCCTATGATTATACAACTTCTTTCCTTTTCTTTCTAGCAACACAGGGAAACCTTGTTAGTGCTTTATCACCCACAGGTAGTTGATTCAATGGTTATGGTCATAGAAACAATAGCAAACCTTCACAAGAATGGATCTTTAGCTGTGCAAAGGAAAAAAAAAAGGCATGATTATTCAAATATTAATAGAAATTATGCAAAGCAGTAGCCTTTCTGTTTTCAAATAACTGAAATCTTCTTAGATATCCTCCTATTTTAGAACCATAAAATCACTTAGAGGAGGATTTAGAGGTAATTTAATCTAATCCCCTGACTGACACTTATTTCTACATCAAATCCAACTATCACATTTCAAATTTTTACCTTGTGATAGAAATAATGTCTGCTAGGATCTTTGCAATGTAACCTGGGATAATTTCCCCCCTCTTTCTTCTCCTTCCCCCCCCCAAAAAATGTAGGGAAACATTCCTGAGATTTGATTGGTTCATGAGATTAGAACTTGAGTCATTAACATAGTTTCTTCATTACCCATGGCATAAAAACGTTCAGCCCAGTTAAAGTTGGGTTCCTTCATATGTGACAAATGTTTAGAGCTGTGTGAATCAATACAACTTTCTGATTTTTTTTGTAAGGAGATGATTGAGTCTTTGTCTATCTGAATAAGATCTGTATCCTCAATGAACTTCCACTTGTATCTGTGGACTCTTTCCTCAAGATGGCAATTATTACTATTCTTTCAGAATACTAAAGGTGACCCATGAGGGTTTGGAGGATTTCTAGAATTTTTGCTAATGAGAGCAGTCATATGGGCTTTCTACTTATTATCAGTTAGTAGCTTCAATAAACTTTTAATAAAGTTAATTACAATGATGGTTATAGTAATAAGATTGATAAAAATAAAAGCCTTTGGCGTATTTCTTACAAGGATAGGAGAATTGGTTTCAACTCAGAATATAATGGAAGTGAGACACATATGTAGAGAATATATGCTATCAAAAGACAAATTCACAACTCTGTTATTAGGAGTCCTTTGTTGAGTCCATAGATGGTATTTTTTCCTAGATCAAGAGGTCACAAATCTTAAAATACTTATTTCTCCAGTGGAACTATCTTTCTGCTTCTGTTTATGTACTGGACCACTCTTTCACAAAGGGCTTAATCCATGCTTTACTTTATTTTACATCTGACTCTCTAGACTTCTTTTTACCACTATGTTCTCATGTATATATCCTCTCCTTCAGGTCATTTTTTATGTATTTTTATGTAAGTGGTACAGTAGAGGAATGGTCTACAGGCATCACATTTAATCTCAGTCTTGAGTTGAACTATTGAATCATACTATACCAAATCTTATTCAGAACATATCGTGGATGTTTTCATTAAAGGAGAACATGTGACCTAATGAAAATTTGTTTTGGTTCTCCTAACTGTCTCATTAGCTCATGAGTAGAAGTTGTAAGTACTGTTAGTTTTGAAGAGGGTTGTGGTCCCTTTAAGAAACTGTATTTCCTATTGATCTGTGATTCCTTTCAGATTCCCAGCCCCTCCTGGCTGAGGCATATTCTCCCCAGTCAGTCTTCCCATGTTCTCCAGGCTGAAGGGCAGATGAGAATCCAAAATTTGAAGCCTATAGAAAACAGATCTCAGGAGCAGATTAAAAGTGGTGTGTTGAGATGGTTGAGTTGGCAACATTTGGGAATGGGGGCCTTTAGCAGGAAATGCATCAGGTTCCTTCTGTGGGCTGCATTAAGAATGCTGTGGCCTATCACACCAAAGAAAAGTAGGAGAAAATGCTAAGAGCAAAAAGTTCAAAAAAAAAATGCTTAGGCAAAGATCCTAAGCCTTTCCCCTATCTTCACTCTTTATGGGGGAGGAGTGGAAAAGGCCAGAGGGAGTGAAAAGAGCTGAGAGTCTCAGGTGTTTTTAGTTCAGGTGAGAGAGTTAAAAGAAAACCAACACCTATTAGTAGCAGCAGAGTGGGAGAAACATCAAGGGTTCAGAATGGGCTCCTCTAGTTGTGGCCTTAGTATATTAGCCTTGGACCCCTGAAAAAGTTGGGGGAGGTCCTAGGTCCCTCATTATGCTGGGAGTTTTTTTCAGCTTTGAAAGATACAATTCTGTTGGTCATGTCAGTTAGCCGCTTTTGCCTGAGGGCAGAAGTGTTAGTTTAAGAGCACACTGACATATTGATGGGTAGAGGGAGATTGGATCCCTTTCAGCTAATCTAATCAGTGTTCAAATTTTGAGGCTGAGGTATGTTTTCCCAAGCAAAGTGTGTCTCTGCATTAAGAGACAGCCTAAAGGTGAGTCTTTAGGGTTCCCAAGCTTTCTCAATTCTATAGCTGTGTCCTTCTCTGGGTGTCTCAGAAAGTGTGATAAAAGCTCTCTTCAGTAAGAGGGCTATTTGTCAACCTGAAGAAATTTGTCTCTCCAAGCATCCTTGAGGAGGCAAATCTGAATGAGTGTCAAGGCTCTGGATAGTTACACCTGTGAGCTGTTCCCTTCCCCCCTCCCCCCATCAAAGGGTGATGTGGTGGCTTACTGGAAAAAAAAATCAAAACACCTTGTGAATGGTCACCAAATGGGAGATCAGCTGTCACTAGAAAGACTGAAATCCTTGACTTCTAGGAAAAAAGCTTTAGTGTCGTCCATTCAATAGCTCTTCACCTGACTCTAGACAGTATCCATCCCCTCGTCCTTCTCTAGAGAAGGAGAGCACAAAATGCTCCTTGAGCTGTAATGCCAGGGAAACTGAGGCAGAGCTTTGGCACAACAAAGCAAGGGAGAATTTGCCAGGGACCAGCTATAGAATAGAGAACAAGTCTAGAGAGAGACACCACAGGAATCCCCACAAGGGAATTCTGCAAACTAGAGAAAAGACAACAGGAAAGGCCTCTTTCCTTTAAAGGTGTTCACCAAATTGAAAGTAGTCAATGAGTTTTCAAATAGTTTCAATCTCTCCCTCTAACTCTTTCTCCTCGTGGCTATAGCCTGACCCTTAGAGACTCCATTGTATTTAACAGTGGAGTGGGAGAAGGGCTCAAATAAAGTTTCTCTTAAATTTCTCCAGTTATCTCCCCAGAACAGATCAAAGAGAGTGCTGGCTGTGGACCTCCGAGAGAGGTACCCTGAATGGCCATGTATCTCCTTGATCTGGGGATTTTAAAGAGACACTTTCTCTCATATCTCAGAGTTCCTTCCTGAGTGCAGGGCTTTCTGAGATGCAAAGGAAGATCCTTTGTCTCTGGAGGTGTGGGTCTAAGGGAGTTTTGTCAAGCCAAGCATCTCTGCTCAAGAAAGGATTTTTAGAGGCAGAGGTATTTTTAGATTGTGGACAAGTAAAAGCTTTTAGTTTTCCCAAATTTTTGCAGCATCTCTTGTGTCCCTAGAGACAGAGAGTGAGACGAAAGGAGGCCTTTTGTCAGTCCACAGCAATTCCTAAAGGATTGTGCATGAGTGTAGAGTTCTAACAACGATCCAAGCCTGACTCTGGTGGCTTAGGTGTCCACTAAAGAATAGGAAAAGAAAAAAAGGTCTTTTACCTTGTCCAGAGTTCCAGAATTTCCTGGTCCCACTATCTCTAAAAATAGAGTGTGACAAAAAGCCTTTAGATAAAAAGTGAGACAAAATAAGGCTTTGTTAAAGAACGCAGGTATTCTTCCTGGAAGAGTACTGCACCAACAGCTCAAAACCCAAATTGATTCTGAGTGTCATTCAGGATTTCCCTGTACGGGCCACCATACATATGATGCTATTGAGTGGTCTAGATCCCTGGTGATCTAGAGGTTAGTGGCTATGACAAGGTTATTAAGAATCCCATTTAAATCGGCCACAGGTTTTGAGAGTGAAAGAATTCACTCATTTCTGAATATTAGTTGCAAAATGGAAGTTTATTGATAGAAATCAGTTTAACCAGAGATTGACTTCTATAGTGGCAGATCTTTGGAAAATGGAGTTTTGCACTGAGAATGCAGTTCTTAGGGGACAGAAGTCTTGGAAGCTGAGTAAGTTACTGAGGTCCATCTGTGAAGATTTTAGTTGATGGATGCTTATTATATTGGGTATCTTAGTGGGGGTTGGGAAGCCTGAGCTGGGCGGCATAAGCAAGTCAGAATGGGGGCTGGGACAACAGGAGCAGATCAGAACCAGCGGGGGCTAGGAGAGCCTAAGTTGGCTCAGATCCCGTGGGGGCTGGGACAAGACCAGAATTAGAATTCAAAGGGATGCTTTTGACCAGGATTTTTAGGGCTGGGACAAGACCAGAATTAGAATTCAAAGGGATGCTTTTGACCAGGATTTTTAATTGAATCAAAGGCTCTGGCATCCTGGAAAGACAACTTGTCTGGGGAGGATATGCCTTAGCCAGGAAGTGATGAGAATCTGAAAGGAATCACAGATCAATAGGAAATACAGTTTCTTAAAGGGACCACAACCCACTTCAGTTTCATTTCTGTTTCTTTCCCCCAGAAGTTATAATCCATATGATCATATCACAAATTTGTTTATATTGTTTTAGAGAGGGAAAGAACTCAAGAGATCATCCAATCTTTATTTCTGAAGAAATTCAGGCATTAGGGTAACATACTTAAAGTCACTAGACAATGTCATATCTAGTCCCTCTGGACCCATAAACTAGTGTTATTACTGTGCTAGAAACTTTAGTGATTATAGTACTACAATATCAAATTCTTTTTATTCTTATAAACCTGCATTCATGTTTGAATTGAATAGGTAGTTTAAATATTCCTTATCATCAGGGACATTGGATTCTAATAAAATACCCCTATTCAAAAGAAAAAAAAGTTGATGAAAATGAAAACCTGGAGTATTTGCAGATGAGGAGCATAAAATATGATAAAGGAAATCTGTTCAATTAATTGTTTCTATAGAAACATGGCATTAGGTAAAACAAGAGTACAAAGAACAATTCTATATAGCTATAAACAACACAAATAGACAATTAGCTGAACAGTATTACAATGGAGTGCCTTCGATATTAGGTAAAGTTTATTTATAATGTGTTAAGGATGTTTTTGCAAAACAATGATTTGGGCCTTGTTACATCAAGTATTCCTCTATGAGAGTGGAATATGTAAATTAGAACGGTACATAGACTAATGATAGTTCATAGGATTATAGATTTTAGAGCTAAGAGGGACTTTAGAATTAATATAATTCGAATATTTTATTATACTGATGAAGAAATTAAGGCTTAGGGATTTTGAATAACTTGTTCACATATAGTTTAGATGATGAAACTGGAATTCAAACCCAGAGCTCTACCTTCAAAATCCAACATTCATTCTATTATATCATATTTCCTGGAATGTCCTAATTGCCTCCTGTATTTAATACACACTCTATAGGCATGGAGTTGATATATCAGACAGTCCTATCATCTTTTTGTTGTTTTACTCTACTAACTAGGGTACACAGTGGGAATATTCTTAGTTCAAATCTGGCGTAAAATATCTACTAGCTGTATGATTCTTAACAAGTCATTTAAACATTTTCTGCCTCAATTTCCTCAACTGTAAAATGAAGATATTAACAACAACTACCTTTCCATGTTATTGTGAGGATCAAATGAAATGATGTTTATAAAGTACGTATGGTACCTGGGTCATAGTAGGCAAGATAACTAAACAAACTTCCCTAAGAAGAGTTGAGGTTGTGTTAAGGCAGAGAAGAGTAGAACACAATTTTTTTTTTTGTATGGGAATCATGAATGCAAGCATACTTCCATGAATTAATGAAAGAAAAATGTTAAATCCTAAATGTGTTCAAAATTGTGCTAAGTGATGTAAATACAAAAGTGAAAAAGTTCCAGTCAGTCTTCAAAGATTTCATATTCCACTAGGGAGAAACTAGGGAGATGAAGGAGGACTTAGATTTGTAGAAAATATTCAAGGGAAAATTCAATATATCTTTGCAAATAAGAGACTGCTTATATGATGTTGGATATGGTTCATATAAGAAGGTGGAACAAAATCTGGGCCCAGAATCAGTTCAAATCCAGCTTTAGAAACTTACTAGCTGTATGAACCTAAATTTAGCCTCTGTCTCACTCTCCTAAAATGGGAATATTAATAGCATCTATTTCCTGATATTGCTATAAAGGTCCAATGTAATAGCATTTGTGAAGTGGCACAGTGCCTAATACATAGTAGATGCTATAGAAATATAATATTGATATTACATACTAATAATTTATTTTTATCACTAAACTTTCAGCTGTCAGGAAACCTTGATTCTTATTTTGGCCACCAAGTGACCATCAGACACTGGAAAAGTTACTTGCCTTTCCACAGACAAATTTTCCTCAGGGTTAAATTAAAATGAAAGGGGTTCAGTTGGATGATCTCTGAGTCTCATTGAGTGCTAAAAATCTGTGTTCCTGACCTGTATAGTTTGATCATTAGCACAGGGTTTTTTAAACTTTTTGTACATAAAGGATCCATCACAAAAACAAAACAAAACAAAAATTTGTGTTCTGATAATGGTTTGCATTCTGCACTAGAGAAAGTGTTCATGAATTTAACATTTCACTGTTTGAGTATATCTCATTTGTTTGCACATAATGTATAGTTTTATTTAACAACTTGGATTCCAGTGAAGGTCACACCTTTCATTTCCCCCTGCTGATATGTACCCAAGTTAAGGTTGTGCACTTGCAGCTGTGTGAGCCAGGATCTCCTTCATTTCCTGCCAATAACATTCTGAAAGTAACAGCCAATAACTTGCTTTCACCAGGTCTATCAATTTTGCCTTTGACTTTTATTCTGTGTCAGGTTGGAATCAAACGTTCTGATTCACAGAGTAGGAGCACAGAAATAGCTTCAAGAACTAACGTAACAGACTTTTAAGTAATGCAGTTTGTAGTTATCATTTCCCATCCCCAAAACTTCCAGCTTGCCTCTTGATAATATAAAGTAATGAATCTAATTTTAAATCAGTATTTCCTTTTTCTCTTTATATTTTCATGTTACATTAGTGTTCTTGGTTATTGCAAATATTAAGAAATAACTTACACATCAATAAAATTTCTAACTCTTCTTGTAAGCATATTTTAGCCATGAAAAATTGCATATCCTTGGGCATTATTTGTGGTGGAAATTGTTAGTTTTATAGACACCTTTTTTGTTTTTTAAAATCTTTACATATTTGGGCACAATTACTTCTGTACTTTCTTTGGATAATATCTAATAAAGCTAGCTGTTGTTAACCAAATTTTTGGTGACAGTTTATCTTTTGTAAATGATATCAGCAAAGCTGGAATGTTTTAGTCATGTTTTTCATTAATTGAAATCACAGGAATGAACTAACTAACTCCTCTAGTAAATTGAAAGACAGGGTGAAATTACTATTTTTCTTTTCTTTTTTTAATCTTTATTTATTTATTTATAATTTTGTAATTATAAATTTTTTTCTGGTTATTTTTTTAATTTTATAATTATAATTTTTGACAGTATATATGCATGAGTAATTTTTTATAACATTATCACTTGTATTCATTTTTCCAAATTTTCCCCTCCCTCCCTCTACTCCCTTCCCTAGATGACATGAAATTCCATACCTTTTACATGTGTTACAGTATAACCTAGATACAATATATGTATGTAAATTCAATTTTCTTGTTCATTGTTAAGTATTAGACTCTGAAGTAACCTGAGTAGATAGACAGTAGTGCTAACAATTTACATTCACTTCCCAGTTTTTCTTCTCCAGGTATAATGGTTTCTGTTCATCCTTGATCAACTGGAAGTGAGTTGGATCTTCTTTATGTTGAAGATATCCACTTCCTTCAGAATACATGTTCATACAGCATTTTTTTAAAAGTGTACAGCAATCTTCTGGTTCTGTTCATTTTACTCAGCATCAGTTGATGTAAGTCTCTCCAAGCCTCTCTGTATTCATCCTGCTGGTCATTTCTTACAAAGCAATAATATTCCATAACCTTCATATACCATAATTTACCCAACCATTCTCCAATTGATGGACATCCATTCATCTTCCAGTTTCTAGCCACCATTAAAGGGCTGCCACAAACGTTTTGGCACATACAGGTCCCTTTCCCCTCTATAGTATTTCTTTGGGATATAAGCCCAATAGCAGCACTGCTGGATCAAAGGGTATGCACAGTTTGATAACTTTTTGGGCATAGTTCCAAATTGCTCTCCAGAATGGCCATATTCTTTCACAGATCCACCAACAATGTGTCCCAGTTTTCCCACAGCCCCTCCAAAATTCATCGTTATTTGTTCCTGTCATCTTAGCCAATCTGACAGGTGTGTAATGGTATCTCAGAGTTGTCTTAATTTGCATTTCTCTGATCAGTAGTGATTTGGAACACTCTTTCATATGAGTGGATATCATTTCAATTTCATCATCTGAGAATTGTCTGTTCATATCCTTTGACCATTTATCAATTGGAGAATGGTTTAATTTCTTGTAAATTAGGATCAATTCTCTATATATTTTGGAAATGAAACCTTTATCAGGACCTTTAACTGTAAAAATATTTGACCAATTTGTTACTTCCCTTCTAATCTTTTTTGCTTTAGTATTGTTTGTACAGAAACTTTTTAGTCTGATGTAATCAAAATCTTCTATTTTGTGATCAATAATGATCTCTAGTTCTCCTCTGGTCATAAATTCCTTCTTCCTTCACAGGTCTGAGAGGTAGACTATTCTCTGTTCCTCTAATCTATTTATGATCTCATTCTTTATGCCTAAATCATGGACCCATTTTGATCTTATCTTGGTATATGGTGTTAAGTGTGGATCCATATCTAATTTCGGCCATACTAATTTCCAGTTTTCCCAACAGTTTATTTCGAATAATGAATTTTTATCCCAAATGTTGGTATCTTTGGGTTTGTCAAACACTAGATTGCTATAGTTGTACCCTTTTTTTCCTTTGTACCTAATCTGTTCCACTGATCGACTGGTCTATTTCTTAGCCAATACCAAATGGTTTTGGTGACTGCTGCTATATAATATAGCTTTAGATAGGTACACCTAGACCACCTTCATCTGACTTTTTTTTCAGTAGTTCCCTTGCAATTCTCGACCTTTTATTCTTCCATATGAATTTTGTTGTTATTTTTTCTAGGTCATTAAAATAGTTTCTTGGGAGTCTGATTGGTATAGCACTAAATAAATAGATTAGTTTGGGGAGTATTGTCATCTTTATTATATTCGCTTGGCCTATCCAAGAGCACTGAATGTCTTTCCAATTATTTAAATATGACTTTATTTTTGTGGCAAGTGCCTTGTAATTTTGTTCATATAATTCCTGACTATTCTTTGTTAGATGGATTCGCAAATATTTTATACTCTCAACATTTGTTTGGAATGGAATTTCTCTTTGTATCTTGCTGTTGCATTTTGTTGGTGATGTATAAAAATGCTGAGGATTTATATGGATTTATTTTGTACCCAGAAACTTTGTTAAAGTTGTGAATTATTTCTAATAACTTTTTATTAGAATCTCTGGGGTTTTCTAAGTATACCATCATATCATCTGCAAAGAGTGACAGTTTGATTTCCTCATTACCTACTCTAATTCCTTTAATCTCTTTCTCAACTCTTATTACAGGGGCTAGATTTTCTAAAACAATATTGAATAGTCATGGTGATAGTGGGCAACCTTGTTTCACTCCTGATCTTATTGGGAAAAGTTCCAGTTTATCTCCATTACATATTATGCTTACTGACGGTCGTAACTATATGCTCCTGGTTATTCTAAGGAATAGTCCATTTATTCCTATACTCTCAAGCGTTTTTAGTAGGAATGGATGTTGGATTTTATCAAATGCTTTTTCTGCGTCTATTGAGATGATCATATGGTTTTTATTAATTTGATTATTAATATGGTCAATTATACTAATAGTTTTCCTAATATTAAGCCAGCCCTGCATTCCTGGTATAAATCCTACTTGATCATAGTGTATTATCCTGGGGATGATTTTCTGAAGTCTTTTTGCTAATATCTTATTTAAGATTTTAGCATCAATATTCATTAAGGAAATTGGTCTATAGTTTTCTTTCTCAGTTTTCGATCGACCTGGTTAAGTATCAGTACCATGTCTGTGTCATAAAAGGAGTTTGGTAGGACACCTTCATCCCCTATTTTTTCAAATAGTTTATGTAACATTGGGGCTAATTGTTCTTTAAATGTTTGGTAGAATTCACATGTGAATCCATCTGGTCCTGGGGATTTTTTCCTGGGGAGTTGATTAATAGGTTGTTCTATTTCTTTTTCTGAAATGGGACTATTTAAGCAATCTGTTAATCTAGGAAGCCTAAATTTTTGGAGGAAGTCATCCATTTCACTTAAGTTATCAAATTTATTGGCATAAAGTTATTTATTATTTCTCTAATTTCCTCTTCATTGCTGGAAATATCCCCCTTTTCATTTGTTAGAATAACAATTTGATTTTCCTCTTTCTTTTTTCTGATCAGATTTACCAAAAGTTTATCTATTTTATTGGCTTTTTCATAAAACCAAATCTTGGTTTTATTTATTAATTCAATAGTTTTCTTACTTTCAATATTATTGATTTCTCCTTTTAATTTTAGTATTTCAAGTTTGAATTTTGGTTGAATTTGGTTTTAATTTGGTCTTTTTCTAGCTTTTTAAGTTGCAGACCTAATTCATTAATCTTCTCTTTCTCTGTTTTGTTCAAATAAGCCTCTAAAGATATAAAATTTCCCCTTATTACCGCTTTAGTTGCTTCCCGCAGATTTTGGTATGATGTCTCATCATTGTCATTATCTTGGGTGAAATTATTAATTGTTTCTATAATTTGCTGTTTCACCCAGTCATTCTTTAAGATAATATTATTCAGTTTCCAATTATTTTTTGGTCTATTTACCCCTAACTTCTTATTTAACGTAGTTTTTATTGCTATTGCATTGTGATCTGAGAAGAAGGCATTTATTATTTCTGCTATCCTGCATTTAATTTTGAGATCTTTATGTCCTAATATATGGTCAATTTTTGTATAGGTTCCATGAACTGCTGAGAAGAAAATATATTCCTTTATATCACCATTCAGTTTTCTCCAAAGGTCTATCATACCTAGTTTTTCTAATGTTCTATTTACCTTTTTAATTTCTTTCTTATTTGTTTTTGTGGTTTGATTTGTCTAAACCTGAGAGTGCAAGGTGGGGATCTCCTACTATTATAGTTTTACTGTCTATTTCTTCTTGCAACTCTCTTAACTTTTCTTTTAGAAAGTTATATGCTATATCACTTGGTGCATATATGTTTAGTATTGATATGGCTTCATTGTTTATGCTACCTTTTAGCAAGATACAGTTTCCTTCCTTATCTCTTTTAATTAGATCAATTTCTGCTTTTGCTTGATCAGAGATAAGGATAGCTACCCCTGCTTTTTTGGCTTTACCTTAAGCATAATAGATTCTGCTCCAACCTTTTACCTGTACTCTTTATGTATCTCCCTGCTTTAAGTTAGTTTCCTGTAAACAACATATTGTAGGGTTCTGACTTTTGATCCAGTCTGCTATCTGTCTCTGTTTCATGGGAGAGTTCATCACATTCATATTTACAGTTAAAATTACTAATTCTGTATTTCCTGCCATCATATTATCCCCAAATTATGCTTTTTTCCCTTGACCCACCTGAACCCTTTCCCCAATATTTAATTTATAGACCCCACTTGTGACACACAGCCCTCCCTTTTTAGTATCCCTCCCCCCTCCTTTTAAGTCCCCTCCCTTTTCTTGTACTCTTCCCTTATTCCCCTTTTCCTTTTCCCTTTTTCTCCCCCCTCTTTTAATGAGGTGAGAGAGAATTCTCTGAAAAACTAATATGTCAATTATTTACTCTTTGAGCCTACTCTGATGAGAGTAAGATTCACACAATGTTTCTCCCCCTCTCTAAATTCCCTCAAATGTGGTAGATTTTCTATGCCTCCTCCTGGGATGTAGTTTCCCTCTTTTAACACTTCTTCCCCTTTTTCTGATACTACCCCCTTCCTTTTCCTACTCCCCTTTTTTTATATCAGTAAAATCAAATTATCCATGCGGACTTTCTGTATATCCACAACAGAGGTACAGTTCTCAAGAGTTCTTTTTACCTTTTTCTGCTTCTCTTCAGTTTTATGGATGTAGATGAAATTTTTTGTTTAAGTCTCGTTTTTTTCTTAGAAACAAATGGAATTCTGTTTCATTAAATGACCATCTTCTTCCATGGAAGAAAATGCTAAACTTAGCTGGGTGGTTTATTCTTGGTTGCAATCCTTGATCTTTTGCCTTTCGGAATATCATGTTCCAGGCCCTTCAATGTTTTAATGTGGAGGCAGCCATATCTTGAGTGACCCTTATTGTGGCACCTTGATATTTGAATTGTTTTTTTCTAGCTGCTTGCAATATTTTTCCTTTGTTTGGTAGTTCTGCAGCTTAGCCACAATGTTCCATGGAGTTCTTTTTTTAGGGTCTTTTTCAGAAGGTTTTCGATGAATTCTTTCAATGCCTATTTTCCCTTCTGTTTCTATTATCTCTGGACAGTTCTCTTTGATGATTTCCTATAAAATAGAATCTAGACTCTTTTTTTGATCATAGTTTTTAGGAAGTCAATGATCCTCAGATTATCTCTCCTAGATCTATTTTCCAGGTCTATAGATTTTTCCCAGTAAGTATTTGACTTTATTCTCCATCTTTTCTTTTCTTTTTTTTTATTTTGTTTTTTTCACTGATTCTTGTGTTCTCAATGAATCATTCATTTCTATTTGTTCTGTCCTGATTTTTAATGAGTTATTTTCTTCATTCACATTTTTAGTTCTTTTTATATGCCCAATTGAGTTTTTAAATGAATTATTTTGCCCTATTGAATTTTTTCCATTTCCCTAATTTTTTTAGATAGTTATTTTCTTTTTCCAATTCACAAATCCTACTTTCTTGAGACTTTTTTATCTTTTCCAATTCAGAAATCCTACTTTTTTGAGAATTTTGTATCTTTTTCAATTCAGAAATCATACTTTCCTATGCTTTTTTAATCTTTTCTAATTCACAAATTTTGTTTTCCTGCACCTCCTTTGAATTCTTTATTTTTTCCAACTCAAATTTCAGGACGTTGTTATTCTCTATCATAGCTTCTCTTTCCTTTCCCCATTTTTCTTCCAACTCTCTTAACTTTTTAATAGTCTCTTCTAGGAGAGAGTTATTTGATGGGAGGCAGATATCATTCCCCTTTAGACTGTTATCTGCTGACTCTCTGCCATTAACTTCCTCAGGGTTGGATACCCGCTGTTTCTCTGTGTAGAAGGTATCAATCATTCTCTTCAGTTTCTTACTCATAGTAAAAAATCTGTTGGGGTCTGCCCTTGGGGTAAGAAGTTTATTTATTTATTTATTTACCAGCTTCCTCCCAGACTGGATGGATGCAGCAGGTCCTGTGCCTGAGCTAAGAGAGACCTCTGGGAGAGAGTTCCCCTCCCCCCTCCCTGGAAATGACTCAGAGGTATTTAGCATGGCTGCGCTGTGAGGCGTGCCCAGTGAAGGACCCCGCTGTGTGGCCTAGCCACTGCCCTGAGGTTTAATGCTGAACAGTGATGTCACTAACCCCAGCCAATGCATCCCGTGGGGCGTGGATATCAGCAGCTGACGTGAAAAGCCCTTGTGCTCAAAGTGGAAGTGTCTGCCTCGAAACCATGGTCCCTATTTCAAAGGTTTCGCTTCTCTTTGAGTTCTGCTTCTCTGGGAATTCCTTGGATGCTAGAGTTCCACTGCCTCAGGTTAAACCCGGCACTATGTGGATTAGATGTTGCCACAGATTGTGTCCCCCCTGTTCAGGCTCTTAACTACCCCAAAGAGAAGCCCCAGGCAGCAGAAGGCGGCTTCACAGCAATGCCGAGATCTAATAGGTCACTTCTGGATTGGGTCGATTAAGGATCTGGCTTTATATTTTAAAGTGGCTTGATTTCTCTTCTGAATTGCTGTTTTATAAGCAGAGAAGAGCTAATAGCCTGTGTCAGATTCCTCTATCTCAGTGGCTTCTCTGATCCCAGAGTTCTCCCCAGCCCAATCAGCACAGTGTGCTAGCACCTAACCCTGTCTGTGCTGGCCTTTTTTTTTTTTTTCCCCTCCCCTCAGAACCGACCTTTTCTGTTGAAATTCCAGATTCTCTTCAGCTGGTAATTTGTGCTTCTAATCCTTGTGGGTTTTATCAATCCAGCATTATTCTTGAGGCTGATTTAACTAATTGGTAATGAGGGAGGAAGGGAGTTTACAAATTCGTGTATCTTCTCTGCCATCTTGGCTCTGCCCCCCGGAATTATGATTTTTCTTTTTCTGGTAATGTAGTAAAGTAAATACCATGGATATTTTCTCTAGGTTATCCTTAAGTTTTCTTTGAGTTATGTATTTCATTCTATAAAGAATGGTGTCTATTAATGTAAAAGACTTATTAATTTAATCCACAAAGTAGAACAGTGAAATGTTATCTAAAGAGAACAATTGAACTCATTACCATGTTGTTGTTCAGTCATTTCAGTTGTATCTTATTCTTTGTGACCCTATTTGGAGCTTTCTTGACAAAGATACTAAAGTGCTTTGCCCTTTCCTTCTCCAGCTCATTTTATAGATAAGAAAACAGAGGCAAATCAGGTTAAATAACTTGCTCAAGGTCACATGGCTGGTAAATGTCTGAGACCAGACTTTTAACTTTACTCCATTGGGCTCAGTGTTCTATGTACTGAGCAACTTAGCTTCCTTTCGTATTACCATATTAGAGTTTTATTTTTCTCCCCACAAATATCCTGCTGCATGAAATAATAGCAGCTCCCATTTGTCTGTCAATTTATAGTTACAAAGAGCTTGTCTTACAATAGCACAGTGAGTTAGTTAGGACAAACTCTGTTGCATCCATTGTATTTATTCACTGTCTACCACTGTGTCTGACAAATAGCAAAAATTTAATAAATACTTGTTGAAATCTGTTGAATATTTTTACCTAGAGGTTCAGAGATGTTATTACTTTCCTAAAGTTACCAAATAATTGAAAACATCAGAACTCAAATTCAAGTCTTCTAAAACCTTTGCTATTTTCATGTTACCACAATGATTCTAATCTAGAATCTTGTCACTTTAAAGCTGGAAGGGATTTTGTTAATTGCCTACCATAAATCTTTCATTTTTCAGAGATTGATTAACATTTCCTAAAAACAGATACATGGAACTAGAGCATCCTACTTCCTTCAAATGAATTATACATCCCACCTATGGATTTAAAGGGTTCACACTTATTTTAAAAGTTATCAAGATTTCAAACATTTTCCTTTTGAGATGTTACTTTTAAGTTCCCTAAAGACTGATATTTGGATATGGCATGAATAGATCCTTTCCCAGTTTTCAGATGATATAATATAAGGAAGGATAGCTAACACTCTAGATGACTGAAAAATCAATATGTTAACAGTGTGATGTAGGGATGTGTGTGGAATCAAGATGGCAGAGTGAAGGCAGAAAGCTGCTTGAGTTCTCCCAGTTTCCTTTGAAAATGATATGAAACCAAGCCTCTGAGCACAGTCTGATGGAATGAAACCATTCTCCAGCTCAAGACAGATTGAAATGACTTCAAGAAAGCAGTTTCACTGCAGTGAAAGGGGTGTTTAGCTCAGCTCAGACAGAGTCTGGGAAAGCCAATGAGATGCTCTTAATCACAGCAGATCAGCAACTAGGATTCTCTGTCCTGGCTCAATAGAGAAGCAGATCAGTGGGTCAACCTTCAGTCCCAGCTCAGAAGGCAAATTGTTGGAAACCAGGCTTTTCTTGGAAAAAGCTAGCAAAGCTACCTTTTGCTAGCACATGAGACTCCCTGTGCTCAAAGCCAAAGCTCAGGGCTGCACAGGAAGCTTGGAACAATGCCCCATTTTACCTCAGGAGCACCCTGCAACCAAAAAAAAACAAAAAACAAAAACAAAAAAAGGGAATGAAAAAAAAAAAAAAGAAAAGAAAATGAGGTAGAAACAGAAAAGAACCTTGACCATAGAAAGCTACTATGGTGACAGGGAAAATCAAAACACCAACTCAGATGAGGACAAAATTCACAGAGGAAATCTTGAAGAATGATATGAATTGGTCTCAAACCCAAAGAGGCTTCTTGGAAGTGCTCATAAAAGACATTAACAGCCAAATAATAAGGTAGAAGGAAAAATGAGAAAAGAAATGAGAGGTATGCAAAAGACAGTCAATATCTTGGAATAGGAAGGCAATTCCTTAAAATATACAATTGGCCAAATGTAAAATAATCCACTGAATAAATCAATTCCTTAAAAAACACAATAGGCTAAATGCAAAAAAAAAAAAAAAATCGACTGAAGAAAACAACAACCTGAAAAGTAGAATTAATCAATGAAAAAAGAGATACAAAAGCTAACTGAAGAAAATCACAAATACTAGAATGGGGCAAATGGAAGCTAATGACTCTAGGAGCCAGCAAGAATCAGTCAAAAAGATGAAAAAATAGAAGAAAATGTACAATACATCAGTGGAAAAAATACTCGACCTAGAAAATAGATCCAGAAGAAACAGGTTAAAAATTATTGGCCTAACTGAAGGCCATGACCAGAAAAAGAGTCTGGATATCATTCTTCAAAAGATCATCAAGGAAAACAGATATTCTAGAAACAGAGAGGGAAATACTCAATCTGAAAGGGAGAAGATGAATTTTCATTGACGTAAGAGACTTTCAATCATTTATATTGAAAAAAAATAAAAGTAAACAGAAAATTTGATCTTCAAACACAGGACTCAAAAGAAGCATAGACCAGGAAATGGAAATCTCTTGGGACCTGACCACACCCACCCAACACCCAGAGTGATCAACACACTCTCAGAGTCTCAGAGAGTGGCCACTGTGAAGGAAGTGCAGCTATTGCTATTCCACTGTTGCTACATTGCTACCTCCAGTAGTCTATAGAGGAAGTTTGGTAATACCACACTGCCAAAAAAGCAGACTGCATTTACCTTTTTTTGTTTATTTTTTGTTTTCTTTCATTCTTTTTTTGTCAAAATGAGCAAAAAATTAAAGCAAACTCTAATTATAGAGAGCTTCTACATGGATAGAGAGCAGACTTCAAACCCTAAAGAGACTAAAAGTTTCTCCAGATGAATCCAAAAAGAAGGGAATATGATCTGGTCCCCACCACACAAGACTCTCATAGAAGAAATTAAAAAGGCTCTTACAAGAGAGCTAGAAGAAAAATAGGGAAAGAAAAGGGAAGCTTAGAAAGAGAGTCTGGATAAGTCATCCCACTCATTTAAAGACAGAGTGGATAAAAAAAATCAAATCCCTGGAAAACAGAATTAGTGAATTGGAAAAGGTAAACAATTCCAAGGAAAACAGAATTGGAAAAAAAGAAAATAGCTCTCTAAAAAAATTAAATTGGTGAAATGGAAAAAAAAATCCATAGAACAAAACAACTCACTTAAAAACTCAATTGGATAATTACAAAAAGAAACAAAAAAGTAAGTGAAGAAAATAATTCATTAAAAATAAGAAATGAACACATGGAAATGAATGACTTGAGGAGATACCAAGAAAGCAAAAAAATGAAACAATAGAAAAAATGTGAAATACTACTTGGGAAAACAGCAGACCTGGAAAAATAGATATAGGAAAGATAATCTGAGAATTATTGGACTTCCTAAAAATTAAGAGGAAAAAAAAAGAGCATAGATACTATTTTCCAGGAAATCATCAAAGAGAATTGCTCAGATGTTACAGAAACACAGGGTAAAAGAGACATTGAAAGAATTCATCAATCACCTACTGAAAGAGACCCCAAAATCAAAACTCGAAGAAATATTGTGGCTATATTTCAGCACTATCAGTCCAAGGAAAAGCAGCTAGAAAAAAAAAAAAAAAAGAATTCAAATATAGAGGAGCCACAATAAGGATTGCTCAGGATCTAGCAGTGTCCACATTAAAGGATTTAAGGACCTAGAATCTGATATTCTGAAAGGCTAATGAACTTAGTATGCAGCCAAGAATAACTTACCCAGCAAAAATGAGCATTTTTTTTCCAGGGAAGAAGATGGGCATTCAATAAAATAGGTGAATTTTATCTATTTCTGATGAAAAAAACAGAATTAAACAAAAAGTTGGATCTCCAAATATAGGACTCAAGAGAAAGATAAAAAGGTAAAAAGAAATATTGGGAACTATATTTCTGTTATAAATATACATAAAGAACACATGTATAACTTGGTTTTACAATTATAATATAAAAAAGAAACTAGATGTGGAAAGGAAATTGTACCAGAAAAAGGGTAAAGTGGGGGTACTACATCTCACGAAGAGGTAAAGAAAACCTATTATATCTGAGGGAAAGAAGGACTGGGGATGAACATAGTGTACACTCATCAGAATAGACTTAAAGAGAAAAATATTAGACAGATTTGATTTACAGAGAAACTTCTCCCACCTCATTGAAAAGTGGGAGAGAAAAGCGAAAAGGAGAGGAGTAAGCTGTGTGGAAGGGAATACAGAAATTGTGAGGAAAAGGGGTAAGAAAAGGGGAGGAAATCTAAGAGGGGGAGGGATCCTAAAAAGAGAGGGCTGTGAGAGGCAAGCGGTGCTCACAAGTTTAATACTGGGTAGGGGGGGAAGGGGAAAGGAAAGGAGAAAAGCATAAACAGGGGTTAACAAGAAGACAGATTAGTAATTCTGATCATAAATGTGAATGAGGTAAACTCCCCGATAAAGAGGAAGTGGATAGCAGACTGGATTAAAATCCAGAATCCTACAATATGTTGTTTACAGGAAACACACTTGAAGCAGGGTGATATACATAGAATAAAGGTAAAAGGCTGGAGCAGAATCTACTGTGCTTCAAGTAAAGTAAAAAAAAAAAAAAAAAAAGCAGTGGTAGCCATCCTGATCTCAGATTAAGCAAAAGCAAAATTTGATCTAATTAAAAGAGTAGCATAAATAATGAAGTAATAGCAATATTAAACATATATGCACCAAGTGGTGTAGGATCTAAATCCTTAAAAGAGAAATTAAGAGAGCTGCAGGAAGAAATAGACAGCAAAACTTTAATAGTAGGAGATCTCAACCTTGCACTCTCAGAATTAGATGAATCAAATCACAAAATAAATAAGAAAGAAGGCAAAGAGGTAAATAGAATACTAGAAAAGTTAGGTATGATAGATCTTTGGAGAAAACTAAATGGAGGCAGAAAGGAGTATACTTTCTTCTCAGCAGTTCTAGGAACCTATACAAAAACTGACCATATATTATGACACAAAAACCTCAAATTCAATTGCAGAAAGACAGAAACAGTAAATGCAGATCACAAGGCAATGAGAACTACATTCAATGAAAAGCCAGGGGAAAATAGACCAAAAAGTAATTGGAAACTAAATAATCTCATCCTAAAGAATGATTGGGTGAAACAGCAAATCATACACATAATTAATAATTTCACCCAAGAAAATGACAATAATGAAACATCATACCAAAATGTGTGGGATTGCAGTCAAAGTGGTAATACAGGGAAATTTTATATTTCTAGAGGCCTACTTGCACAAAATAGATTTAAAAAGCTAGAAAAGAAACAAATTAACCCCCCCCAGTCAAACACTAAACTTGAAATTCCAAAAATAATAGGAGAAATTAATAAAATTGAAAGTAAAAAATATTATTGAATTAATAAATAAAACTAAGACTTAGCTTTGTGGGAAAAAACCAATAACATAGATAAACCCTTAGTAAATTTGATTAAAAAGGAAAGAGGAAAATCAAATTGTTGGTCTTAAAAATGAAACTGAGAACTCGCCAGTAATGAAGAAGAAATTAGACCAATAATAGGAATGTCTTTGCCTAACTTTATGCCAATAAATTCGATAACTGAAATGAAATGGAAGAATACCTTCAAAAATATAGTTTGCCCAGATTAACAGAGAAAGAAGTAAATGCGTTAAACAGTCCCACTTTAGAAAAAGAAATAAAACTAGCTATTAATCAACTCCCTAAGAAAAAATCCCCACAACCAAATATTACATGTGAATTCTACCAAACATTTAAAGAACAATTAACTCCAATGCTATACAAGCTATTTGAAAAATTAGGTATTGAAGGAGCCCAGGTAGGTTGAAAACAGAGAAAGAAAATTATAGACCAATCTCCCTAATGAATATTGATGCAAAAATCTTAAATATAATATTAGCAAAAAGATAACAGAAAATCATCCCCAGGATAATAAACCATGACCAAGTAGGATTTATACCAGGAATGCAGGGCTGGTTCAATATTAGGAAAACTATTATGGAGAAGGAAGGAATTTATGACCAAAGTAAAACTAGAGATCATTATTGATTACAAAATAGAAAATTTTGATTATATCAAATTAAAAAGCTTTTGTACAAACATAACTAATACAAACAAGATTAGAAGGGAAGCAATAAACTGGAAAAAAACATTTTTACCATTAAAGATTCTGATAAAGGCCTCATTTCCAAAACATATAGAGAATTGACTCTAATTTATAAGAAATCAAGCCATTTTCCAATTGATAAATGGTCAAAGGATATGAACAGACAATTTTCAGATGATGAAATTGAAACTATTTTCACTCATATGAAAGAGTGTTCCAAATTACTATTGATCAGAGAAATGCAAAATAAGACAACTGTGAGATACCACTACACACCTGTCAGATTGGCTAAAATGAGAGGAACAAATAATGATGAATGTTGGAGCTGATGTGGGAAAATTATGGTATATGAATGTTATGGAATATTTTTGTTTTGTAAGAAATGACCAGCAGGATGAATACAGAGAGGCTTGGAGAAACTTAAGTGAACTGATGCTAAGTGAAATGAGCAGAACCAGGAGATCATTATATACTTCAACAACCATACTGTATGAGGATGTATTTTGATAGAAGTAGATATCTTCGACAAAGAGAAGATCCGGTTCAGTTCCAAATGATCAATAATGGACAGAATCAGCTACACCCAGAGAAGCAACACTGAGCAATTAACATGGACTACTTGAATTTTTGTTTTTCTTACCTGTTTATTTTTACCTTATGAATCCATTTTTTCTTGTGCAACAAGAGAACTGTACAGATATGCACACATATGTTGTATCTAAGACATACTAACCCATGTAACACGTATGAAACTTCCTGCCATCTAGGGGAGGAGATGGAGGGAGGGAAGGGAAAAGTTGGAACAGAAGTGAGTGCAAGGGACAATGTTGCAGAAATTACCCATGCATATGTTCTGTCAATAAAAAGCTACAAAAAAAAAAAAAAAAAAAAGGATTGGTATCTGTTATTGGGGCAGTTAAAGGTGGGCATCACATGATGGAGGGTGTGCTTGTAATGAACTTTGATGTGATGATATCAAAGAAAAAGTCATAGATCTCACTAAGGAATGGGATTTTAAATTTATATATGAAACTGTCTTTAAAAACCCTTAACAATTCAGAATATCAGTTCACAAAAAGGCTCTTTTAGCTTCTTAAACTGTGATTAGCTTTTCACATTTACCATTGAGAAAATGATGATGTGTTTCATAATGGCATTTTTTTTTAAGCAGCAAGATTTTTATTTAAAAAAGGATGTTTTAATGTCTTCAATCCTTCAATCTTGGAGATACTGAGGACAAAGACACCTGGCTGTCCTGGAAGTACTCAGAAAGTATAAAATCTCATTCTTCCCTGCTGGATTTAGAGATAGAGGCACCTCTCCACATATCACTGGCTTCATGTCATCAAGGCATGCAGCTCCTCCCATCTTTATGTGAGGAAGTCTTCTATAATCAGTGGAGTAACTCCTTACTTAGACTATCCCTAATGGGTGATAAGGGAAATCTGAAACTTCAAGGGAGGAAAGTACAAAGTGATTCCAGGCAATCCAAACCTCAATCTGCAGCTAGACTTGGGGATCTACTAAGACTAGCACCCTTGATGAGCAAAGAAAAAAAGATATGGAAAAGTAACTTGAAAAAACTGTTATGAATTTGAAACCTTGAAAAATGTCATCCTGGTTTAATTTCAAAATAGACTTCTCTGGGCTCAATTTAATTTTTAATGAATAGTTTGAACAATTTTTACAATTAGAGGCTTTGATAACTTAGTAGCTTTTGTAGCTTACCCAAGAGACAGGCAGCCTAATAGAGACTTGAACTTGGATTTGAATCCTGTCTCAGAAACTAGATGTATGATCTTCATGTGTAAAATGGGACTAATAATAATAATAATAATAATAAGTAAAAAATTATACTATTCTCTTAGCATTGCAGTGAGGTTCAAATAAAGAAATTTATGTTAGATATCTTGCAAAACTTAAAGTGCTATGTAAATATTAATTATGATTCTTAACTCTCCATAATGATATATAATGTAATGTAAAATATTTTTACATAAAGGAAAATAGAAACATGATATGTATCTCTGTTTAGGGGGAAGTTTTTGAAATAAAAACAAGAGGCAACCCTTGGTTTCTGGGGAGAAAGCAAAACAGAAAATCAACAACAAGAAAACAAATATAAAATGACTTCTTGGTTATATTTTTTTATCACATCCTCTAATTAGCTAATTTTGTGAATGTAGAAAGCTCCTAAATATCCTATTACTAATCTCTGAGTTGTTTAGTTCCATCTTTGTTTTCTAAAGGTTACAATTTTAATCCTCCTACTAAAAAGATAGATAATTAACATTCTACCTTATAGTGTCTCCATAACATCTGTAGACTTTTCACAATTAATCAAGTTTTTCTGCAAGCATGATTGATTTTTGCTGAGAAACTTAGGGAATAAATCCTTTCTTTAGTAATAACTTTGTTGTTATGATACTGGGGAAAAATTCTTTCAGAGGAACTCAATTTAGAATACTAATTTGAAGTACTAATCTCTAGCTACTTAAATTGAGCATCATAAATGTTACATGACAGAAACAAAAGCCTTGGATGTAAGGTATTTTGGAAAATGTAAATATCTTAAAATTTTGATAAATCAGAAAGGGCCAAGATGTTATCTAATTGAGGGATACTTAACATTTTTGAATCATAGTCACACTTGTCAGTCTGGAAAAGTCTGTGGACTCTTAGAATAATATTTTGATATTTTGAAAATCAAAAATAAAATACTTAGGATTATAATTGAAATGCAGTTATCAATTTGAGCTTCAATGAGTATTTATTAGCTACCTACTATATACCAGACACTCTGCAAAGCACAATGACAAAAGCTGAACTATTGCTAGCTTCAAATATCTTCAAAAATAACATATACATGTGAATAAAATATATGCAAAATGAATACAATAGTGGTTTGCATGGGGCAGTTTAGAAATCAGGAAAGGTTTTGTTTAGAAGTTTGTATTTGAAGGAAACTAGGGCCTCCAAGAAGCAGAGATGAGGAACGAGAATATTCTAGAAATGGGGTATGGCTCCTTTTTTTAATAGAGTATGGAGGTTAGAGATGGTATGTGAATACAACCTATTGTTGTAAGTAGGCCAGAATAACTAGAAGAAACCAACTTGTAGAGTAATATGTAAATACTGGAAATATAGTTATAATCTGTTTGTGAAGAGCTTTAATATTAGGCAAAGGAGTTAAATTTTATTCTTGAGTTAATAGAGGACCTTTAGAATTTGTTAAGTGATATATGTTATGGGTTATATGTTATGCATCACTACATGGAAGATAGATTCAGTGGGGAGGGAGTTAAGAAAGCAAGAATGATTAGGCTATTGTGATGGTCTGGGAGAGTTGATGAAGGCCAAACTTATTGTGGTGGCCATGTGAGTAGAACATGGGATTATAACCAATAAATGAATCAACACGTAAAAAGTATTTGATTCTTACTAAGGGTAAATGCTAGGAATTTGAATATAAGCAGAAAAAAAGGGATCTTCAGATATCCTCTTTTAAAAGTGGTCATTTCAGAAATAGTTCTATATTTATGGAGACAAGTTAATTTTCCTGTGTATTTGTTTCTCCACCTTTGAATTTTAACCTTATATAACACTTTTATTCTTAAGAGTACAGATAATGATAACAGAGTTGATCAAGGAGATGGAAAGTGATTGTAATTCTGTGAAGGCTTTTAATTTAAGCAAATTACTTCTGCTAACCGGTTTCTATATAACAATTGAATAAAGTCTTTTCTTTTTTACATTCTGAGTGAATCTTTTATTTGGAATGTTTCATGCAGTCATTCTATCTCAAGTTATGAACTTGCAAGACCATTATTTGGGATTAATCCACATATATTAGGTTATATTTCAAAAATAACTGTGCTAAGAATGAGAAGTAAGACAAAGATCATTAAGATATAATCCCTTTCTTCTAAGAACTTATTAAAAATGACATAATATGTGAATTGGTCATCCAGTTTTGGATCTGCTACTTACCATTCACAAGATCTTGGATAAGGTCCATTTAACTTGTCCTATCAATGGGGGCTGCTACAAAGCTCAAATAAGATAGTGCATATGAAAGTATTTTGAGGCTAAATGCTCTCCATAAATGTTTCCTTGACATAGATCAGAATGTAATCTTGAGGGAGGGGGCTATTTCATTTTTTTTTATCTTTGTATTGCTAGTATAGGGCCAAGAACACAATAAGTACTTAATAAATGCTTCTTGAGTGATTAGTGCTCCTGATAGTAACAACATAAAATTAAATGAGATGTCTTTTTTTGCCCTTAGTAATTCATTTGTATCTATAGGGTAAAAAGCATCAGTAAATCTATGAACATTTATTAAATATGTACTATATGCCAGGCACTGAGCTAAATAATGGGGACACAAAAAAAGACAAAAAACATTCTTGCTTGGAGGAGATAAACAAGTAAATATGTATAAAGAAGGTATTTATAGGAAAAAAAATATATATATTACACACACACACACATATATACATATATGATGTACTTAATATTCACCAAACTTAGGACTGGACTAGGCACCACTCATTTGCATTTTTTTGGCATTGGAACACCTGGTTTGGGAGTTTATTCGAATGAGTTCTGCTGGCTGTTCATTTGAATGGGAGCATTTTTCTCCTACTCAGAGAAGTATGAAATTGTTGTCTGGTGATTATTTTGCTCAATTCTAGAAGTGTCTGGTAAAGGTCATAAATTCTGGATACTGAAGTGAAAGTCTGTCTTTGTATTCATCCTGGATAATCAGCAGAATGTTGTGTGTTTTGGCAAAGAAATATGAAGCAATAGATGATGATGATGATGATGATGATGATGATAATGATGATGATGACAACGACAAAAAGTGAATTCATCCTGGGAAAAGGATTTTGAAACTAAATCATTGAATTAGGTACCAGCATTTCAAAATGCGAACTAGAAAATCAGACAATAGAACATCTACAAATAAATATTTTGATCAGGTGGAAAAATAAAAAAAAAAAAGCTCTAATACAACTGAAAGTGTAGTTATTGATTTCTGAGGAGATAGGATTGCTAGAGGCTGAAATGCCTTTATGATTAAATCACAAGCTTCAGCTGTGGCATCAGTGTTTCTTTCAGTCAAAAGCATAGAGGATATCTGCAGATCCCTAGAGCTGTTTCTCTGAGTATATTAGTAAAACATAAATATTTCCCTAAGGGGGCTTTGATCCAGTGTAGAATTAGCTGTCTGAAGTTGATGATTTTAGTTTTTCTTACAAAGATCTATAGAAACTATTTGACTTCCTCTGACAGATCTAGGAATTAAAACAGATAACAAAGGAAACTTTCTTATTTATTTAATGCTCTGCAGAAAGTCAGAAAAAGTCAGGACTCCTACTATCCTGACCTTTTATATTTTCACTATCTGCATCAGTTGCAATTGGCTTTTTGTGCTTGAAGGTATTGTGTTTAAGTTAAAGGAACAGCAGATTCAAAGCATTTTGAGTTGCTTTTCAGCCAAATCCTAGTTGTTAAATAAATGATGCTTTTTATTTCACTATTTTTTTCATGATAAATGAGAAAAAAACAAGCAAAACCAAAAATCAACTCACCTTTGGAAATATTGGGAATTTTAAAAGATGTAGGCATCTCAGGTAAGAACTCAAGGACTTATGACTTGAGTTATGCTGTTCAACTGGTATATGTGGTACTTGTAATCCAGCCTGGAGCTGGCAAATGTCTTGATTAGGAAACCCGAGCTATGTGTGAGTGACAAAATTAGTGGATTTCCGCAGTGAGTCCAAGTGAGCCATTAGGAGTAGAAAGCGACCAGGCTGCTTAGAGAAGAGTAAGTAAACAAGCCTATTTGGGATACAGAGCAATCCAAAGCTTCCTTGCCCATTTATACAGAGAATGGATCTGTGGATGTTTGGAGAATTTTCAGCCTGCAATATTAGGGAAATTCAACTTTGAAAATTGCCAGCCAACATAATAATATTCACTTACAAGGAAGCTAATGTAAACAATTTTCTAACTAGGCATTGCAGGTTGAGTATGATGCCAGGAATTAAGATCAAGGGTGAGAAAATATTCCCCTTTATTCCAGATTCTAACTTCAATTAGAAATCTACTTCTTTTTCCTGTTAGACTCCAGGCCAGGAATGAAAATGTGGTAGCAAGAAAGGGACACAAAAAAGATATAGTAATAAAGATCTTTATAATTGGGTGGGAGATTGTAAGAGGTTTTTTGAACCTCTTTCATTTTACGGGTTTAATGGAATGATTGATAAATGAGGGCCAAGACTTAGACGTATGTGCAAAAGTAGGAGTTTGCTGGGACAGATAGCAGAAATCTATACTATTATAGGATGAAAGGGCCCAAATGTCTACTTTAGAACATAGACAGATACTCTGTAATTATTTCCTCTTTTAATATTTCATATTAAGAAAGATGGTTGTATTGGCTGCTAAGCTTTAACTACATATGTATACATGAAGTCCTAACTAACCAAAGTGATCTACTCTGATGAGCAAGATGATAATTGCTTAAGCTGCTAAGTGGATCTACAATCTACAATCTACTATCTTTACCTGGAAAAATGAAGTTATGAACATATGCTCATATTGTTGTTTCTGTTGTGTTTCATTTTTTTCTAAAGGTAAATGAGAATTGGAGTTGGAATGGAATATGGTATGACCTTCTAAACTTAGGAAGATTAGAAGAGGACCAAAATTCCAAGAATTGTTGTCCATAGCAGTGTTGACTGGAAATCTGGTGAGGAAATATAGTTTCAAAGAATGAACCAGCAAAGGCCGTTCTTCCTCTTAAGGTGCATGGATAGGAAGCAGTTATAGAATTTCTCTTCTGAAATGGAATTCCAGACCCCTCCATCTCATGTCATCATGGATTTCTTGAACCAGCCTTAGCAAGCCCCAATGTCTTTGCATACTTATAGGCCTGGGGGCAACTCAGAAAATTGCTCTATACAACAATTAGAAAACTGAAGTTTAGAGAGATTAAAAGACTTGTTCAAAATCACAGATATTAGTAACAAAACTAAGGCTAGAATCCAGTTTTCCTGACTCTCGAGAGATTATTGTTTTCATGATAACAGGGAGTTTCATTAGCATTACTTCTGCTAATGTAAAGTGACTAGTCAGGAAGAATACTTTTTCTCAGGACCAAGGATCTGGAAGATGCATAAAAGAGTCAACCAGTTAATTGCCCAACAAACATTTATGGAGAAGCACATTCTAGGCATTACACTAAGTGCTGGGCATACCAAAAAAGAAAAAAAAAACCCTTTTTACCCTTGAGAAAATTGGATTTCATTATGGAGATACAAAATTTTGACAGATAAAGTTTCTAATTAAATATCAGAAATATACCCCCAAACTGTTATGGGCAGGCACTAAAACTTAAACATTGAAAAGACTGATGTGTTCCAAGAAGTAGAGGTTAGGAAAAAGAATGTTCTAGGCATTGTGGACAATGTATACAAAGTCATGGTGGCAAGAAATGAAATTTCATGTACAGGGAACAGCAAGTGGTTCAGTGGTTCAGAATTACAAAGGCATGTTATATATAATAAGCCTGGAAAAATAGTTTGGAGGCAGATTGTGAATGCCAAATAGAGGAAGTTGAATTGTCCCCAAAAGAATGAAGAAATATTAAAGCTTCATGAACAAAGGAATAGTATGGTCAGATTTCACATGCCTCATTCTCTGATCATGAAACAATATTACATTTAGCAGAATACAAAAGTCTTCAAGTAAAATACTTATGATAATGTGCAGAAAATTGCCCTAAAATATGTGAGTATAATATACAAAAATGTCCATGTTTGCTAGTCAGTTAGAGAGAGGAAGAATTTTAAATTTGGACAAATTCTTAAACTATTATGTAAAACTTATATTCAGAGATAATTAATTTGAATATTTTCTCCTTGTATTTTTTTTGTCATAATTTTTAGTTTAAGTCATTTTCTGTCCACTTTTGGTTTAGATGATCCAACTATCATGTAGATAGTTGAACACCACTACTTTCTTAAATATTTAAAAGTGGCTTAAATATGCTCTCCTTGAGGGCAAGCATTCCCAATATCTTCAACTAATTCTTAGATAGTCTGACATTTTCTGAAGGTTCTCCAGCTTGCTGATTCTGTGCCTGAAAAAGGGGCACTGCAGAATAACATTCTATCTAAAGAGAATGTGGTAGCCAATTTTTCTTTTTTTTTCCTGGCTCTTCAGGGCAGTGTAAAATCATATTGCTCTTTTGACTTCAGTTTTTACATTACTATATCTTATTTAGCTTGCAGAACTTATAAAAACCCCTCAAATCTCTTTCATGTACACTATTATAAGGTAACACAATACCGGAAAGAACACTGTCTTAGGAGTCACAGGATCTGAATTTAGCTACTTCCATTGTGATCTTGGGTCAAAAGTGCTTTGGCTTTCAGTACATTCTACAAATTAAATGAGGGACAATGTGATCTTTGTGGAGCTTTTCAGTTCAAAATATATTCAAGATATCCCATGATTTGTATAATAATTCTTTTTCCATTATAACTGAGCAAATGATTATTTTAAACCAATTATAGGATTTTACATTTATAGTCATTTGATTTCATATTAATAGGATCAATTATGGGGGCAGCTAGGTGGCACAGGGAATAGAGCACCAGCCTTGAATTCAGGAAGACCCGAGTTCAAATCTGGTCTCAGACCCTTAACACTTCCTAGCTGTGTGACCATGGGCAAGTCACTTAACCCCAGCCTCAAAAAAAAAAAAAAAAAAAAAAAAAAATCAATTATGTAGACTATCAAAATATTTTTGGTTTAAGAGACACATAAATATTTATTTATTCAGTGCCATACTAATCAAACTACTAGAAAATTACTTTACAGAGCTAGGAAAAAAGTCACAAAATTCAACTATAAGCACAAAAGGACAAGAATATAAAAGGATTCACTAAAAAAAAATGTATAAGAAGGGGGCCCAACAGTACCAGATCTCAGACTATACTACAAAATAACAACAACAAAAAAATGCACTGAGTAAGAAATAGAGTGGCTTATTGGTAGAATGGATTAGGTATACAAATTATAGAAGTATAAGAACACAGTAACCCATTTCTGACAAATCCAAAGATCTTAGTTTTTAGAGCAATTATCTGACAAAAATTGCTTGGAAAATTGGAAAATTATCAGTCAGAAATTGTACAGACCAATATTACTTACAATATACCAAGAAAAGTTCAAAAAAGGTACATAATTCAGACACAAAAATGATATAATAAACAAATTGGGGCAGTAAGACTTTTTCCCAATTAATAAATGATCAAATGATACAAAAAGGCAGTTTTTAGAGGAAAAAAATCAAAGTTATCAAATTAATTCTGTAGTACCACCTCAAATACATCAAATTGGCTAAAATGGCAGATACTGAAGTTGTGAGAAAAAACATACACTAATGTTGGTGGAGGTGTGAACTGGCCTAACTATTCTGGAGAACAATTTGGAATAATGTTCAAAGTGGTAGAAAACTGTGCATGCTTTATGACCCAGAAGTACTGCTGATAACATAATTTCTACTTCAAAAAACAAGAAAAAAAGGAAAACGACCCATATGCATAAAAATATTTATAACATCTCTTTTTGTGGGAACAAAAAATTGGAAACTGTGGGAATGACCACCAAATGGGGAATAGCTGGGCAAGCTATGGCATAAAAATGTAATAGAATAGTATTATGTTGTAAAAACTGATGAGCAGGACCATTTCAGAAAACAAAACAAAACAAAAATAAAAACTTGGGAAGACTTAAATGAACTGATGCAAAGTGAAATGAGCACAATAAAAGTAATATCGTAAGGATAAACAAGTATGAAAGACATAGTAACTCTTTTCAATACAATGTCTATCAGAATTCTAAAGAAAAAATGATGAAAATGTTATGTTATCTTTAGATAGAGAACTGATAGACTCAATATATAGATCTAAGTCTATTTTTAAAATCTTTATTTTTCTTCACCAGGAAGATGGTGGTGGGACTAAACCTTTATTAACTATCCATTACAAGGAATCAAAATTGTCTCCAACTAAACTGATATATTAGTATACAAATTGGCTTCTTTCTCCTTTCCTCATATACATACAGAGTGTACAAACCCTGAGTGATTATAGAAAATCCAAAACATATCAATAATACTTCTATCCCAAGGGCCTCCTTTCCTCCATCTACCCATCCCAACTATTGCACTTCCCCCCCACCCCCACCCCAAGCCTAAATAGTTACTCTGAAAAAACTTATAGACTCAGAGAAGCACTATTTACAGCATGGAAGAAAGGGGTGGGGAGATGAAGACAATTAGAGAAGTAGGGGTAAATCAGCCCCCAAGTCCAGTGTACTGGGATCAGGAGAAAGATGAACAACAGAGCAAAGAAACAGTTGTAGGGGAAGTGATAAAAGGCTATCTGTTCCCACTTTCTTTCTTTCCTACCTCCAAAATTCTCAATCACTTGTATCCAGTGTGTGACAGAAAAAAGGAACTGGTGGGAGCTATAGCTAGCTAGTGTCTTCCAGTGGAACACAGTTGCCTAAATATCTATTTAATATGCGTCTTTCCTCATATTGAGAATTGCTGAGGTCAGAGGAAATACTAATCCCAGGGCCAGATGGTTGGTTGGGGAACAGGAAAAACAGACCAGGAAAAAGGGAAAGAGATGTAAGGAGAAAAGGAGGGCATCATGAAAGAAAAGTCAAAAAGAGAAGAGAACACATAATACACACCTCACTCAGCAAACATGGTCTATCCTTTTTTCCTCTGCTTTCATTTGGGGTAGTTTTGCATACAACAGAGAAAAGACTAAAAAAGAGAAGAGATAGTATAGTGGAGATCATGGGATTAAGGATCAAAAGATATGGGAATGGAAGAAAGAGTTAGGAAGGGGTGATGGGAACGGTAGAATTGTGACCTTTTATCCAGCTTGAATTATGAATTATTATAATTATTGAATTATGCCAGAAAGGTGGGTAGGTGAATGAAGAGTAAATGACAAGATTCACACTATATTGAAAGCATTTTCTCTTTGATATAGGTATAGAAGGTGAAAGAGGGGTGTCATTCCTCTTGTTCTTGGCTCCTACACTGAAGCATCAGTTCATAGAGTCCCAAAGGGCAAGGAATGCCAGGTATACCTACAGTCCTTGGTGTCTGAAGAACTCTCTCGTATTTTCAGTGACTTGCTTGTCAGTAAGCTGCCTAAAAAGCTGTGCTCGAAGATGGCGGAGAAGAAACACACGACTCTGTGAACATACTTACTCCCTCACAACCAATTAGATAAATCAGCCTCAGAAATAGCGCTGGACTGATAGATACCACAAGGACTGGAAGCACAACTTACCAGCTGAAGAAAATCTGGAGTTTCAACAGAAAAGGTCAGTTCCCAGAGGAGGAAGAGAGAGGCCAGCACAGACAGCTGGGTGCTAGCATACTGCGCTGATTGTGCTGGGAAGGGCTCTGGGATCAAAGAAGCCACTGAGATAAAGGAATCTGGCACAGGCTGTTAGCTCTTCTCTGCTTATAATATAGCAGTTCAGAAGAGAAATCTAAACTACTTTAAAAATTCAGATAGATTAGATTTTCCCAGATCCTGGGGGTGACTCAGCAGATCTCAGCACCGGGGGTGTGGCCCCTAGCTCCCACCTGAGACTAGTTAAGAGATTGAGAAGTGGGCAGATACGGCCCAAGGCAACACACACTGCCTAGCTCAGCTGGAGGGTGTGGAACTCAGCTCCAGAATTCCCAGAGAAGTGGAACCATTAAACTAGGGACCACGGTTTCTGGCAGACACTTTCAGTTTGAGCACAGGGGCTTTTCAAGTCACCTGCTGCAGACATCCACGCCCCACCGGGACGCATAGGCTGGGCTTTGTGCTGTCTTTACTGTTCAATCTCAAACCTCAGGGAAGCCACTAGAACACAACGCCCTCAAGGCACAGCAGTGCTAGTCACCTCTGAGGCACTTCCAGGGAGGGGGTGGGGAACTCTCTCCCAGAGCTCTCTCTTAGCTCAGGCGCAAGAGCCGCTGCATCCATCCGGTCTGGGAGGAAACTGGTAAAGAAGTAAATAATTTCCTACCCCAGGGACAGAACCCAAAAGATTTTTTAAGTATGAACAAAAAAGCCAGAAAAACTATAGATTCCTTCTACACAGAGAAAGAGCGGGTATCCAACCCCAAGGAAGTTAACAGCAGAGAGTCAGCAGATAACAACCTAAAGGGGAATGATTCCTGCCCACCATCACATAACTCTCTCCTAGAAGAGACTATTAAAAAGTTAAGAGAGTTTGAAGAAAAATGGGGAAAGGAAAGAGAAGCTATGATAAAGAATAACAACGCCCTGAAATTGGAGTTGGAAAAAATAAAGAATTCACAGGAGATGCAGGGAAACAAAATTAGTGAATTAGAAAAGGTAAAAAAATCACAGGAAAGTAGGATTTCTGAATTGGAGAAGATAAAAAAGTCTCAAAAAAAATTAGGGAAATGGAAAAAAATTCAATAGAGCAAAATAATTCATTTAAAAACGAAATTGGACATTTACAAAAAGAACTAAAAACTGTGAAAGAAGAAAATAACTCCTTAAAAGTCAGGATGGAACAAATAGAAATGAATGATTCACAGAGAACCCAAGAATCAGTCAAACAAAACAAAAAAAAAAAAAAAAAATGAGAAGCTGGAGAACAACATCAAATACTTACTGGGAAAATCCATAGACCTGGAAAATAGATCCAGGAGAGATAATCTGCGGATCATTGGACTTCCTGAAAACTATGACCAAAAAAAGAGCCTAGATTCTATTTTACAGGAAATAATCAAAGACAACTGTCCAGAGATAATAGAAACAGAAGGGAAAGTAGATGTGGAAAGAATTCATCGAACTCCTTCTGAAATAGACCCTAAAAAAAGAACACCAAGGAATATTGTGGCTAAGCTGCAAAATTACCACACAAAGGAGAAAATCTTGCAAGCAGCTAGAAAAAAACAATTTAAATACCAAGGTGCCACAATAAGGGTCACTCAAGATCTGGCTGCCTCCACATTAAAAGATAGAAGAGCCTGGAACCTGATATTCCGTAAGGCAAAAGATCAAGGACTGCAACCAAGAATGAACTACCCAGCTAAGTTTAGCATCTTTTTCCATGGAAGAAGATGGCCATTCAATGAAATAGAGGAATTCTATATGTTTCTAAGAAAAAAACCAGACTTAAACAAAAAATTTGATCTACATCCACAAGACTGAAGAGAAACAGAAAAAGGTACACAGAACCCTTAAGAACTGTAACTCTGTTGTGGGTATATAAAAAGTACTCAAGGATAATTTGATTTTACTGATATAAAAGACAAAAAAGGGGGGTGTAGTAAAGGGAAGGAGGTCGGTTCAGAAAAAGGGGAAGGAATGATAAAAAGAGGGAAACTACATCCCAGGAAGAGGCATAGAAAATAAACCATATCTGAGGGAATTTAGTGAGGGGGAGAATCATTGTGTGAATCTTACTCTCATCAGGAGAGGCTCAAAGAGTAAATAATTAACATATTTGTTTTTCAGAGAATTTTCTCTCACCTCATTAAAAGGGGGGAGAGGAAAAGGGAAAAGGAAAAGGAGAATAAGTGAAGGGATTTGGAGGGAGGGGGGAGGGATACTAAAAAAAAGGGAGGGTTGCGCGTCACAAGGGGGGTCTGTAAATTAAATATCGGGGAGGAGGATCAGGGGGGTCAAGGGAAAAAGCATAATCTGGGGATAATATGATGGCTGGAAATACAGAATTAGTAATTTTAACTGTAAATGTGAATGGGATGAACGCTCCCATCAAATGGAGACGGATAGCAGATTGGATCAAAAATCAGAACCCTACAATATGTTGTCTGCAGGAAACACACTTAAAGCAGGGAGATACATAGAGAGTAAAGGAAAAAGGTTGGAACAGAGCCTATTATGCTTCAGGTAAAGCCAAAAAAGCAGGGGTAGCTATCCTTATCTCAGATCAAGCAAAAGCAGAAGTAGATCTCGTTAAAAAAGATAAGGAAGGAAACTATATCCTGCTGAAAGGTAGCATAAATAATGAAGCCATATCAATACTAAACATATATGCACCAAGTGGTATAGCATCTAACTTTCTAAAGGAAAAGTTAAGAGAATTGCAAGAAGAAATAGACAGTAAAACTATAATAGTGGGAGATCTCAACCTTGCACTCTCAGATTTAGACAAATCAAACCACAAAACAAATAAGAAAGAAATTTAAAAAGTAAATAGATCATTAGAAAAACTAGGTATGATAGACCTTTGGAGAAAACTGAATGGTAATAGAAAGGAATATACTTTCTTCTCAGCAGTTCATGGATCCTATACAAAAATAGACCATATATTAGGACATAAAGATCTCAAAATTAAATGTAGGAAGGCAGAAATAATAAATGCTTTCTTCTCAGATCACAATTCAATAAAAGCTACATTCAGTAAAAAGTTAGGGGTAAATAGACCAAAAAGTAATTGGAAAATGAATAATCTGATCTTAAAGAATGACTGGGCAAAACAGCAAATTATAGAAACAATTAATAATTTCACCCAAGATAATGACAATGATGAGACGACATACCAAAATCTGTGGGATGCAGCTAAAGTGGTAATAAGGGGAAATTTTATATCTTTAGAGGCTTATTTGAAGAAAATAGAGAAAGAGAAGATTAACGAATTGGGCTTACAACTTAAAAGGCTAGAAAAAGACCAAATTATAAACCCCCAACCAAAAATTAAATTTGAAATACAAAAATTAAAAGAAGAAATCAATAATATTGAAAGTAAAAAAACTATTGAATTAATAAATAAAACCAAGAGTTGGTTTTATGAAAAAGCCAATAAAATAGATAAACCTTTGGTTAATTTGATCAGAAAAAAGAAAGAGGAAAATCAAATTGTTAGTCTTACAAATGAAAAGGAGGATCTTTCTAGCAATGAAGAGGAAATTAGAGAAATAATAAGGAGTTACTTTGCCCAACTTTATGCCAATCAATTTGATAACTTAAGTGAAATGGATGACTTCCTCCAAAAATATAGGCTCCCTAGATTAACAGAGGAGGAGATAAATTGCTTAAATAGTCCCATTTCAGAAAAAGAAATAGAACAAGCTATTAATCAACTCCCCAGGAAAAAATTCCCAGGACCAGATGGATTCACATGTGAATTCTACCAAACATTTAAAGAACAATTACCCCAATGTTACATAAACTATTTGAAAAAATAGGGGATGAAGGAGTCCTACCAAACTCCTTTTATGACACAGACATGGTAATGATACCTAAACCAGGCAGATCGAAAACTGAGAAAGAAAATTATAGACCAATTTCCTTAATGAATATCGATGCTAAAATCTTAAATAAGATATTAGCAAAAAGACTTCAGAAAATCATCTCCAGGATAATACGTTATGATCAAGTAGGATTTATACCAGGAAGGCAGGGCTGGTTTAATATTAGGAAAACTATTAATATAATTGACCATATTAATAATCAAATTAATAAAAACCATATGATCATCTCAATTGATGCAGAAAAAGCATTTGACAAAATCCAACATCCATTCCTACAAATAACTCTTGAGAGTATAGGAATAAATGGACTATTCCTTAGAATAATCAGGAGCATATATTTAAGACCGTCAGTAAGCATAATATGCAATAGAAATAAACTGCAACCTTTCCCAGTAAGATCAGGAGTGAAACAAGGTTCCCCACTATCACCATTACTATTCAATATAGTACTAGAAACGCTAGCCTCGGCAATAAGAGCTGAGAAAGAGATTCAAGGAATTAGAGTAGGAAATGAGGAAATCAAACTATCACTTTTTGCAGATGACATGATGGTATACTTAGAGAACCCCAAAGACTCTGCTAAAAAGCTACTAGAAATAATTCAAAATTTCAGCAAAGTGGCAGGATACAAAATAAATCCACATAAATCCTCAGCATTTTTATATATCACTAACAAAATGCAACAGCAAGAGATACAAAGAGAAATTCCATTCCAAACAAATGTTGAGAGTATAAAGTATTTGGGAATCCATCTAGCAAAGAAAAGTCAGGAATTATATGAGAAAAATTACAAAACACTTGCCACAAAAATAAAGTCAGATTTAAATAATTGGAAAGACATTCAGTGCTCTTGGATAGGCCGAGCGAATATAATAAAGATGACAATACTCCCCAAACTAATCTATTTATTTAGTGCTATACCAATCAGACTCCCAAGAAACTATTTCAGTGACCTAGAAAAAATAACAACAAAATTCATATGGAAGAATAAAAGGTCGAGAATTGCAAGGGAACTAATGAAAAAAAACTCAGAGGAAGGTGGTCTAAGTGTACCTGATCTAAAGCTATATTATATAGCAGCAGTCACCAAAACCATTTGGTATTGGCTAAGACATAGACTAGTCGATCAGTGGAACAGATTAGATATAAGGACAAAAAAGGGTACATCTATAGCAATCTAATCTTTGAGAAACCCAAAGATACCAACATTAGGGATAACAATTCATTATTTGGAAAAAACTGTTGGGAAAACTGGAAATTAATATGGCAGAAATTAGATATGGATCCACACTTATGGATCCAGATATGGATCCACCATATACCAAGATAACATCAAAATGGGTCCATGATTTAGGCATAAAGAGTGAGATATTAAATAGATTAGAGGAACAGAGGATAGTCTACCTCTCAGACCTGTGGAGGAGGACGGAATTTATGACCAGAGGAGAACTAGAGATCATTATTGATCACAAAATAGAAGATTTTGATTACATCAAACTAAAAAGTTTCTGTACAAACAATACTAATGCAAACAAGATTAGAAGGGAAGTAACAAATTGGGAAAATATTTTTAAAAGCAAAGGTTCTCACAAAGGTCTCATATCCAAAATATATAGAGAACTGACCTTAATTTATAAGAAACCGAACCATTCTCCAATTGATAAATGGTCAAAGGATATGAATAGACAATTCTCAGATGATGGAATTGAAACTATATCCACTCATATGAAAGAGTGTTCCAAATCACTATTGATCAGAGAAATGCAAATTAAGACAACTCTGAGATACCACTACACACCTGTCAGATTGGCTAAGATGACAGGAACAAATAATGATGAATGTTGGAGGGGATGTGGGAAAACTGGGACACTGATACATTGCTGGTGGAGTTGTGAAAGAATCCAGCCATTCTGGAGAGCAATTTGGAACTATGCCCAAAAAGTTATCAAACTGTGCATACCCTTTGACCCAGCAGTGCTACTACTGGGCTTATATCCCAAAGAAATACTAAAGAGCGGAAAGAGACTTATATGTGCCAAAATGTTTGTGGCAGCTCTTTTTGTTGTAGCTAGAAACTGGAGGATGAATGGATGTCCATCTTTTGGAGAATGGTTGGGTAAATTATGGTATATGAAGGTTATGGAATATTATTGCTCTGTAAGAAATGACCAGCAGGAGGAATACAGAGAGGCCTGGAGAGACTTAAATCAACTGTTGCTGAGTGAAATGAGCAGAACCAGAAGATCACTATACACTTCAACAACAATACTGTATGAGGATGTATTCTGATGGAAGTGGAAATCTTCAACATAAAGAAGAGCCAACTCACTTCCAGTTGATCAGTGATGGACAGAGGTAGCTACACCCAGAGAAGAAACACTGGGAAGTGAATGTAAATTGTTAGCACTAGTATCTGTCTGCCCAGGTTAGATGAACCTTCGGAATCTAATGCTTATTGTGCAACAAGAAAATGGTATTTACACACATGTATTGTATCTAGGTTATATTGTAACACATATAAAATGTATGGGATTGCCTGTCATCGGGGGGAGGGAGTAGAGGGAGGTGGGGAGATAATTTGGAAAAATGAATACAAGGGATAATATTATAAAAAAATATATAATAAAAATAAAAAAAAAAAAAAAAGCTGTGCTCCACACAGCATCAATATCTTCAATAAAATTCCTCCAAAGACTTACATATCACTGGCTGCTGTGAACTTTACCATAAGAATGAACTGCCCAGCCATCCATTGATCATTGGATAAAATGCACTGCTCAGTCTTGCACATGGTAATAATAGATGTTTTAGCTCTTTCAAAGTCAGCAATTTAGATGATAAAATGTTCACTCACCAAGCAGTTTCTTGTGGCTAGATCCTGATGCACAAAAATGAATGTGTCAAGATAACACATACCAGAAACATGAAGCAGCATTACATAGTGAATGGTGGACCTTTCGGTGACTTCCCCACCTCCTGTGTTGCTGTTTACAGCTTTTTCCTCCAATGAGTAAGCACTCATTAAGGTCACTATTCTCCATGTAGTCACTAATCATACAGGGGGTCTTTCTTTGTAGAGGGAAACAGATAGTGGGGTAACTCTGGGTAAGGTATAAGACCCTTTAGCCTAGAGGAAACCCACTGACAATATCTGTTTGGTTCCTTATTCCTTTGGTGTTCACATCTTTTCCTGAGAAGTCAAGGAGAGTATGATCACCTGTGTTCTACTTGAAGCAAGGATACTTATAGCAGGGTGTTTATTCAGTGTGATTGAGATAATGGTTCTCTAGTTTGCATATACATAGTGTGATATGGTGTTATAGTGGTTCTACAGTTGGCACATGCTGTAGTGATGTAATGGTACTAAGGTATTTAAGGGCTGAGAGGAATGAAGAGGAAAGAGTATGTGCTCGAGCTAGATCCCAAACTCATGACTCTGGACTCAATCTGGACACACATTCTCGTTTGGCTCTCCTGCCTTCATCATTTTTCCACTTAAGACCAAGGCCCATACAGAGACACTTCAAGCAAAGAGCTAGTCTGGGCATTACAATTCAGCACTCACCCTTCCTCCCCAGCAGCTGAATTATGTTATGTTCCTTCAACTTTGATATGATTTTCACCCCTTTCAAGAAATCATTCCTAGCATTCTTTTGACATCTGGGTAGAGAATCTCAACAGCCACCATCAAGAGGCATTTCTTTCTTATATTTATGGGGAGCTTTAAGTTGAGCAAATTCTGGGGACTTTCTATCTCCTACATGAATAATGTGGAAATAAGTTTTTCATGACTTTGTATGTATAATGGATATTATTTATTACTATCTCAATAAGTGAAGGAGAAAATGGAAGGAGAAAGTATAAAATTACCAAAATGTTATAATTATATAAAATATTATAATAAAATAAAGTTAAACTAAAACTAAAAATGAAATTTTGAAAAATTAAAAAAGAAACAAATTTGATACAAAAAGTGCACAATAAGTATATTATATTAGATGATCATTTAATTTACTTTTTTTGCTTTGACAAATTATCAAAGCAATTATTGAGATGTGTATACTCTTATACATCGATCATTACCTAAAAAATAATTCTAGAACTGCAAAATCTTTGACTTGGATCATCTAATTTCTAATTTCAAAAAGGCCTAGGCTTTTTTTCATTGTAGTTTGTTGGTCATAATTAAGTTTCATTTTTCTGGTCAGAAATTCTGTTGGTTTCCTTGATCAAAACATTCCATCTCCCAAAACTAGTTTCCTTCCTTCTCCCTCCCTTCATCTCCCTCTCCTTCTTCCTCTTCTTTTCCTCTCTTCCTCTTCCTTTCCATATCCCCCTCCCTTTCCTTCTCCTTTTCTCTTTCCCTCTCCCTCCCTTTCTTCCTTCTTCCTTCTCTCTTTCCCTCCCTCCCTCCCTCCCTCCATCCCTCCTTCCCTCCCTCCCTCTGTCTGTCTGTCTCTCTTTCTGTTTCTATCTGTCTTTCTCTATCTTTGTCTCTCTCTCTCTCTGTGTCCATCTCTTTCTCTTCCTCCCTCTGTTCTTCTTCTCTCCCTTTCTTTTTCTTCTACCTCTTTCCTTTTCTCCCTCTCTATCATTCTCCCTTTTTCTCTTTTTGGGTGGGCCTAGCCAATGATATGAAAAAGCAACAGCCCAGATGGTAGCAAAAGTATTATTTTTCTGGATTGAAAACTATTTATCTTTATAATTTGTCATGTCAATACAAAGGCTTTTAAAAATTATCTAGTCTTGTCCAAAGAAAATATTGTTTAATAAATTATTTTTAATGCTTTTGTGGTCTTTTAATATTGCAAAATATATTCTATAAAAGCCTCTAAGATATGTGTCACTTATTTTAAATGATTAATATTAACATAACTATAGTAAATATTATAATTAATAATAAAAATACAATTTCATTTAAAGTGATGAATTATTTCAATTCTTTTCCTCCTTCCAGTCTAATATCCACATAGCAACCAAAGTGATTTTCCAAAAATTCAGGTCTGAACACATTACTTACTCTCCTGTTCAATAAACTACTATGATTCCCTATTAACCTTTAGATTAAATGGAAACTTATCTATGTGGTATTTAAAATTCCTCCAAATCTGGCCCTTTCCTACCATTAAAAACTTCTTACACAGCACTTCCTTCCATGCACATTATCTGGCATAATGAATCTACTGGATTCACTAAAGAAAGGATGGCAAAACTATTCTAGTATCTTTGCCAAAAACAAATCCCCAAATAAAGACACAAAGATTTGGATACAATGGAACTATAACAAATTGATTAACCCTAAATAAACAAAGACATTTATTTCAACAATTAGATTTTCTTACTTGCTTTCATGTTATTCTTTTATTTAGGATATCAATATGTTACATAGACAGCTAGGTGGTACAGTGGTTAGAGATTCTAGCCTTAAGTAAGAAAGATCTGAGTTCAAATTTGATCTCAGACATTTATTAACTATGTGGCCCTGGACAAATCACTTAATCCTGTTTTCCTTAGTATTCTCATCTATAAAATGAACTAGAAAAGGAAATAGAAAACCAGTCCAGTTTTTTTTGTCAAGAAAACCCCAAATAGAGAAACAAAAAGTTGGTCACAATTGAAATAATGGAAAACTACAACATTGTTACTTGCCTTGTTCACCTCTAGTTTCTTTTGAAAGAATGACAATTTCTCAAAGGACAGTTTTATTAAAAGTCTATTATTTTTGTTATTGATGATTAACTTTAACTTTATAAGATGGTTTTATTTTTGACTAAAACATTTTGCCTTTTAGAATATTTTAATTTTTTTTTGATTTATCTTAAATGAATAGTGGTTCTGAACAATTCTGATATGTTTTCACTAATATGTGAAGAAGCTGTTTTTTTGGCTGCTGGCAAAATTTTTAATTAATGCTTTAAGTTCAGACCTTTGACTGTAGCCTTTTCTGGTAATAAGTTAAATGTAAAGTTTCTATATATCAGTGTCTTATGTATTTGCTTGATCTGTATTTTGTTCTCATTTCCAATATTTCTGGCAATTTTTCTGTACATTTTTCCTGAATTTGTTATTAATATTTTATTTTTTCATGTTTTTTTTCCTTAGGTCTATAATTCTTGGATTATCTCTTCATAGACTATTTTCAAGCTCTTTTTACTTTGCTTGTGGAGTTCTATATTCTTTGGGTGCTGCTTTCTTTGGATTTTTATTTTCTGCATCTTCATTTCTCTATGTGTATGTTTTCCAAATATGCCATTCTCTTTTTAAGGGAATTTACCTTTGGGGAAATTAATTTTTTAAAAGTTTAATTTATTTGTGTACCATCAAACATTAAATAGTTCTGCATTCTCCTGTTTGAATCACTAATATTTTACTTGAGATTGATAATTTTCCATCCTAATTTTTGCATTTTTTTCTTTTCATTTTCTTGTTTTATGTCTGAAGCATTCTAGAGGATCTTGTAATTGTTTCTTTGATTTTTGAAATGTTATTACATTTATTTTAATATTTTCTCATTTGAAAATCATGTTTTTATTCTGTTATTCTTATTAATTATATTGCTTTTTAAAACTTGTATTTATTAGCTTCTTTACTAGTGTTTCTTCAATGGAAGTCCCTCTAGTTTTATACTAAAAATGATTTAATATCCTTGATGGTTTTGATCCAATTGCTTGCCCACAGCCTCCTATTTTCTTTTATCTAAACTACCAAGACAGGTAAAATTTATGATTTTTATCTTCTACAGATCATGAGTGTGCACCTGGACCACTGACAATGCAAAATACCAGATGCATCCATAGTTGCACTTACACCCCTTCTCTCATTGACCTTTTTGCTAGAATTCCTTCTGATTTTTGAGTCCTTCCTTCCTTCATAGGCTCTTGTCTTCTCTGATCCAGCTCAGAGTTCTTACCCAACCAGAGATTTAGGTTAAGTAGGTGTCAGTGGGAACTTCTCATAGGGAGACAAAAATTTAATAATGTTAAACACTGGTACATTCATGCTAAACTCAAGATCAGAAACTAAGGTGGTGAGCTATGCATGAATAAATTCTAGACATATTAGGAGCTAAGAGTTATAGTAAATTTTACTTTTTTTCTTTTAAAGTTACTAGATATTATTTATTATTTTCTCTTCTTTTAGTTGCTCTTTTTATTTAATTAGTTTCATTCATATCTTGTTTTGAAATTGTAGGTGAAGAGATTGAGTTAGGGGTGGAAAGGACTTAGAAACAACCTCTTCTTCCACTCCTTCCAGAATTCCTGAATACTATCCATTTCTTCATTTTTTCTTGCTATGAATATGATCTGTTCCTAGTGAGCTGGCTATCAATACAGTGGATGTGAATTTCTTTCCATATTTCAAAGTTCCATTGCATAAAAAGACGTGAGCAACTATAGTTTTAGGAAAAGTTCTCTTATTGTCTACTCTTACTTAGTGCTAGGGACTTATATGCTAACAATCAGTGTTTTGTTCATCAGAAAAAAAATAATAAATACTTAAAAACTGAAATAAATTTAACCCTATATTTTCAATCTTAACAGTACACCAAATTCTATGTGATATTAGACTTCACTGCTTCAAAGTCTAGTTTTAATTGATATTTTATTACATCTATTATATAAAATTATTATTTTTTAAAAGTTGAATTCATTTGTGTTAGTGTACCATCAAACAGTTAATCATGTACAAAGAAATTATTAGCCTCTCTTCAGAAAGATATTTGAAGTAGTGAACTGCAAAATTCTGAATTCTGGTTGTCCCTTAGAGTATTGGATGATGTCTCACTTTCAAGGCCTAAAATCATAAATTGAATATCCTGATATACTTGAGTAAGTGGGAAATGAGCACTGCTTTTGCAATTGACTTGTAGAAGTGATCTTCGGCAGAAAGGCAAGGATGAAGAGTTTAAGAATGAATAAAAAATGTGTCTGAAAGTGAGATTCAACATGAAAAGAAAGAAGGTGATATTGTCCATCATTCAAGGATAAGGAACCGATTTCTAAGTAAAAAATGTGTGTTTTGACCATCCTGCTCCATAATTTCCTTATTTTTGATGAAAATAAAACCCCAACATGAGGTTTTTGTGTAAGAAATTTTCCTATTGGATACCTTCAATTTTTACTTTCATTTCTTTGCTATGGATTTGTCTCAGTTAAGTATTTGGAGGGACTTATGTCTTTAAAATCTCTTTAAAGGATTTTACTATATTAAGCTGACATTCAGGTTAAATTATTTTCATAGCAAACACAAAGAGGAAGTTTAGTTGAAATAGTTAATATTGTCATTCAAGGGTAAAAACATCTTCAATTTTTTTCTCACACATAAATTTCCTTTCATTTTTTCTTTTAAAAATTTTTTTTGAAAAATCTCAGCATCCCTAGTCTTACTTCTTACAAAAATTTGTGTTGAATTTGTATTTCTCAGCATCAACAGAGGCTGATTCTGTGTAGTAGGTGACAGGTGTCTCAATGACAAAGACAGGAGGCTTTTAAAATTTGCAGTTTGAGAGTGTCAGAACAGCTATGACACAGACCCATGTTGACATTTCCAAATGAAGGCTGTTGGCATAATTGCTTTTCATTGAAAAGTTAAGAAATGCAGCTGTGTCCTCTTCACCTCCAGTTCCAACAACTCTCTCTCCACCAAGTGTAGAACTAAGACTGCTTCCTTCACTTCAGAGTTCTCCCCACCTTCTTCAAAGTAACTGAAAATGAATGTGAATGAACTTTGTGCTATTCTTGTGATTACTAAACTTAGAAAGGCCAAAATAACCCACTTAGTGAAGTGAAATACAACAAAACAAAACAACACAGGCTGATATAAAGGGAGAGTTTGGATCCTTATTCTTAAAAGCTATAAAGATCTCTTTTCCTTCTAGTGACAGAAGCACACTAGCAGTCACTTCAGCATAACCTAAGGCAAAACAGTAAGAATGAAGAGTGAAAATGGCATACCTTTCTCCAAAAATGGCATTGGATATTTATTCAGATGACAGGAAGAATAAATTATCTGAAGATTTATAGATGCTTAAGAAGGGTTATATGAGATATGAATTAATTGAACTACAATAGCTTTTCCTTCTTTCTCTCTAATTGCTGCTAGATGGTCATAGCAATAAGTATGTATGTAAGGTAGGAATTTCTTTTATGACTTTAAGTGGGGAAAATGGTGGTAGTCTGCAATTGGTTAAAGAAATGATTTTCAGTTAATTAAACTTTATAAACTTTCATTAGAACAATTTGCCTAACTACTTTCTGGCCTGGATTAAACTATTTATAAAACTCTATATGCTGAAAGGAAGGCTTTGCAACAACAAATCTTTACAATGCACTTTGAATTGTCGAAAGGTTGTCTATAAATGTATAACATCATAACTTCAGGGTCACCAAATGATTTAGATTTGCTTTAGAATTCACATCCTGAACACATGAAAAGCAGAAAGTCTTTGCCAAAGAAAAGACTTAATTACCCCTAACACTTTACCCAGCCAGTGCAGAACCTCTGAGATTCATAGCTGTACAGGCCGAATCATAGGTGAGTAGATATCAATTGAGATAATGAAGCATGCTGAAGAAGCAGCCTAAGACCTTCTCACTAAATTTAAAGGAAGGGAGCATCATTTATTGCCTAACTAATACTTCATTTTGTGATTGCATTGTGATAAGGCAGAGAGGCAGGTAGATTTGGGAATGAAGGAAACTAGTGGTGAGTTTAGAATACAAAAATTTATAGACAAACAAATCCATAGGCTTTATTGGATTGATGGGCCGTGGAAAAGAAAAGAGAAACAAATAGTATTCAGAGATATGAGTGTTTAAGTATCCATTATTACCTGAGTAAGTTCCAATTATCAACTTCCATCAGTACTTATAACTTTGAGCAGAACATTACAATTTGTAATGTTCTGCTCAAAGTTATAAGTACTTTTCCTTGGATGGAAGTTGATGCCACTTCTTCCAGAGATATTCTCAGATGAAAATTTTAAGGTCAAACATTGTTTATTTATTTTACCATAGTTGTCAAAAGTTGAAATATCTGGTATTGTGAAATATCTGATATAATTTATGGGAGTATTAACTTATCTAACAATTAAACTTTTCCCTTTAGTATATTTAAAGAAACAATGCTGTATTTACTTCTGTGATTATCAAGCAGATACTGGAAGATATTTGTGTGATGTGTGCCCTCCTCCTGGAAAATATCTTCATTTATTTATTTATTTATTTATTTAATGTTAAATCTTTCATGATCTGGGGCCAAAGTTTGGTTGTTAGGAATTAGGGAAATGCAATTTTGATCCCAATCTGTGAATTCTATATATTTTCCAGTATGTGGGTTCCACTGGGCTCTGACATTTGAAGAATGCTTTTATACCCCATGTTCTTTTCTGAGTACCAGCTGCAGAGCGATTAGTGAATCATTTTAGGACATTATGTACTAATTGCTAAAATTATTAAACCTTTTTCCTTTTCTATATTCTATCTCTTAACCTATCATTTTCTACTTTTGCCATTTAAACTTAGATTACACAGGCTTAGGTTCACTAATACTGTCATTTATCTAAAGATCCATTCCTTGCCTGAGAGATTTAGTTCAAATTTTTCCAGTTACTCTATAAAAATATACTTTTATTAAAACTGACTATCTAGTTTTAGATACTGCTAGATTGTAATGTTCTGGTTAGCTTTCTGGAAGTCTTTGGACCAGCCGTTGTTTCAGCTAATAATCATAAGAATAGCCAGAGATAAAATTCAAAAGTCTTTATTGTCTCCTTTACAGTCTGTCTTCTTGCCTGGGGCATGGCTAGCTCTCTGGAAGCCCTTCAAATGGGCCTTAGTCTCAATGGGGGAAGCAGGAGGACAGGCCAGCCACCATGAGTCTGATGAAGATAAAATACATAATATTTAGACTTAGAAGGAATTTTAAATATCAGCTAGATCAAATACACATTTTAAAAGTAAGGAGACAGATCCAGAGAAGGAATAAGACTCCCAAAAGTCATATAGCCAATAATTGGCAGAGCCAGGACCAAAACCCTCCTAAGTATTTGATTCTTATTTTAAGCAATGCATTCAAAGCTCTATGTGCCAGCTATTCTCCCTACAGCTATAATGAAAAAGATGCCTTCATTTTGAGTGAGACAGTAGTACTTTTAATAGGTATTTTTGAGACATCTCTTTCTTACTACAACCAAAGTAGCATTATATGAAATCAGAAGTATATCTCAAAAAGGGAAATGAAATCAAGATATTGTAGAGAAAGTAAGTGATTCTAAAGATCTGTCACTTACTCTAAAGAATAACATTTTTTCCCAATAATTATCATGATGATGATCTTTGATAGAAATATTGTCCCATAGAAATGAATTTACTTGGAATGCCTGCTTTTCAAGATTCTAGTAGAACTTACTTAAATGATTCTTTTGAATTTATATTACAGAAACAGAGATAAAAATAGTATGAAATTATTAGATATAAACAAATTAGATGCTGTGGGTTTAAGTGGCAGTTTGAAAATATAGAGAAATTCATAGACAACTTCTCTGGCTATATTTCATATCTGGAATGTTCTCCTTCTTTACACCTACCTCCTTGGCTTCTCTAATTTTCTTTCACAAATGAACTGAAATCCTTTCTTTTGCAAAAAGCCTTTTCTAATTGTAGGCTTTTCTCACTCCTGACTTCCTCTGATGTGATCTTCTATTTACATATTATTACATGCATAATTATTTGTTATTTCTCATATTGGATGTGAGTTAGACATTGTATATGAAGATGACTGTCTCTCTGAGTTCAAGGGCTTGAGCTCCAGCCTTCAGTCCTTTGTATTCTGCAGATATATACATTTTCTTCTCTTTGAAGATCTCTTCAATCCCTCCTTTAAGTCTGACTCTGATCTTTTAAATACTCCATTACAATTAAATCCATTCATCATACTGAATATAAGCCAATCATTATATCACTAGGGAACCATATTTGTTGTAAGATTAATTCAGTCATACTGAACTAGAGAACTATTATCACCATGCTAAACTAGATAACCGTTGTCTTATCAATTCCACTGAATTAACACCTTGTAAGAATCCTTGTTTCAAGTACAGAGTTCTGGCCTGTTACATCTCCTGCTTTCTTTTATTTTAGAACATAGGTAGTCATGCCCTCCATGAGAACTCCAAAAAGGAGGTGATCATGCTCTCCCTGACATCTCAGGAAGTGAAATGAACACCAAAAGGAAATGGGGATCAAACCAGATTAGTGAGTTTCTGAAGGTTCTCACTTGAAACAGGTATACATAAATCCATCAACATGGGAGGTATTACACAAGCACATAGCAATTAGCACAGACTAGTAGTAATGTAACAAAAACATGAATAAACATGAGTAATTATAGCTGTCTATAAGTCCTAGAAAAAGTCCAGAACCAATCTATTGTCCATTACTTCATGTTTCAGGAAATCCAATGATTCCTGCAAATTCTGAAGTCCTGTAATAATCTCATCATATGTCTGGGAATCCAATGATTCCTGCAGAGTTTGAAGTTCTGCAACAGTCTTATCAACATTTTTCATCTCAGGGAATCCAATGATACCTGCGGGTTTTGAAGTTCTGTAACAGTCTTATCAACAATTTTTGATGTTCATGAGTCAATTGCCATACAAATCGGGTTAACAGTCATGCTTTTTCAGTGACATATAGTCAGAGATGGAACCATCTGATATTTTTTGAGTTTTCTTCTTTGTTTTGAGATTTTTCTCTTTTTCTGTCTCTCTCTGATGGACAAGGTGAATACGGCTCATTGGCCCCTATCTGAGTCCTTCTCCATCTGTAAAGATACAAGCAAACCGTTTCCCTAAGCAGTTAACCTATCTGGTCCTTTCCATTGACCACTTTCTGGATCATCACCTGGAGATTATATTGGAGCTGCTCGCACTGGACACTATTCTTCTATTGGGTTATAAAACCTGTAATTCTCCCCAATTGTAATCCCTTTCTCCCATCAGATTGCTTTTTGGCTGACTGATCATGTCTGAATCCTGAACTTTTAAGGACTTTCTGGGTATAAACTCGGCTGCCATCATGATCCACCTGGTTTTTGTTTGAGGTCTTGGAGCTAGGCCCCGCCTCTCATTTCCCTGGGTCAATATACATTCTGAGGCCCACTGGAAGCCTCTGTTGCATTTTGGAGATGGGCTTTTGGGTCTTGTTCTCCCACCCTGTCCTCTCATTCTATCTCTATGCCAATATTGAGCTTTCAGTTGTCTTACTTTATCATTTGAAAACATTGACAAATTTCTCTGGAAGTAAGAAAGGGACCCTGTCTTTCTATGTTCTGCATCATAGCCTGGGTATAAAAGGCATTTGGGCTCACTGTGGTTAAGCATCTTATGATTTCCTTTAAAGGACCATCCTTGTGTAGTCTCAGAATAATACTTCTACAAACCTCATTAGCATTTTTATGACTGCTGTCTGCAGACATCCCACAAAATCATCAAAGGGTTCATTTGATCCTTGCTCTATTTTTGTGAAGACTTCCCCTTATCTTGTTTTCCTGGAAGGGTGTCCCATGCTTTGATAGCAGCAGCTGCAATTTGCCCATATGCTATCAAAGTGTAATTAATCTGTGCTAAAACATCTGCATACTGATCTATACCTGCTAGTTGATCAAAGGTGATTGATATATTAACTCCAGTTTGCCTGTTTCATTGGTCTTGTATTCTACAGAGTTCATTATACTCAGAAAGATACAACAAAACTTGTTCTAAACATGTCCTTGCTATAGATTTCCAGTGACTAGGGGTTAAAATTTCATAAGCCAAATTCTCCAATAACATTTGAACATAAGATGATGTAGCCCCATAAAGAGTACAAGCTTTCTTCATATATTTGATAATTTCCAGATCAAAAGGAGTGTATATTCTGCTTTCGTGACCTGAAGAGTCAAACTCTTGAATAACAGGGTATGCTTCCATTCTTAAATCAGATATATCCTGTCCTTTTTTAGCTTTAACTAGTACTTTTTGTGAGGACTTCCGGCCAAGATGGCGGCGTGGAGGCAGACAGCTGCTTGAGCTCCTCGTTTTCTCTCAGAACTTACTTCATGACAAGCCTCTGACTTAATGCTTGACCCAGAAAGAAATCCACAAATTATCACCAAGAGAAGACATCCTTGAAAGTCGCCAGAAAAGGTCTGTGTTTGCTTGGGGGAGGGTCAATCAGACTGGGCGCAGACTGAGGGCAGACAGCCAGAGCAAGACAGGCAGCTCACACAGCTCAGACCAGAGGGGGAGGGGTGTGATCTCTGCCGTTTCTGTGAAAGGGCTTTTGCCCCAGTGTGGATGCTCCGTCTTGGCAGCAAGCCAGGAGCGGTGGAGAGGGTGTAAACACCGGAGGTGAAGATTAAAACCCCAGAAAGCCAGTGTCTCTCAGAGCACGGCCACCCCCAACGCCCACCTGGACTGACTCGGTGCGTTCTCGGAGCCTCAGAGCGCAGACTCAGTACAGTCATTGCTGTTCTGTTAGTGGCTCTCTGCTGCCCTACCCCCAGTCTGTAGAGGAAGCCCATTAATACCATCCAGCCCCATCCCCCGCAAAACAGACCAATTGTTTCTCTTGTCAGTTTGTTTTCTTTGATTCCTACTCTGACAAAATGAACAAAAAATTCAAAAGGGCTCTAACCATTGACAGCTTCTGTGTGGAGAGGGAGCAGACTTCAAATGCTGAAGAGACTAGGAACAGAATGTCCCCAGATGTATCCCCTGGGAGGGATATAAGCTGCTCCTCAATACAAAAGAACCTCATAGAGGAAATCAAAAAGGCTCTCACAAGAGAGCTGGAAGAGAAATGGGAAAAGGAAAGGGAAGCTTGGCAAGAGAGCCTGGAGAAGTCATCCCATGCATTCAAAGACAGAGTGGATAAAGAAATCAAATCATTGAGAAACAAGATTAGTGAGCTGGAAAAGGTAAACAACTCCAAGGAAAACAGGATTAGTGAGCTGGAAAAGGTAAACAACTCCAAGGAAAACAGGATTAGAGAGCTGGAAAAAGAAATCAGCTCTCTAAAAAATAAAATGGATACAATGGAAAAAAATTCCATAGAAGATAAAAACTCAATTGGACAATTACAAAGAGATATAAAAAAAGTGAGTGAAGAAAATACATCATTGAAAATTAGACTGGAACAAGTAGAAATGAATGACTCAAGGAGAAACCAAGAGGGAGTCAAGCAAAACCAGAGAAATGAAACAATTGAAAAGACTGTCAAGTACCTTACCAGAAAGACAATAGACCTGGAAAACAGATCCAGGAGAGACAATTTGAGAATAATCAGACTCCCTGAAAAATGGGAGGAAAAAAAGAGCTTGGACACCATTTTCGAGGAAATTATCAAAGAGAACTGCCCAGACGTTTTGGAAACAGAGGGTAAAATAGACATTGAGAAAATTCATCGATCACCTACTGAAAGGGACCCTAAAATCAAAACGCCAAGAAATATAGTGGCCAAGTTCAAGAACCATCAGACAAAGGAAAAGATATTGGAAGCTGCTAGAAAAAAACAATTCAGATATGGAGGATCCACAATAAGGATAACACAGGATCTAGCAGCGTCCACATTAAAAGAAACGCAGGGCCTGGAACATGATATTCCGAAAGGCTAAGGAACTTGGTATGCAACCAAGAATAACTTACCCAGCAAGAATGAGCATCGTTTTCCAGGGAAGAAGATGGACATTTAACGAAATAAATGAATTCCATCTATTTGTGATGAAAAAACCAGACCTACATAAAAGGTTTAATCTTCAAATACAGAACTCAAGAGACTTCTAAAAAAGGTAAAAAGAAATCTTGAGAACTATACTTCTGTCAAAAAAATATGTAAAGAACATATGTACAATTTGTCTTAGAAACTAGAGGTGGAAAGAAGATTATATCATAAAAAAGTATAAAGTGGTGGTACTACATCTCATGAAGAGGCAAAGGTAACCTATTATATCTGAGAGAAAGAAAGGAGGGAGATGAACATAGCGTGTATCAATAGACATATTCGATTTATGGTGAAACTTCTTCCACTTCATTGAAAAGTGAAAGGGAAGGAGTAAGCTAAGGGGAAGGGAATACAGTAATTTCGAGGAAAAGGGATAAAATAAGGGGAGGATCTTTAAGGTGGGGGAGGGATCCTAAAAAGGGAGGGCTGTGAAAAGCAAGTGGTGTTTACCAGTTTAATACTGGATAGGAGGGTAAAAGGGAAGGAAAGGGAAAAGCATAAGAGATAAGGAAGGGCATTATATCCTGCTAAAGGGAAGCATCAATAGTGAAGCAGTATCAATATTAAACATGTATGCACCAAGTGGTGCAGCATCTAAATTCTTAAAAGAGAAATTAAGAGAGCTGCAAGAGGAAATAGATAGCAAAACTATAATAGCGGGAGATCTCAACCTTGCACTATCAGAATTAGATAAATCAAACCACAAAATAAATAAGAAAGAAGTCAAAGAGGTAAATAGAATACTAGAAAAGTTTGATAAGATAGATCTTTGGCGAAAGCTAAATGGAGACAGAAAGGAATATACTTTCTTCTCAGCAGTTCATGGAACCTATACAAAAATTGATCATATACTAGGGCATAAAAACCTCAAAATCAAATGCAGTAAGGCAGAAATAGTAAATTCATCCTTTTCAGACCATAATGCAATCAAAATAACATTTAATAAAAAGCCAGGGGAAAATAGACCAAAAAATAATTGGAAACTAAATAATCTTATACTAAAGAATGATTGGGTAAAACAGCAAATCATAGACATAATTAATAACTTCACCCAAGAAAATGACAATAATGAGACATCATACCAAAATGTGTGGGATACAGCCAAAGCAGTAATTAGGGGAAGTTTTATATCTCTACAGGCCTACTTGCATAAAGTAGAGAAAGAGAGGGCCAACGAATTGGGTTTACAACTAAAATTGCTAGAAAAGGAACAAATTAAAAACCCCCAGACAAACACAAAACTTGAAATTCAAAAAATAAAAGGTGAGATTAATAAAATTGAAAGTAAAAAAACTATTGAATTAATTAATAAAACTAAGAGTTGGTTTTATGAAAAAACCAACAAAATAGACAAACCCTTAGTAAACCTGATTAAAAAAAGGAAAGAGAAAAAGCAAATTGATAGTCTTGAAAATGAAAAGGGTGAACTCACCACTAATGAAGAGGAAATTAGAACAATTGTTAGGAGCTACTTTGCTCAACTTTATGCCGATAAATTCGATAACTTAAATGAAATGGAAGAATACCTTCAAAAATATAGCTTGCCTAGATTAACAGAGGAAGAAGTAAGTAGTCTAAATAGTCCCATCTCAGAAAAAGAAATAGACCAAGCTATTAACCAACTTCCTAAGAAAAAGTCCCCAGGACCAGATGGATTTACAGGTGAATTCTACCAAACATTTAAAGAACAACTAACTCCAATGCTATGTAAACTATTTGAAAAAAATAGGGATTGAAGGAGTCCTACCAAATTCCTTCTATGACACAGACATGGTACTGATACCTAAACCAGGTAGATCGAAAACTGAGAAAGAAAACTATAGACCAATTTCCTTAATGAATATTGATGCTAAAATATTAAATAAGATATTAGCAAATAGACTTCAGAAAATCATCCCCAGGATAATACACTATGACCAAGTGGGATTTATACCAGGAATGCAGGGCTGGTTTAATATTAGGAAAACTATTAGTATAATTGACCATATTAATAATCAAATTAATAAAAACCATATGATCATCTCAATAGATGCAGAAAAGGCATTTGATAAAATCCAACATCCATTCCTACTAAAAACGCTTGAGAGTATAGGAATAAATGGACTATTCCTTAAAATAATAAGGAACATATATTTAAAACCTTCAGTAAACATCATATGTAATGGTGATAAACTAGAACCTTTCCCTGTAAGATCAGGAGTGAAACAAGGTTGCCCACTATCACCATTACTATTCAATATAGTACTAGAAACTCTAGCCTTGGCAATAAGAGCCGAGAAAGAGATCCAAGGAATTAGAGTAGGAAATGAAGAAATCAAATTGTCACTTTTCGCAGATGACATGATGGTATACTTAGAGAACCCCAAAGACTCTGCTAAAAAGCTATTAGAAATAATTCAGAATTTTAGCAAAGTCGCAGGATACAAAATAAATCCACATAAATCCTCAGGATTTTTATACATTACCAACACAATCCAACAGCAAGAGATACAAAGAGAAATTCCATTCAAAATAACAGTCGATAGTATCAAATATTTGGGAATATATCTACCAAAGGAGAGTCAGGAATTATATGAGCAAAATTACAAAACACTTGCCACAAAAATAAAGTCAGATTTAAATCATTGGAAAGACATTCAATGTTCTTGGATAGGCCGAGCGAATATAATTAAGATGACAATACTCCCCAAACTAATCTATTTATTTAGTGCTATACCAATCAGACTCCCAAGAAACTATTTTAATGACCTAGAAAAAATAACAACAAAATTCATATGGAAGAATAAAAGGTCGAGAATTGCAAGGGAACTAATGAAAAAAAAGTCAGAGGAAGGTGGTCTAAGTGTACCTGATTTAAAGCTATATTATAAAGCAACAGTCACCAAAACCATTTGGTATTGGCTAAGAAATAGACTAGTTGATCAGTGGCATAGGTTAGGTTCACAGGACAAGATAGTGAATAAAAATAGCAATCTAATCTTTGACAAACCCAAAGACCCCAAATTTTGGGATAAGAATTCATTATTTGACAAAAACTGCTGGGAAAACTGGAAATTAGTATGGCAGAAACTAGGCATGGACCCACATTTAACACCACATACTAAGATTAGATCAAAATGGGTCCAAGATTTAGGCATAAAGAACGAAATCATAAATAAATTGGAGGAACATGGGATGGTTTACCTCTCGGACTTGTGGAGGAGGAAGGAGTTTGTGTCCAAGGGAGAACTAGAGACCATTATTGATCACAAAATAGAACATTTTGATTATACCAAATTAAAAAGTTTCTGCACAAACAAAACTAATGCAAACAAGATTAGAAGGGAAGTAACAAATTGGGAAAAAATTTTTACAGTTATAGGTTCTGATAAAGGCCTCATCTCCAAAATATACAGAGAATTGACTTTAATTTATAAGAAATCAAGCCATTCTCCAATTGATAAATGGTCAAAGGATATGAACAGACAATTTTCAGATGATGACATTAAAACTATTTCCACTCATATGAAAGAGTGTTCCAAATCACTATTGATCAGAGAAATGCAAATTAAGACAACTCTGAGGTATCATTACACACCTGTCAGATTGGCTAAAATGACAGGAACAAATAACGATGAATGTTGGAGGGGCTGTGGGAAAACTGGGACACTGATGCATTGTTGGTGGAGTTGTGAAAGAATCCAACCATTCTGGAGAGCAATCTGGAATTATGCCCAAAAAGTTATCAAAATGTGCATACCCTTTGACCCAGCCATACTACTACTGGGCTTATACCCCAAGGAACTACTAGAGAAGGGAAAGGGTCCTGTATGTGCCAAAATGTTTGTGGCAGCCCTTTTCATAGTGGCTAGAAGCTGGAAGATGAATGGATGTCCATCAATTGGAGAATGGTTGGGTAAACTATGGTATATGAATGTTATGGAATATTACTGTTCTATAAGAAATGACCAACAGGAGAAATACAGAGAGGCTTGGAGAGACTTACATCAACTGATGCTGAGTGAAACGAGCAGAACCAGAAGATCATTATACACTTCAACAATGATACTGTACTAGGATGTATGCTGATGGAAGTGGATTTCTTCAACATAGAAAAGAGCTAATCCAATTCCAATTGATTAATGATGGACAGAACCAGCTACATCCAGAAAAGGACTGGGAAATGAATGTAAACTGTTATTTTTACCTTCTGAATCCAATTCTTCCTGTGCAACAAAAAAATTCGGTTCTAAACACATATATTGTATCTAAATTATACTGTAATATATTTAATATATATAAGACTGCTTGCCATCTGGGGGAGGGGGTTGGGGGAGGAAGGGAAAAAATCTGAATAGAAGTAAGTGCAAGGGATAATGTTGTAAAAAATTACCCATGCATATGTACTGTCAAAAAATGTTATAATTATAAAATAAAATAAAAAATTTAAATAAAAAAAAAAAAAAAAAAAACTAGTACTTTTTGTAATCTTGTCATAGGGGGGTGGACAAAGCTCCTGCATGGATGGTGCTGATGGAGTCACTGACCTTTCCCCTCCTCCTTCTCTCTCCACCCATGAAGGGTTAATTAAGGGGGATAAGTTAGAGTGTAGAAAATGCCCTAATGGCTTCTGCTATGAAGTACCACATTCCTTAATTTCATCAGCATTGTACTTAACTCCTTTCTTGTCTAATTTTTCATGTTTTTCAACTATTTTATCAATACTCACCCCCTCCTGCACTTTCTTCTTTATCCTGATTCTAAAACTTAGGTAACTCCCTAAAGCCAATTGTATTAAGGAATTTACACCTTTAAAGGAGTTTGCTCATTGGTCCACACATTAGATTCACACCTTTAGAGAGCATATAAAAGCCCACTCTCTGGGAGGGCATTCAGAGTCAGGATTCAGTCAAGGGAAGACTTCCCGGGAGAACTTCAGGGGACTTTGGAGGAGGGGACTTTAGGAGATTCAGAACTAGGATTGACTTCTGAGAGATTTTCATTCCCATGTCTATGTTTGTGCTGGCTGGAAACATTCTGACAAGAGCACTCAGGAGCCAAGGAGAAAGGAAGGCATCCAGAAAACTAGCCGAGCCCCAAGTGAAAGAGACAAGATTTGGGAAGAGACAATAAAGGATCTGGACTTTAACTCCTGGCTGCATTTTGGGATTATTGAACTGAACTGAAAGGAAGGCTGACCTCCAGAAGCTCCCCAAGAAACCTGACCCAAGGAGAATGATTACAACTTAGAGAAAAAGAACATCACATGTACTCACCCTAATTTCTGGGTCACAGAGACTTTTCCACTGAACTCAGGATCCTGTCAGTCTGGACTGCTGAATGTAAATCTTTAGGTCCACGTTTGGGTGCCAAAATGTAGTTTTCTGGTTAGCTTTCTGGAGGTCTTTGCTTCAGTTAAGTAATTACCACAATAATAGCCAGAGATAAAGTCCAAAAAGTCTCTATTTTCTCCTTCACAGTCTGTCTCCTTGCCTGGATCTTGGCTAGCTTTCTGGAGGCCCTTCAGACGGGCCTTGGTCCCAATGGGGGAAGCAAGAGGACAGGCCAGTCACCATGAGATTGATGAAGATGAATGTCTCTCTGAGTCCAAGGGCTCAAGTTCCAGCCTTCAGTCCTCTGTCTTCTCCAAGTCTCTTCAATCCCTCCTCTAGGTCTGACTCTGACCTCTTAAATATTCCATTACAATTAAATCCATTCATCATACTGAGTATAAGCCAATCATTATATCACTAGGGAACCATATTTATTGTAAGATTAATTCAGTCATACTGAATTAGAGAACTATTAATCACCATGCTAAACTAGATAACCATTGTCTTATCAATTCCACTAAATTAAAACCTTGTAAGAATCCTTGTTTAAAGTACAGAGTTCTGGCCCATTACACAAGATGTAGGGAATTACTCTATACAACAAATTTAAATTGGTCACAAGACAAAATTTCCACTATTACCCTTAGTTATGTGATCTCAGATCTTTCCCACAAAGAAGACCTTGAAATATTTGGGAACAAGATTACTCCTTTAAGTCATCTTTCATTCAGATCAATTCCCTCAATTAATTCTGATGTGGCATAATTTTTTTTTTAAATGCTTAGACTTTTTTCACAAGCATTTTGTCGCTTTCTCTTTTCTACTTCTTCCTCCAAGTTGACCAATAAATTGAAAACCCTTATTAAAAAACATTCCCAGAGTAGCTATGCCTCCCAAATGTATATAGCATTCTGCATTTTAAGTCCATTACCTCTATAACAGTATACCTTCTATAGAAGGTATAACTTCTGGTGGCTGGTATATTTCATTTTCCAGTACTCTGAAATCATGGCTTATAGTTGATCAGATTTCTAAATTCTTTCCAAGATTTCTTTAAAATATTGTCATTGTATGAGTTGTTTATCTAGTTCTGGTCTATTTAACTGAGAATCAGTTCATACAAGTTCATACTGGGAACAGTCTCCTTTTAAATTGTACATTCAGTCATTTCTCCTGGCACAACAATATTCTGCACCTTTCATATACCATAATTTGTCCTTCTGTTTTATGTTATGTGTGTATGATCTATCTATCTATCTATCTATCTATCTATCTATCTATCTATCTATCTATCTATCTCTACTCAGAAAAGAGTTGTAAATATTGCCACTGCAAATATTTTTGTATTTTTATGTTCTTTTACCCTTTCTTTGATCTCTTGGGAATATAAGCCAATCTGGTTAACCTATTTTGGATGACCAACAAGTTATCAGTCTTCTTCCTGAAATGTGATACCTGGAAATAAATAAAATACTCTATGTGATCAGTAGAAGATATATTGGGAGTATCATTTTCCTAGCCTTACATATGGACAGCCCCAAATTGCATCGGCTTTTTTATTTTTATTTTTTTAATTGCATTGGCTTTTTTGGCTACCATATCCCACTGTTGACCCACAATGAGTTTGTAACTTCATAATATCCCCATATATTTTTCAAATGATTTTTTTTTGTCTATTCTTCATCATATATTTGTGAAGCTGGTTTTAAAAATTCAAATAAAAGACTCCACATTTGTCTCTATTAAGATTCTTCTTTAAAAGTGCACTTCAATGTTTTAGCCCATCAAAATCTTTTAAATCTTAATTACTATTCAGCATACTCTTGACAAAACCTCCTAGCTCTGTGCTTAGATACAGATGCATCATACAATGTTTAGAAGCTTGATGATGTGATTGTTGAATTGCTGTTAGAGATCATTGAGAAATCATTAGTGAACAGAATAACTCTGAGACTAGAGATAGTGTAATAATGATTTTGACATTAATTACTAGTAAAGAGTGGATTATTGAAGGGATTGTTTATAAGCATTAAAAAAGGGAAACAGTGATCTGTAAAGGACAGGAACTCTGCATCATCCTCCAACAAGATGTTAAATCAGTGGAATTGGTAATACAATGGTTATCTAGTTTAGCATGGGAGTTCTCTAGTTCAGTATGATTGATTTAATTCTAAAACAAGGTGTTAACTCAGTAGAATTGAGATAATTATTCTCTAGTACTAAGTATAGTTCTACAAGTTGACATCTATTCTATAAGACTGACATCTACGATGATGTACTTATAATAGAGTATATAAGAGTTAAGAAACCTGGAAGGGGAGACAGATTTCAAGATAGAGACCTTCCTGGTGGCTCTCCTGCCTTCTGCATTCCTCCACTGAAACCAAGACGTATTCCAGAGGATCTCCAGAAAGTTAGCCTGGCCTTAGGTGAAAGAGACAGACTGTGAAGGAGATAATAAAAACTTTGGACTTTATTCCTGACTACTTTTGTGATGATAATTCTGCTGAAACTAAGGCTGGTTCAAAAGACCTCCAGAAAGCTAAATCAGAACATAACAGTGATCACTATGAGACAGCATGAGTCTATCCTGTTGGAATAAACTAGTCCCCCCTTTTTTTTTTTCTGAAAAATTCTCCACATATAAAATCAGAGGATGCTTTAGATTTAGTATATTCAGATTTCAACAGGGAATCCTTTTTGAGATATTCTTGTGGATATGAGAAGAAATGTACATTAATGATATTAAAAAGGACTGACCTAGAGAATGATTAATGACAAATCTGGAGGCAGGTCTATAGCAGAGTGCTAGAATGTTTTGTCTATAGTTCTATTCTGTTAAACTGGTTTTTAAAATTTTAATGTTATTTTGAACAAGAAATAAAACAAGAACATACTAGAATAGAAAAAAGACAACTATATATTAAATTACAAATCTATTATGCAAAACTTCTGATTTCTTTAAAGTAGATAATAAAGCTATCATTTTACTTTCTTTTTTCCCCCTTTTTCTTCCCTCCCCCCACTTTAGAGATTACTACCATTAGACACATACAAACATATACATGTAAAACGAGTATATATATGCTTCTATTAATCAGTTCTTTCTCTGGAATTCAGATAACATCTTCTTTCATTTATCCTTTATGTTGCCTTTATGTGATCAAAATGACTTAGTCATTCAAAGTTGTTCTTAAAATAATATTTTGTTATTGTATACAATGTTCTCTTGGTTTATTTTTAATTGAATTAGATAAACTTATGCTTAGGAAATTTTCAGGTGACACAAAGGTGGGAAAGATAACTAATACTTTGGAGGATGACTTTATGGTTTAAAAAGATCAAGAAAAGTTGAAATATTAAAGCCAACAATGTAACATTGAATAAGGACAATTATAAAATACCCTAGGTCAATTCACAAAAAAATAAATGCATAAGAAATGTAACTAGGTACCAGTTTAGGTGAGAAAGACTTAAGTACTTTTATGGAATGTAAAGTAAATAGGAGCTGGCTTCCAGAAAATTTAAGGTGATTTCATATATTTGCTAAGGCAATTGGGGTTAAGTGACTTGCCCAGGTCACACAGCTAGGATGTGTTAAGTGTCTGAGGCCAGACTTGAACTCAAATCCTCCTGATTTCAGGGCTAGTGCTCTATCCACTGTGCCACCTAGTTACCCCAATTTTGGGTTATATTAATTGACACATGGTATCCAGATTAAGTTAAGTGATTGCCTTATTGCCTTCTGGCCAGCACTTTATTTAGTTCTGAACTCCACATATTAAATGGAATATGGATAAACTAAGGCACTTCTAGAGAACATGAGAGGACCTATAACATCCAAACATTGGTTGAAAGGGTAGGAGATATTTAGCCTGGAAAAGAGAGAAAACTTAAAAGAAAACTGACAAGATTCTTTAAATCCTCAAAATGTTGTCAAATAATAAATTCCTTTTCAAAACTAGAAATGGCAAAATAAATATGAGTAAGAGGAAACTTACGCCCCAAGCAGGCAAAAAGTATCTTAATGCTTCAAATGTTTCTGGGATACTGAAAGAACATGTAGATTTTAACACCATGTTTTGGGTTTTAAGAAAACATTGTGAAAGGGATAGATACAGAAAATTTAAAGGTAAGGAAATGGTATTCAGTTTTCAAAATGAACAAAAAGTCACATAAAGAAATTGTTTTAGAATGATAAACTTAATATCTATTTCTGGAAAAAAAATCAAAAGTGGATTTAAAAATAAATAGTGTGTGAAAAACTATTGTTATTGTTATTTGTCCTTTGTTCTTGAAGAAGATCATGACATCAGGGAGATGATACCATGACATGCAAGTGAATGGAATTTAAGTGAGGGAAGGCTATGCAAGCTCACTTTCTCCTTCAGAACTTTCTGGGTCCAGTAACCAGATAAAGAATCAGGACAACTGGAGATGAGCCTGGATGCAGTGAGAAAGCTTGGCCTTTTAAAACTAAGATCTCTAATACTCATTCAATGATTAAGGCTAGGTAGCAATTGAGGCAAAGAATGACCTCTTTCACCTAAAAAGTAAAAATAAATAAATAAATAATTTTTTTCACAAAAAAGAAAAAAAAAAAAATTCTGGGAAGAGAAGACTCTTAGAATTTTTGGCCAAAGCAGAAAAGATTGCCATTTACATTTACTCTGACTCAATCTAGACCCAAACAATGACCAATTGGAGTTTGACCTGGGAACTATAATTGCTCAGTCAATGAGAGTCAGAGTGATTTGTGCTTGAGGCCTGAGAAACAACTTGGGAGGGTTCAATAAACCAAAAAAATATTATTTTTGGTATCATCCATAGGTAAGGATTTGACATTTTATGTGGACAGAGGGAAAGAGGAGGGAAAGAAAGAAGGAGGGGAGAGAGAAAAGGAAAGAAAGAAGGAAGGCAGGAAGGAGGCAGGGAAGTATGAAAGGAAGGAAAGAAAAGAAGAAAAGAGGGAGGAAGAGAGAATGAAAAGAAAGTGTTTCCTAACTGATCAGTTCCAGTGGGGCAGCTCTATTCACAGAGGTTGTTGGTTATCCTTTAGTCTTGAAGAGGAACCTGATATCAGGGAAGTGATGCTGATAGGGGAACCCTTTAAACTGTCATCCTTGAAACTGTCTTGACTTTTGGGGGGAGGGAGAAACTCTCCTTGAACTCTGGAGAAACTCTCCTCTGGGAGAGATCTGCCTCAGGCAATCAAGATAAAGTGGTTTCACTTTGTTATCTTGGTGGGATTAGCTAAACCTTCTACTTGAGTTCAGGACCACACCTACTTTAGCCCCAATTTAAGTGAGACCACTTAAGTTGGAGACCTAGCTGGAGATCTAGGCTTGATATTTCTATCCACCTCTATTGAACTGAAAATTAGCTCAGTACCCTCTTAATAGTCTCATTCTACTGGAAATCTAGGCCTGTGGTCAGTAATGTCATTCAATTGAAAAGTCAGTCTCACATCAACTGATGCTGAGTGAAATGAGCAGAACTAGGAGATTATACACTTAAACAACAATATTATATGAGGATGTATTCTGATGGAAGTGGATATCTTCAACATAGAGAAGATTTAATTCAGTTCCAATTGATCAATGATGGACAGAATCAGCTATACCCATAGAAGGAACACTGGGAAATGAGTGTAAATTGTTTGAATTTTTTGTTTTTCTTCCCAGGTTATTTTTACCTTCCGAATCCAATTCTTCCTTTGCAGCAACAACAACAACAACAAAATTTGGTTCTGCACATATATATTGTATCTAGGATATATTATAACATATTTAATATGTATGGGAATGCCTGCCATCTGGGGAGGGGGTGGAGGGAAGGAGGGGAAAATTCGGAACAGAAGGGAGTACAAGGGATAATGTTGTAAAAAATTACCTATGCATATGTACTGTCAAAAATGTTATAATTATAAAATTAATAAAAAAAAAAAAAGTCAGTCTCAGATCTCTTTTAAAGGGTAATTTTGGGCTTATTTCTTTGCAGAGGCCCAAAAGCAGGACCATGCCTTGTCAAGGAACTTTTCTTTCTCCATGGCATAGCTGTCTGCAAGGGCCCCTACCCGCTGTGAAGATATTCTCTTCTCAGCATTAACCCCTCTTTATCTCTCTGCCAAGATTTCTCTACACTCCTTCTTTATCTCTCTCTGCCAGGACTTTGTCACTCAGAAGTCAGTCTTCCTAGCAAAATCTGACTCCTGCAGTGCCAACAATAAACTACCTTTTTGCCACTTAAACTCTTTGCATTTGTGATTTTTTTCATGTTGAACCTCTGCGCTGACCAGAAGGGATTCCCACAATGTTCTGCATTGCCACTAACCACATCAATGCTATGTAAAAAGTACTAAAAATTACCTTGAAGGACCATGAATTTATGAAGAACAAGGTATGCTGGAATAATTTAGTATCTCTTTCTCTCTTTCTCTCTCCCTGCCTTCCCACCCCCCTCTTTCATACTAGAGTGGCAAATTGTGGCAGATTTTACATCTAATATTTGGGAAGTCATCACAAACATATCTAATTTTGACAGCTTTGATAGATAAAAGTGATAGTATAGCCATGGACATTTGACAAAGTCTTTCATGATATACTTATCATTAAAAAGAAGAATTTTTGTCTGAGTGATAGTATTGTTCAGTATGTTCAAAGTTGTACTTTTAAAATTGTGATTTATATATCACTGTTAGATTGGGAAGAATATTCCAAAATAGTTCTATAGTATCCTATTCTTTGTCTTGTATTGTTGCACAATTTTATGAATGACTTGAAAAAAAGTATAGGATGTATGATTATCAAATTTGTGGAAGATTTAAACATGGAAGAAATAGCTAACATTTTGTATGATAAATGATCAGGAGTAGCTAGGTGGCACAATGGATAAAGTTCCTGGCCAGAATTCAATAAACTTTAGTTCAAATATGCCTGCAGATACCATGTGACCTTAGGCAAGTCACTTTCTCTCTATCTCAGTTTCTTTATCTGTAACTCTCAGAGTTGTTGAAAGGACCAAATGAGAGAAAAGTGGTAAAGCATTTAGGACAGTGTCTAGCATTTATTAATGCTATGAAAATATTAGTTATGCTGCTGTTGCTGATAAATTCAGGATTTGACAAAGATCTCAAATCAATGGGATCTGATTTCAATGACAAATGTAAAATCCTGCATCAAGGTAACAAAAAAAAGAATTGCAAAAATAAGATAGAAATATAGCATTATGTTTTTTTATGTTTTATGTGCAAAAGTCTTATTTGGCTGTAAGTTTAATAGAAGTAAATAGTGTAAACTAATTGTGAAAAATACTAAATTTTAAATTTTAACAATGATGTAAAATAGATATATTTTGAAATATAATTTTCTTGCTGGTTGGGCTGTTGAGACCACATTTGGAAAACTATGGTCTATTTTAGGTATCACATTTTAAGAGGAACATTGGCAAATTAAAGTAACTTTCTTGGTGATAGGACCTGAAGTTAAAAAAGAATTGAGGGAATCTGTGGTATGTTTCCAAGAAATAAAAAAAAAAAAAGGCTTGGGGTTCATAAGAATTATCTTCTACTATGTGGAATATTGTTACCTAGTAGAAGGTTTAAATTTGTTGTGTTTGTATCCAGATGAGATTTCATTATCACTGGAAGTCTTGGATGACCACTGGTTTGGGACATTGTAGATCTTGATGAGATGACTTCTAAAATTTCTTCCTCCTCTGAATTGTTATAATTCTATAGTTCCAGAGGGAAGAGCTACAACCATTGGTTTTCTGGGAGGCATGGTTTTGGCTGATTAGGAAAGGAAAAAAAAAAAAAGCTTTCTAATAATTAAAGCTATCTGTAATGTGATAGGTTTTCATTACTAGAAGTGTGTAGATATCATAATGATACATCAAGAATGCTGTGTGTAGATTGTATCAAGATACATCAAGGATGCTGTAGAGAAATACATGTTTTGCCTTGATTTAGATTAGTTAATGTATAAGATTTCTTCCAAAACCAAGATTTTCTGATACTATAGAATAAGGATAAACTTTTATGGGACATTCTGTCTATAATAGCATACATCTTCACAAAGACCCTACCTTATTTTCATCTCTTTTGTACTTCCCATTCTTACCTGATAATGGTCTCAAAATAAGTGTCCTGAAGTCTTAAGAACACCACCTCTCAAAATAGGGTAGGGATAAAGAACTCAATATTTTTAGGCTGATAAAGAATAAAACAATAATTGTTATAAACCTCCTATATGCCAATGTCCCCATGTCCATGAATGAAGATTAATATTTATAAAATTGCCTGTTTCCTTGAAATAATAATTATTTAAGTGATATTGAATATGAATTACAAACTAAAGTTTCTGTATCTAGACTCAGAAATTGATTCAAAGAGTTATTTATGTTTCCAAGATATAATCCCCTGAAACAGTTCTAGTATTAGCTTCTTCTATTGTGAGTTGTCTGTTATTTGGGTTTCTGACAACTAGACAAGGTGTCAAGTTATGTTTCCCTGATTCACATCACTGCATATTATCTAGACTCTGTTTAGCTTCTTTTCCACATGTTCATATTTAAGTAGGAACAGAGGTGAATGCATAAAGTTTAATGCTTGAAATGTTTTTTAAAAGTCTAATTCAGAGTACTTTTAAATATTTCTAAGCATAACATATGTGAATTGACACTATTTTTTTCACAGCAAGATGTCTTCAATTTATGTTTTGTGATTTAGTAGCTGACAATTCAAAAAGGTAAACGACTATTTATAATGAATGTTTTTGAAAACACTCTTGAAATCTTTTCTTTTCCCAACAAGCTTGGAAATGCATGTTTAGGGTATTATCCTTTCTCCATTTGGCAAGCATGACAACACATAGCATTTCTCATCTAAGGAGATTCGTTTCTAGTGAAATTTTCCTTGCTTTCAGTAAATGTGATTTCAAAAATTCAGCCCAGAAGTGCTTTCTAATATTTGGTGATATAGCTACATCCCAGAAGGTCACCCCATAAAGAAAAAAATGCTTTAAAAATGAGGGGAGCAAAAAAGCAACCTGATCAATGCACTCAAACGTAATTCTGACAGTAATAGTTTTCTATACCAAACTCGACTATTGCAGTCTATTGCAATATTCTACTACCTTTGCAAAGGAGTGGGGAATATGGCCTCATAATTCTTCTAAGACCAATCTTATTCTTTTGATTTCATAACATTCATTTTTTATTGTTTTGTAGTTGTTCATCACATTTTTATTGTAGTCATTTTGTACATTGTTTTCTTGGCTCTATTCATGTGTTTTCATGCTTTTTTGTAATCATTATATTCATCATTTCTTATAGTATAGTAATATTACATTGCATTTACAAGTTGTGATTTATCTATCTATTCCCTGGAGGACAAATGACTACTTTGTTTCCAGTTCTCTGCTATAAACACTTTAATGTTTCTTTTTATAAATAAGTATTCTGGAATATACCTAGTACTGGATATTTATTCTGTCTTTATATTATAATTTCTTTTTGTTCTAGTTTAGTTTTGATGTTTATTTTAAAATAACTTGCAGTTAATTTCTTAGTGCTTAGTGCTTTCATAAAATAAATTTTTATTTTATTTTTTAAAATGTATTAAATATATTTTGGTTTTTAATAAATTTTATTTTCAAAACATATGCACAGATAATTTTACAACATTGACCCTTGCATAGCCTTGTGTTTCATATTTTCTCCTCCTTCCCCCCACTTCCTCCCCTAGATGGCAAGCAATTCAATATATGTTAAACATGTTAAAATATATGTTAAATTCAATATGCATTAACATATTTATGCAATTCTCTTGCTGAACAAGAGAAATCAGATAAAAAAATGAGTAAGAAAACAAAATACAAGTGAACAACATCAAAAAGAGTGAGAATGTTATTTTGTGATTCACATTCAGTTCCCACACTCTGTAGATGGCTCTATTCATCACAAGGTCATTGGAATTGGCATCAATCATCTCAAGGTTGGAAAGAGTCACATTCAACAGAATTGATTGTTGTATAATATTGATGTTGTCATATAAAATGATCTCTTAGTTTTGCTCATTTCACTTAGTATTAGTTCATGTAAGTCTCTCCAGACCTTTTTAAAATCATCCTCCTGATTATTTGTTATATAACAATAATATCCCATAACATTCATATACCATAACTTATTCAGCCATTCTCTGTGGCTCTGTGGATGATGGGCATCCACTCAGTTTCCAGTTTCTTGCCACTATGAAAAAGTCTGCCACAAACATTTTTGCATATATGGGTCCTTTTCCTTTCCTAAGATATCTTTGGGACATATGCCCAATAGAAACACTGCTGAGTCAAAGGGTATGCACAGTTTGATAACTTTTTAAAAATAGTTCTAAATTACTCTCCAGAATGGCTGGATCTATTTACAATTCCACTAACAATGTATTAGTGTCCCAGTTTTCCCAAATCCCCTACAACATTCTTAGTCAATCTGAGTCAATCAGAGATGTCTTAATTTTCATTTCTCTGGTGAATAGTGATTTAGAGCACCTCTTCATATGACTAAATAGGGTTTTAATTTCTTCATCTGAAAATTTTGACCATTTATTAATTGGAGAATGGCTTGAATTCTTGTAAAGTTTAGTCAATTCTATATGTATTTTAGAAATTAGGCCTTTTCAAAACCCTTAAATGTAAAAATGATTTCCCTTCTGATCTTGTCTATGTCAGTTTTGTTTATACAAAACATTTTTAACATAATACAATCAAAATTATCTATCTGGTGTTCAATTATGAGTTCTAATTCTTCTTTGGACACAAATTCCTTCCTTCACCAAACATCTGAGAGGTAAAGTACCTTATGTTCTTCTAATTTGCTTGTAATATTACTCTTTATGTCTAATTCATAAATCCATTTAGACATTATCTTGTTATGTGGTGTTAGGTGTGGATCGAGCCCTAATTTCTTCCATACAAGTTTCCAATTTTCCCAGCAGTTTTTGTCAAAAGTGAGTTCTTATCCCAAAAGCTGGGGTCCTTAGGTTTGTCAAACACTAAATTGCTACAGTTATTGCCTATTTTGTCCTGTGATCCTAACCTATTCCACTGATTAGCCAATATCAAATGGTTTAGATGATCATTGCTTTATAATTTACTTTTAGATCTGGCACAGCTAGACCACCTTCATTAGCATTTTTTTCACTAATTCTCTCAAAATTCTTGACCTTTTGTTCTTACAGAAGAACTTTGTTACTATTTTTTCCAGATTTATAAAATAGTTTTTTGAGAGTTTGATTGGTATCACTAAATAAGTAGATTAATTTAGGTAGTATTGTCATTTTTATTATATTTGCCTGGTCTACCTATGAGCACTTGATATTTTTCCAGTTTATTAGATCTGACTTTATTTGTGTGGAAAGTATTTTATAGTTGTGTTCATATAGTTCCTGACTTTCCCAAATATTTTATATTATTCACAGCTATTTTGAATGCAATTTTTTTTTGTATCACTTGCTACTAGATTTTGTTGGTAATATATAAAAATGCTTATGATTTATGTGGATTTATTTTATATCCTGCAACTATGTTAAAGTTGTGAATTTTTTTCAAGTAGTTTTTTAGTTTATTCTCTAGGTTTTCTATTTGTTCTATCTGCAAAGTGATAATTTGGTTTCTTCATGACCTCCTCTAATTTCTTTAATCTCTTTTTCTTCTATTATTTCCAAAGCTAACATTTCTAATATAGTATTGAATGATAATGGTGAGTGAACAACCTTGTTTCACTCCTGATATTACTGGGAATGGTTCTAGTTTGTTCCTGTTACATATGCTTGCTGATGGTTTTAAATAGAAGCTACTGATCATTTTAAGGAAAAATCTGTTTATTCCTATACTCTCTAGTGTTTTTAATAGGAATGGGTGTTGGATGTTATCAAATATTTTTTCTGCACCTATTGAGATAATAATATAATTTTTGATATTTTCATATTGATATAGTTGATTATGCTGATAGTTTTCCTAATATTGAACCAGCCTTGCATCCTGGTGTTATTATTATTATTATTATTATTAGTCATAGTGTATTATTCTGGGAATTACTTTCTGTAATCTCATTGCTAATATTTTATTTAAGATTTTGGCATAGATATTCATTGGGGAAATTGGGCTATAATTTTCTTTATCTGTTTACACTCTACTTGCTTAAGCTATCAGCACCATATCTGTGTGATAAAAAGAATTTGGTAGGATTCCTTCTTTCCTTATTTTTTCAAATAGTTTATATAGTATTGGAATTAATTGGGGGCAAAGCCAAGGTGGCAGAGAAGATACACGCGAATTTGTAAGCTCCCTTCTTCCCTCATTACCAATTAGTTAAATCAGCCTCAAAAATAATGCTGGACTGATAGAAACCACAAGGATTAAAAGCACAACTTACCACCTGAAGAGAATCGGAAGTCTCTACAGAAAAGGTCAGTTCCAAGGGGAGGAAGAAAAAAGGCCAGCACAGGCAGGGTTAGGTGCTAGCACACTGTGCTGATCGGGCTGGGGAGAACCCTGGGATCAGAGAAACCACTGAGATAGAGGAATCTGACACAGGCTGTTAGCTCTTTTCTGCTTATAAAATAGCAGTTTAGAAGAGAAATCAAGCCACTTTAAAATATAAAGCCAGATCCCAGAATCACCCCAATCCAGAAGTGACCTAACAGATTGGGAAGGCTGTGCAGCCACTTTCTGCTGTCCGGGCTTCACCTTGGGCCCAAGGCAACATCTAATCCACATAGTGCTGGGTTTAGCCTGAGGCTGTGGAACTATAGCAGCAGGGAAATTCCCAGAGAAGCAAACCTTTGAAGAAGGGACCGTGGTTTCCGGGCAGACACTTCCAGTTTGAGCACAGGGGCTTTTCACATCATCTGCTGATATCCACGCCTCACGGGACACATTGGGTGGGCTTTGTGTCGCTTTTACTGTTCAGTATTAAATCTCAGGGCAGGTGCTAGGCCACACAGCGGGGTCCTTCACTGGGCCACCATCACAGCACAGCTGTATCACCTCTGAGGCATTTCTGGGGAGGGAAACTCTCTCCCAGAGCTCTCTCTTAGCTCAGGCACAGGAGCCACTGCATTCATCTGGTCTGGGAGGAAGCTGGTAAATAAATAAATAAATAAACTTCTTACCCCAACTGCAGACCTCAAAAGATTTTTAACAATGAGTAAAAAGCTGAAGAGAACAATTGATTGCTTCTACACAGAGAAAGAGCAGGTATCCAACCCTGAGGAAGTTAACAGCAGACAATCAGCAGATAACACTCAAAAGGGGACGATACCTGCCTCCTATCACATAACTCTCTCCTAGAAGAGACTATTAAAACGTTAGGAGAGTTTGAAGAAAAATGGGAAAAGGAAAGAGTAGCTATGATAGAGAATAACAATGTCCTGAAATTTGAGTTGCAAAAAATAAAGAATTCACAGGAGATGCAGGGAAACAAAATTTGTGAATTAGAAAAGGTTAAAAAAATCACAGGAAAGTAGGTTTTCTGAGTTGGAAAAGATAAAAACGTCTCAAGAAAGTAGGATTTCTGAATTGGAAAAGATAAAAAAGTCTCAAGAAAGTAGGATTTGTGAATTGGAAAAAGAAAATAACTCTCTAAAAGAAAATTAGGGAAATGGAAAAAAATTCCATAGAGCAAAATAATTCATTTAAAAACTCAATTGGGCATATACAAAAAGAACTAAAAAATGTGAATGAAGAAAATAAATCATTAAAAATCAGGACAGAACAAATAGAAATGAATGATTCATGGAGAACCCAAGAATCAGTGAAACAAAACAAAAAAAAAATGAAAAGATGGAGAATAATGTCAAATACTTACTGGGAAAATCTATAGACCTGGAAAAAAATCTAGGAGAGATAATCTGAGGATCATTGGACTTCCTGAAAACTATGATCAGAAAAAGAATCTAGATTCTATTTTACAGGAAATCATCAAAGAGAACTGTCCAGAGATAATAAAAACAGAAGGGAAAATAGGCATTGAAAGAATTCATCGAAAACCTGAAAAAGACCCTAAAAAAGAACTCCATGGAACATTGTGGCTAAGTTGCAGAACTACCAAACAAAGGAAAAATATTGCAAGCAGCTAAAAAAAAAAACAATTCAAATATCAAGGTGCCACAATAAGGGTCACTCAAGATATGGCTGCCTCCACATTAAAAGATTGAAGGGCCTGGAACATGATATTCCAAAAGGCAAAAGATCAAGGATTGCAACCAATAATAAACTACGCAGCTAAGTTTAGCATTTTCTTCCATGGAAGAGGATGGTCATTTAATGAAACAGAGGAATTCCATTTGTTTCTAAGAAAAAAACCAGACTTAAACAAAAAATTTGATCTATATCCATAAGACTGAAGAGAAGCAGAAAAAGGTAAAAAGAACTCTTGAGAACTGTACTTCTGCATGAATAATTTGATTTTACTGATATAAAAAAGGGGAGTAGGAAAGGGAAGAGGGTAGTATCAGAAAAGGGGAAGAAGTGTTAAAAGAGGGAACCTACATCCCAGGAAGAGGCATAGAAAATCTACCACATCTGAGGGAATTTAGAGAGGGGGAGAAACATTGTGTGAATCTTACTTTCATCAGAGTAGGCTCAAAGAGTAAATAATTGACATATTTGTTTTTCAAAGAATTCTCTCTCACCTCATTAAAAGGGAAGAGACGAAAAGGGAAAATGCAAAGGGGAATAAGGGAAGGGTACAAGAAAAGGGAAGGGACTTGGAAGGAAAAGGGAGAGATACTAAAAAGGGAGGGCTGTGTGTCACAAGTGGGGTCTATAAATTAAATATTGGGGAAGGGGTTCAGGTGGGTCAAGGGAAAAAAGCATAATCTGGGGATAATATGATAGCAGGAAATACAGAATTAGTAATTTTAACTGTAAATGTGAATGGGATGAACTCTTCCATGAAACAGAGATGGATAGCAGACTGGATCAAAAGTCAGAACCCTACAATACGTTGTTTACAGGAAACACACTTAAAGACGAGAGATACATACAGAGTAAAGATTAAAGGTTGGAGCAGAATCTATTATGCTTCAGGTAAAGCCAAAAAAGCAGGGGTAGCCATCTTTATCTCAGATCAAGCAAAAGCAGAAGTTGATCTAATTAAAAGAGATAAGGAAAGAAACTATATCCTGCTAAAAGGTAGCATAAACAATGAAGCCATATCAATACTAAACATATATGCACCAAGTGGTATAGCATCTAACTTTCTAAAGGAAAAGTTAAGAGAGTTGCAAGAAGAAATAGACAGTAAAACTATAATAGTGGGAGATCTCAACCTTGCACTCTCAGATTTTGACAAATCAAACCACAAAACAAATAAGAAAGAAATTTAAAAAGGTAAATGGAACATTAGAAAAACTAGGTATGATAGACCTTTGGAGAAAACTGAATGGTGATAGAAAGGAATATATTTTCTTCTCAGCAGTTCATGGAACCTATACAAAAATAGAACATATGTTAAGACATAAAGATCTCAAAATTAAATGTAGGAAGGCACAAATAATAAATGCCTTCTTCTCAGATCACAATGCAATAAAAACTACATTCAATAAGAAGTTAGGGGTAAATAGACCAAAAACTAATTGGAAACTGAATAATCTCATCTTAAAGAATGACTGGGCAAAACAGCAAATTATAGAAACAATTAATAATTTCCCCCAAGATAATGACAATGATGAGACATTATACCAAAATCTGTGGGATGCAACTAAAGTGGTAATAAGGGGAAATTTTATATCTTTAGAGGCTTATTTGAAGAAAATAGAGAAAGAGAAGATTAATGAATTGGGCCTGCAACTTAAAAAGCTAGAAAAAGACCAAATTAAAAAGCCCCAACCAAAATTCAAACTTGAAATACTAAAATTAAAAGGAGAAATCAATAATATTGAAAGTAAAAAAACCTATTGAATTAATAAATAAAACCAAGATTTGGTTTTATGAAAAAGCCAATAAAATAGATAAATCTTTGGTAAAGCTGATCAGAAAAAGGAAAGAGGAAAATCAAATTGCTAGTCTTACAAATGAAAAGGGGGATCTTTCCAGCAATGAAGAGGAAATTAGAGAAATAATAAGGAGTTACTTTGCCCAACTTTATGCCAATCAATTTGATAACTTAAGTGAAATGGATGACTTCCTTCAAAAATATAGGCTCCCTAGATTAACAGAGGAGGAGATAAATTGCTTAAATAGTCCCATTTCAGAAAAAGAAATAGAACAAGCTATTAATCAACTCCCCAGAAAAAAATCCCCAGGAACAGATGGATTTACATGTGAATTCTACCAAACATTAAAAAAACAATTAGCCCCAATGCTATATAAACTATTTGAAAAAATAGGGAATGAAGGAGTCCTGCCAAACTCCTTTTATGACACAGACAGGGTACTGATACTTAATCAGGTAGATCTAAAACTGAGAAAGAAAATTATAGACAAATTTCCTTAATGAATATTGATGGTAAAATCTTAAATAAGATATTAGCAAAAAGACTTCAGAAAATCATCTCCAGGATAATACACTATTATCAAGTAGGATTTATACCAGGAATGCAGGGCTGGTTTAATATTACAAAACTATTAGTATAATTGAACATATAAAATAAACAAATTAATAAAAACCATATGATCATCTCAATAGATGCAGAAAAAGCATTTGATAAAATCCAACATCCATTCCTACTAAAAACTCTTGAGAGTACAGGAATAAATGGACTATTCCTTAGAATAATCAGGAGCATATATTTACGATCGTCAGTAAGCATAATACGTAATGGAAATAAACTGGAACCTTTCCCAATAAGATCAGGAGTGAAACAAGGTTGTCCACTATCACCATTACTATTCAATATTGTATTAGAAATGCTAGCCTCGGCAATAAGAGTCGAGAAAGAGAGTAAAGGAATAAGAGTAGGTGAAGAGGAAATCAAACTGTCACTCTTTGCAGATGATATGATTTTATACTTAGAAAACCCCAGAGATTCTAATAAAAAGTTATTAGAAATAATTCACAACTTTAGCAAAGTTGCTGGGTACAAAATAAATCCACATAAATCCTCAGCATTTTTATACATCACCAATAAATTGCAACAGCAAGAGATACAAAGAGAAATTCCATTCCAAACAAATGTCGAGAGCATAAAATATCTGGAAATCCATCTACCAAAGAATAGTTAGGAATTATATGAGAAAAATTACAAAAACTTGCCACAAAAATAAAGTCAGATTTAAATAATTGGAAAGACATTCAGTGCTCTTGGATAGGCCGAGTGAATATAATAAAGATGACAATACTCCCCAAACTAATCTATTTATTTAGTGCTATACCAATCAGACTCCCAAGAAACTATTTTAGTGACCTAGAAAAAAATAACAATAAATTTCATATGGAAGAATAAAAGGTCGAGAATTTCAAGGGAAGTAATGAAAAAAAAAAGACAGATCAAGGTGGTCTAGGTATACCTGATCTAAAGCTATATTATATAGCAGCAGTCACCAAAACCATTTGGTATTGGCTAAGAAATAGACCGGTCGATCAGTGGAACAGATTAGGTACAAAGGACAGAAAAGGGTACAACTATAGCAATCTAGTGTTTGAGAAATCCAAAGATACCAACATTAGGGATAAAAATTCATTATTTGGAAAAAACTGTTGGGAAAACTGGAAATTAGTATGGCCGAAATTAGATATGGATCCACACTTAACACTATATACCAAGATAACATTAAAATGGGTCCATGATTTAGGAATAAAGAATGAGATCATAAATAGATTAGAGGAACAGAGAATAGTCTACCTCTCAGACCTGTGGAGGAGGAAGGAATTTATGACTAGAATAGAACTAGAGATCATTATTGATCACAAAATAGAAGATTTTGATTACATCAAACTAAAAAGTTTCTGTACAAACAATACTAATGCAAACAAGATTAGAAAGGAAGTAACAAATTGGGAAAATATTTTTACAGTTAAAGGTTCTGATAAAGGTCTCATTTCCAAAATATATAGAGAATTGATCCTAATTTATGAGAAATCAAACCATTCTCCAATTGATCAATGGTCAAAGGATATAAACAGACAATTCTCAGATGATGAAATTGAATTGATATCCACTCATATGAAAGAGTGTTCCAAATCACTACTGATCAGAGAAATGCAAATTAAGACAACTCTGAGATATCACTACACACCTGTCAGATTGGCTAAGATGACAGGAACAAATAATGATTAATGTTGGAGGGGATGTGGGAAAACTGGGACACATTGTTGGTGGAATTGTGAAAGAATCCAACCATTCTGGAGAGCAATCTGGAACTATGCCCAAAAAATTATCAAACATTGCATACCCTTTGATCCAGCAGTGCTACTACTGGGCTTATATCCCAAAGAAATACTAAAGAGGTGAAAGGGACCTGTATGTGCCAAAATGTTTGTAGCAGCTCTTTTTGTAGTGACTAGAAACTGGAAGATGAATGGATGTCCATCAATTGGAGACTGGTTGGGTCAATTATGTTATATGAATGTCATGGAATATTATTGCTGTGTAAGAAATGACCAGCATCATGAATAAAGAGAGGCTTGGAGAGACTTACATGATCTGATGCTGAGTGAAAAGAACAGAACCAGGAGATCACTATACACTTTAACAACAATACTGTATGAAGATGTATTCTGATGGAAGTGGATATCTTCAACATAAAGAAGATACAACTCACTTCCAGCTGATCAATGATGGATAGAAACAACTACACCCAGAGAAGGGACACTGGGAAGTGAATGTAAAATATTAGCACTACTGGCTATCTACCCAGGTTACTTATACCTTTGGAATCCAATACTTAACGTGCAACAAGAAAATTGGATTTACACACATATATTATATCTAGGTTATACTGTAATACATGTAAAATTTATGAGATTGCCTGTCATGTAGGAGAGGGAGGGGAAAATCTGAAAAAATGAATACAAGGGATAATGTTATTAAAAAATTACTCTTTTTTAATTTGGTGTAACCAAAATGTTCTATTTTGTGATCAATAATGGTCTCTAGTTTTCCCTTGGCCACAAACTCCTTCCTCGTCCACAAGTCTGAGAAGTAAACCATCCCATGTTCTTCCAATTTATTTATGATTTAGTCCTTTATGCCTAAATCTTGGACCAATTTTGATCTTATCTTAGTATGTGGTGTTAAATGTGGGTCCATGCCTAGTTTCTGCCATACTAATTTCCAGTTTTCCCAGCAGTTTTTGTCAAATAATGAATTCTTATCCCAAAATTTGGGATAATGTTATAAAAAAAAAAAATTACTCATGCATATATACTGTCAAAAAAATTTTATAATTATAAAATAAAAAAAAGAAAAAAAAAGTGGGGTGTCATTCAGGGTTGAGATGATGAAATTTGGGAATGGGGCCTTTTGCAGGAAATATATCAGGTCTGCCTGTGGGTTGCCTTTAAGAATGCTGATAGCCCACCCAACAATACTGCCCACAGAGCTTCCTAGCTGAAAGTAGTTAAGGAGTTAATTATGTTAAGGAGTTAATTGCTGGCAGAGGTATAGAATGCCAATCAAAGAGAAGTAGGAGAGAATATGCTAGGAGAAAAAAGTTCTCATCTTTGGAGTGAGAAAAACTTAGGCAGGAGAGTGAGAGAAAGGACACAGCCTACTTCCTCCAGAGTGCTCACAGGAGTATTTTGAAAAAACTAGGCTGTTTATCTCTCTGCCAGGAGCTTAGAAAGTGCCCTGAGGCTTCCAGAAATGTTAGCAAAAAACCTAAAGCAGTTTTGAATCTCCTGAACTCTCCACTTGGATATATGGAAACTGGATTCAGGAAGAAAGGGGTTTTAACAGTTCTTTCAGGATTCACTTGGTCACAAATTGGGCAGGCCTGGTGAAAGCAGCCAGAAGGAGAAGGGATGTACCCTCTTTCTTCTGCAAGAGTTTTTTTCAGGGAGTTGCGGGATTTCATGGATAGCTTGCAATGACTGCAGGTATTCTCCTGTGTGTTTGAGAGGAGTGAAGTCAGTATAAGTGTACACTCTCACTTCCTCAGTTCCAAAGCTCTGATTAGGGCAGAAGTCCCAGGAGGCAATGGTTTAAGCCTCTAGGTTGCCAGTGAGAGGCCTCACAGAATAACCTGCCTTTGTATCTGAAATAGACAGACATCAGATAGACAGCTGTGACCAGATTATTAAATTTAAAGCATCATTTATTTAGCCGGCCAGCGACTGACCCCACTAGACAAGCTAGTAGAGATCAGCCCCAAACTTTTAGTGAGGTACACTTTTAAGCCCGTTTACCACATCCTGGTATAGCCTTGCGGTTGGCTACAAATTTTGGGAATCGATGACGCAGTTTCTTGTTTACAATGGGGAAGTGTCTGGATGAGAGTGTCAGCATGTTTTGCAATATTGTGACTTTGTTAGACACCTACTTCTCGGGAAGTCTAGGGTCTCATGAACTGGGGGATAGGGCCCAGTCTGAACATAACACTTCCCTTAATTGAGTTTAAGCAACATTTTCCTATAAGCCTGAGACCCCTTGATCCATGGATGAGGGGGCCAGTCTTTTGTCCATTTCACTCCCCCATTTCTGTGGTCAGACTTGTGACTCATCCGAAGTCACAGGGGAACAGGTCACCCGCAGGGTAAATAACTTTATGGCTTGTATACGGTCCTGGACATAGGTGACAAGGCACTTAATAACACAGGGGCCTATGAGGAGAAGGAGTAAGAACAGAAAGACAGGCCCCACAATTCCCGAGAGGAGAGTGATCAGCCAAAGGGACCAACTATGGAGCAATTGGCACCAAGACAGTGAAACCTTGAGAACAGCCTCACGGTCATCTAACCCCTTTCGAAGGGAAGCCAGAGACTCCCTACTTACACCTGAGCAATTTACACAGAAAAAACAAGATTCTCCTAGGGCCATACATAAACCTCCCTGCTTCATGAACAGCAAATTTAACCCACGGCAGTTCTGCACAACCTCCATCCACTGATTTTTCTAAATGGGTGATGAGACTCTCTAGAGTCCTAATGTCTGCATCTACTTGGGAGCTAAGAAGGCAAATGTAGGGCCAGAGAAACTGAGGCAAAATAGAGTCAGAGAGTTCCCAACATTCTATTAATTGCAGAGTTTGATTTACTGGACAGGACTCTCATCTCAAAGTACCTAGTGATGTGAGTTCTCAAAAACATGTAGACACACATGGCTCAGCTACAGGGGTAGACCAAGGCAGGCGCAGGGTCAGAACACTTAGAGTGGGAACAGACTATCAATCTGGTTCTGACACTGGACATTCTGATAGGAGCCAGGAAGTCTGCACTCCCCCTTATCTTGAGTCTCACATTAACAATTTATAATCTTAGAGCAAGTGGCCTTCAGTCTTCAATGAACCAGAGGGGAGGTTTGCAACTAAGGGGATTGAGGCAGAACAACCAAGGAAACCGAGGCAGAACAATCCAGGGAAACTAAGTCAGGACAATTCTCAAAGTATAAGGAAAGTGGGTCAGATCAATTTAGGGAAATTGAGGCAGAACCAATTAGGGAAACTGAGTCAGGACAATTAAAGAGGACTGTGGCACAACATTCCACAACTCTTTCTCTCCTCAATAAACCAAAATACAACTAAAAAAAAAAAATGCAAGGACAAGTCTCTCCCTGATAACCCCAGAGTTAACAGCTGTACAAAGGCTCCCTTGTTGCAAGCATATCAGGTCCTCTGAAGTTGGGGCACCATCTCTCCCAGAGAATCCAGTTTGAGATGGATAGTTCACTGTGAGTTAGGTGGTCTGCAGTCATTTGTGCACTTAACACTGTCTCTGCTTACAGAGAAGCAGGGCTCAAAGCCCATTCAGAGGGGCAACTCTCTCCAAGGGAGAAGGGTGAGGCTTGGAGTAGCTTTACCTGTCCCCACTCAGAGGAACAGATAGGGTGCAGAAAGGATCAGATAGCAGAGCAGATTATGCACAGTTAGACCATTAAGGCAGGCAAACCCCAAACTTTTAGATACCTGATAGCAAACTACAAGGTCCTTTGAGATCACTGAAATACTAAAGAACTGGGGTTACAGGACTGGAAAAACAGATCAGAGAGACTGCCAGTCCTAAGACAGGTATCTGATTTCTGGCTGTTTCTTTAAAAAACAAAAAAAAAAACAAAATAATTCCAAAAACTGAGTCTGCCAGGGCAATTCTGACAGAATAAGGGGTTCCAAAATTAAATCATCTGAACTAGTGATTTAGGGGGTGGGGTAGAAGTGACTAAGGCAAAAAAAAAATCTATCCCAATAAGTTACAACTTAAACAATTATCATATCGAAGTAGATGTTTCACAAGTGAACATTACACATGCATTATATATACATTATACAGTTAGTTTTTTAAAGTACTCAATCTATATAGAAATATTTAAAAACTATAATGGATCTGTGATCTAATCTGTTTCTCTGAAGGTTGATGGCATTTTCCTTCATAAGTCCAAGTCTTTCCATGGTTTAACAGCAACAACATTTATACAATGCTTTATGTGCCAGGCACTAGGATGTAAATGTTGTTATTATCTTATTTGAAAATTGAGTAATACAGATTATAAGAGACTTGCCTAAGATCTCAAAACTAGAAGGTAAATCTGACGGCAGACTTTAATTCCTGGATTATATGAAAAAAAAAAAAAAATCTCAATGTTAAAAGGTGTGAATATACTTGCCTTTTCCCTGCTCCCCAATTTTTCTCCCTTTTGTTTTCATGATTTATGTCAATGACACTTCACTCAGTTTTCCACAGCAGAAATCTCAATTAAGATTAACTACCTTTTTAAATTTCACTTCTGCCATCATACTGGTTACCAAATCTTATTAGCTTTTTCTTATTTTTCCCTCAGTTCCAGACTGGAACCCTCAAAGCCTTCCTTCAATTCTCCTACATCAACATTCAGTTATTTTTTAATTTTTGCCAATACCAACATTTCTTTCTATATTCTAGAGGTTAGAATTACAAGACTATCCTAATAATAGGCAGCTCTCTATCACCAGCCATTCAGAGTTTCTGAATAGATTTTCCCATTTCCACTCACTGTTACCTCTAAACAAACTTTCACATTGTTGACAGATTATTCTTCCTTATTAGTAGATGTGGTCTTATTATTTCTCTGGTCAATAATCATTGGTGGAGCTCAAACTCCTTTTCTTGGCTTTTAAGGCATTTTTCTACCCACTACCACCCTACCTTTCTACTCTTATCTCATACTCTGCCTATACATGCATAGGAGAAGTCCTGTACTTGGAACTTTTGTCAGAGTTGATAGCTGAACATCACTAATAAAAATCCCACACTTTCTTGACTTTACTCTTTTATGGTCCCCATACCTCAGAATACTTTCTCTACTCCACTTTACTTTATCTACAAAATTCTTAACATCCTATAGTTAAAGTCCAATTTAAATGATACTTCCTACAGGATGCCCTCCATTATTTCCTCTGATTCAATTCCCATTTTACAGAGGAGGAAAATGAGGTTCAGGGGCATAAACAATTTAGCTAAGGTCATGTAGCTAGCATTAAACTCTTGGTCTCCTAGCTTCCAAGTGACTGTTCTTTCCAATACTTCATGGCAGTTGTCACCATAAAGTAACTGACAAGTCACTTAGATGCACAGTTGATGTTTCATGCTCTCTTTTCCTGTTGTTGGTTTATTGTTGCCTTTTTTTTTTTTTTTTTTTTTTTTAAGATGAGCCATAGTCCTTCTGTTTCTGTGAACTGCTTGTTTTTCTATTTTAAAATTATGGGCTGCAATAAAAAGAAGTTTTCAGGTGAATTAAGTAGTGCTGGAAATCATCTTTTTAAAAGCTGATTATCTGAAGCTTCCAGAAATGTTCATTTCAGAAAGATACATACAATGAAACTTCTTACCTAGGATTCTAAAAGCAGTCTGAACCAATGACTTTGTAAGAATTTCCCAGTCAGCCTTAATTTTGACAGGCATGAAAGATTTAACAATGGCACCAGCTGAGGTGTGAATACTTTTTTATTGGCATTAGATGATTTGGCTTAAATGACTATACTCTTAAGCACACAGAAATGGATCTGCTCTTTCTTAAGTATATTATTCTTTCCTTAGCCAATATCACAGACAGGAAAAACAAAACAAAACAAAACAAAACCAGTAAACTACTTTCTAAAGCAGCAGGAAGCAGTGGGAGGGTGGGTGAGTTGCTCTCTTCCTCACTTCTTTTTGCTGTCAAAACCTTTCTCTTCCTAAAATCATGCAAACCTTTAATTGTTCCTACAAATCAACCCTTCATAAACCACCTGCATTCTTTCCAGTTCTCTTCAAAACTTTTAAGATTCACAATAGCTAGATAACTCCATAAAGCATAACTTGAATCAAACCAAACTTCCTCTTTTTTTTTTTTCTTCTGCCTGAGTGTTTGACCACAATTAGAATTTCTCTTATCTGTCCAGGCAGAGCTCAAATTGTATTGATTCCCTTCCTCTTTAGTAATAGAGGTATCAATATTCAAACAAATTCCAAGATCTTATACCCAGAGTAAACAAATCTAGCATGCAAAGGCAGTAGCAAAATTATATTTCCCCTAATTTCAAAATCATCCCCAATATTCCTAATCAAATGTTTGTGGTTTTTTTTCTTCCTGAGTTTCAATCAGATAATGTTTTATTACCCTCTACTCTAGCAGGCTCTGAAAAACTGCTTTAAAGGAAAAACTTTCCTGTCAGTTTAAAAGGCCAAGTTCCATTTACTTACAAATTAGTACAACAGGTTAAAAAGTTTAAAATCACAAGCAAATTTTCAAATAATCAATTCCCAAATTTCTTAATCATTGTTTTTAAAAGTTAACAAAGCTTTTAAATCAGCAAAACAGACTAGGGGCTTTTTCCAGAACCCCAGCCCTTGGAGAGAATTTTGTTTCACCTTGAACATTTTTCCCTCCCAGAATCCAAGGGGAGCTTCTCTAAACTTCCAAGCCCACTTAGTGCATTTTTCTGCCTTCACAGAGAATGCCTAGGTATTCCATTCAAACTTCTTTTCTTTAACTGTTAGCACAGTGCTCTTCTATATATTTTTTTAACTTTCCAAACTTTCAAATCCCTCTCAATCTATGTTTTTATTTTTTCTTTTCTTTCCCTTTTCTCCCCTTTCCACACAAGACTACTGCAGTTAGCCAGAGCCAGAGAAAGAGAGAGAAAGTTTGTTTTTTTTCAATCTTCTTTCCTTTCCTGAGCCACTCTTGAAAGAATTACTTCTCTGAATGAATTTCCACTTCAAACATCTCAGCCTGATATTTTTCTAAGTCTGCAACACAGAGGCTGAATTCTTATCTCTTACAACCTTGCTAATTTTTAACACAGAACAAAATGCAAAGCAAACAAACATATACACACAGATACATGGCAGAGCTCTATTTTCACCTTTTCTTAAATCTTTAACAGAGCTCTTCAACTAACAGACAATTAATCATACAGGACACAAAAGGCAAGAACCACAACCAACAGAACAGACAGGCATGGAACATATATTACCAGGGAACCAAATTAGAGCCAAACATCACATAGCATCCTGTGGAGGTCAACAAGGGTCTTGATGTTGCATCCAACTTAGCCACTTGTTTCAGGAGTATTTACCAGACAGGTGGCTGCAGGATAGTCAGGCAGCTGCAGAGCCCCCTCAAGATCTTATTAACCAGAACTGGATTTCAGGATGCTCTATGCCAATTTTGAACTGAATTCAAAAATTTGGGTCTCAATCGTCTGGTCAGCAGAAAGAGATTTCTGGAAACTGGAGCCGAGAAACATCTCTCGGTGGCCACCCCCTAGGATCCATAACCCCTTTCACCCTCCAGGGAGAGGGATTGGCTGTCAGACTGAGCCAAAGGCTTATCTCAGTGAGACCTCCAGTGAAATGGATGGATACCAGATAGACAGCTCTGACCAGATTATTAAATTTAAAGCATCATTTATTTAGCTGGCCAGCGACTGACCCCACTAGACAGACTAGTAGAGATCAGCCCCAAACTTTTAGTGAGGTACACTTTTAAGCCCGTTTACCACATCCTGGTATAGCCTTGTGGTTGGCTACAAATTTTGGGAATCGATGACGCAGTTACTTGTTTACAATGGGGAAGTGTCTGGATGAGAGTGTCAGCATGTTTTGCAATGTTGTGACTTTGTTAGACACCTACTTTTCAGAAAGTCTAGGGTCTCATGAACTGGGGGATAGGGCCCAGTCTGAACATAACACTTCCCTTAATTGAGTTTAAGCAACATTTTCCTATAAGCCTGAGACCCCTTGACCCAGGGATGAGGGGGCCAGTCTTTTGTCCATTTCAATATCTCCATTTTCATCAGTAAAAGTGTTAAGTAGCCTAGAGTCTAGGGTGCCATTGAGAGTCACCACAGAATAAGCTGCTCTTTCTTTCCCATTTTCAGAAAAGCTGATTTCTCCCTGTTGGGTAGAGTCAGGATGCAGGGTAGCAGGATTAAGGGTGTGACGCACCCAGACAGTCAGATCAGGTAGGAAACTCTGACATCTATTAGGTATCCCATCAAGCTGCTGATGTTCTTTGGCTTTTAAAATGCTATGGACCCCAGGGGTAATGGCTGTTCCAACATTAATTTTGAGGCCTCTTCAATTAAAAGCAGCCACTACTCTAAGGCAGAATGGCCAACCTAGCAAAGCACATAGCTACGGAGAGGGAGATCTGTGGCCCTGCCTGTCAGGGATGCAGATCAAGATAAGAATGCAGTTAAGCTTCTCCAAATCTCTTAACTAAAAAGTCTAAAAAAAAAGTCTAAAAGTTTGTGCTTTAAAAAAAAAAAAATCTCTGGAGGTCTGAGATGAGAGATGGGTCCTCAATCTCATCATTAAATCACCAAGCTGGCTAGGCAGAGGAGAGAACTCAAGACCTGTCCTGACCCTGCCCCCCTCCCCGCAGCTATCCCCACTCTATGGGGGAGGGTTAGAAGAGACCACAGGGCCACAGCAAGAGTGAAGGAGAAGCCCTTCCCATCTTATCAGGTACCAGGTGTTGGGCTGTTGTGGTGGAGCAAGGGGAAACTGGACCAAGCCCCAAGTTCTTGCCAGAGGGCAGGATACTGGGGGAGGTGGCTCGATTCCCATACCAAGCAGCCACCAGCTGTTGGGTTTTTGTGGTGGAGAGGCTGTCCCTCATGCTCAAACTCAGAACAGAGTCTGGGGAGTTTCCTAGAACAGTTTCCATGATACCTAGAGCACGAACCTCTGGGGTTCCCGGCCTCAGTGTGGGAGGGATTTGCATTGAAAGAGGCACCTCTGCTCTGAGTGTTTTTCCACAAGAGGCAGAAGTTGCTCCGAGGAGAAGAAAAAGAGCTGGAAGTCCCAGGTTTTAATTCAGGGAAGAGATAAAGAACCAACAGCTTTGTAACAGTGGAGTGGGAGAAACTTGAGGGCTCAAAATTGTCTTCTCTAGGTTCCTTCGTTTATTTCCCCAGGACAGATCAAGGACAGTGTTGTCCTTGGACACCTGAAAAAAGTTGGGTGGGTCCCCAGAGTAACCTGGTTCTCCTAGGTCTGGGTGGGGGGTTGGCTTTCTGCCTGAGGCAGAGCTTAAAATCAGAATCCTTAGAAAAACTAGAAGTTCTATAGGATTCAGTTCAGGTGAGAGAAAAAGGGATTTAGGAGTGCATTGAGATGCAAAGGATGGCTCCTTTGTCTCTAGAGGGGCTGGATGGAGTCTGATTTCCTTGTAGCAAATCAAATCAGCATCTTAAGCTTTCCAGTTTTGGGGTTTTTCTCAAGTCAAATTGGTCTCTGCTTAAGGAAGGATTTTTTTTTTTTTTTCCTGTTTTAGAAGCAAGGGTGTTTTGCCTTATTTTTGGCAGGAAAATGCCTTCGTTTCCCCCAATTCTATAGCTTCTAGTCTGTCTCTAGATGTCTCTAGAGATAGACAGCGACAAAAGAAGGCCTTTTGTCACAGAACCCAGGTATTCTCCCTGAGAGAATCCTGCTCTAGACTCCGACTACGATTCAATCCTACCCAAGTATTTGAGTGTCCACTATAGAATAGGGGGAAAAAAGGTTTTTTACCTTGTGTAGATTTCAGGGTTTCCTGACTGTCAGGGAACCAAATGATGAGGTTTGGCGCAGAGCAGAGAGTTGTGGGAACCTCCTCTGGTCGGCCTGCAGGTCCTTCTTAAGAATTTGTGAACCTGAAAAGTTAGACTGGCAAAAGAAATTTATTGTTGGAACTGAGAAGCCAGCTTTTGCTAGGAAGACTGACTTCCTCAGAGGCAAGGTAAAGTTCCTAGCAGAAATCCAGACAGAGGGTTGTGGTACTGTTAGGGAAATAGGTGATAGGGATAAAGTGGGATTAATGCTGAAAAGAGAATATCTTCTCAGTGGATAGAGGGTCCTCATAGGTGGCTATGCCAAGGAGAGAGAGAGGCTCCTTGGCATGGTATGTCCTGTTTTTGGCCCTCTACAGGGAATAGAGGTTGACAGAAATCTAGATCTCCAGCTTGGGCTAAGTAGGAGTGGTCCTGGACTCAACTAGTACCACCAAGATAAACAAAATGAAACCACTTTATCTTGATTCCCTTGGGCAGATATTTCTCCCGGGAGGGTTTAAGGAGATCTCAAGTATTTATTTCATGGTCCCCCCTAAGTCAGGACAGTATTGGGATTCCCTACATCATTCTGATACCAAGTGACTTGCAACAATTTCACAACTAGTAATAATTTGAGGACATATTTGAATTCAGGAACTCTATACTCTATACCCAACACTCTGTCCACTGTATCACCTAGCTGTCTCTTTTGAAGATTTTTGCCTTTATAATTGCGAAATTAAGATTAACATTGTTTCAATACATCTTTCCTTTAAAAAATAGATCAAACTTTAGAATTTGGCCTTTAAAGTGTTACTAAAATTTAATTTTCTAATTATACACACACACACACACACACACACACACACACACATACACACACACACACACACACACACACACAACTATTATTTTTATTTAATGTCAAATTTATCTTTGAGTTCCTCAAAATTACTTGCTTTGGTTATTGACCATGGCAAAGCATCCAATATGAACAGTAAAGGCTATAAAACTATTCATATGGAACAGTTCTTTACTGCAGTTCTTCCTCTCCTAATCTAAACAGCTTATTTTTGTGATAACTGTGAATACAAAACTTTTCCACAACTGATCAGTGAAAAGTCCCTAAATTATCTGTTGGTCCATGAAATTAGGAGGCAGAAGTCACAGGACTAGAATTCCTGTTATTCTGTATATCCTCCTGTCTTGGGTTGATCCAACAAAATTATTTCATTATAAATATGTACCATAACTCATTTCAATCACTAGATTTTTGTTCTCATTCTAAACAAGCAGATATGTGGAGGTGCTGATGGGAATTGCCATTGGAGTGGCAAAGGATAATTCTCTTATTTATGTACATGTAGTTTGTAGGACTGGTTGTCCCTTTGTCATACGCAGGAAGTCACTTTAATATAAAAAGCAACAATTAAATCTGGGAAAATGCAAGGCAGGATACAAGATAATAACCAAATCCAGGAAACAAATGAAATACAAGACACAAGCTAAGCATAAATTGGGCCAAAAAGAAAAGAAAGAAATTAATACTTGGAGAGACAAAAAGATAAGAATGAATCAGTGATAATCTTACTAAGAAAGGAAATGTGATAATGTGCTTCATTAAGAGAAACATAACAACCAATAATCAGGAAGTAATCCTGCTGCTATTTTCAACAAGTGCTGTATTAAAATGCTATCTTCAGTTTTCATCTCTCTGGTTTTTGTGGAGAAACACTAGAATATGGAGAATAATAAAAGGAATTTACCCTATGAGGAAAGATTAAAGATGATGAGGGAAGAAGTGCAGTCACACACACACACACATACACACACACACACACACACACACACACACACACACACATACACACATATTGTTCATAGGATCAGAGATTTAGAATTAGAACGAACCTAAAAGGTCATATAGTTCAAATTATTTATTTTACAGAGGAGGAAATTGGGGCTCATAGTTTTACATTTTTCATTGTTTCTTTGCCCCTTCCCTTTTGCTATTGGAGAGTTATCCCCCAACAAAGAAAACATTCAACAAAACTAATAAATATATCAAATAAGTCTGACATATAAGTGTTTCATATTTGCAATTTTCCAGCTCTGCAAAGAAATTGGTGAGGAATCGAATTGACTTTTTATTTCTTTTAATTGGGGCTAAATAAATCATTGTAATTTTGAAGCATTCAGGTTCTATTATTTGTTCTTTCAAGTAGCATTTTTATAGATATTATATGTATTGTTCTTCCAGTTTCTGCCTCACTTTTCATTTGCTTATGGAAGTCTTCCTCTGGTTTTTTATTCATCATTTCATCTCTTACTATACAGTATAATAATTAATATGCCATTAAATTCATATACCACAACTTTTACAACTATCCTCTCAACAATGGATATTTATTTACCCCTGTTCCTTGTTATTATAGAAAATGCTATCATAAATATTTTGATATAATAGATCTTTTCTTTTTGTTAGGCATAACATTTATTAAGTACCTACTATATTTAAGCATTGGGGATATAAAGAAAGAAAAAAAAAAGCAGCCCATTTTCTCACAGAGCACATAGATCAATGAGGAACACAACATGGGAACAACTGTATGTATAAACAAAGTATAGGACAGGAAGACAGTAAGATTAAGAACAATTGGCAAAGGCTTCTTGCAGAAGGAAGCAAATAAGACTTGAAGCAAGCCAGAAGATGGGAGTAAGAAAGAAGAGATTTTTAAAAACTGTGGACAGTCAATGAAAATTCCCAGAGTGGGGAGATATCTGGTTTGAAGACACCCAAAGGAACCCAATGTCACTAGATCACAAAATATATATGTATCAGTGTGTGTGTGAGTGTGTGTGTGTGTGTGTGTGTGTGTGTGTGTGTGTGTGTGTGAGTGAGTGAATGTGTCTGTGCAAGTTAGGGAATCAAGTAAATATAAGAAGAAAGATAAAAAGTGCCAGGTTTTGAAGAGCTTAAATGTCAAACAGTGGATTTTAATATTAGATGTTGGAAGTCCATAGATAGACATTTGTTTGTTGCGTCAGGAGAGTGATTTTGTCAAACTTTCATTTTTTTGAAGATCAATTTGATAGTTGAGTGGAGGATGGATTGTAATAAGGATAGATTTGAGGCGGGGTCATGAATAAGCAACCCATTGCAGTAATTCATGTATGAAGTGATAAGGGTATTTATTGGGATGGCTATAGAGTCCAAGAAAAGAAGGGGAACAGTTAAGAGATGTTACAAAAGGTAAACATAATAGGATTTGCCCTGATTGGATATAAGCAATAAGAGAGTGAAGAGACTCTACATTGGAAGTCTGTATACTATGCAAGAATAATGGTATTCTCATTCGTAATAGGGAAATTAGGAAGAAGAAATTAGGGGGAAAGATGACTTCAGTTTTAGACATTTTTGATGTGCATTAACTTGTTTAGATGTGTAAAAGACACTTGGGATAATGGAAATCAGAATATTTCTAGAATTTTTTTGTCTTCCCTTTCTCTTATTGGTCTCCCTAATTTCTTGTATGTTTCAGCTAAATTCCCTTCTTCTAGAGGAACCTTTCTCTAATCTCTTTTTGTTCTACACCTTCCATCTTTTACTCATTTCCTATTTAACTTGAACAAAGCTTGTTTGCTTGGGTCTCCCATTAAATTGTGAGCTCCTTAAGGGCAAGGAATATTTCCCCCCTCTTTTTGCATACTCATCACTTGACACAGTGCCCGGCTCTTAATAAATTTTATTAACTGTTGATTATTTCCAATTTATCCTGTATCTAGAATGTTCACATGCATATTAATATTGCTCCCCTATTAGACTACAAGGTCATTGATAACCTTCCCAAAATATAATAGAGTCAATGACTGGTACATAGTATGTGCTGAAGAAAGTTTGTTGACTGACTGAAATCACAAAGAAGAAACCTGACCTATATCAGGAAATTTAAAAATGGAAGAAAGTCACAAAGAGAAAGAAGGGAAGAAGAACTATTGTGTTAGAGCTAAAAAGAAAATGAAAACAAACAAATTTGAAGTTATTCCATAAAAATTACCTGATTTGAGAAAGCAAATATTGCTCTTACAACATTCAAGGATGCAATCAAATGAAGGAAAAAAAGAAACCAAAGGCAACATCTAAAAACAAACAAAAAAATAGATGTTTAATTATCATATTCTTATCTAAAGTATTAGAGGAACTGTTTGTCAATCTTATAACAGCAGAAAGATCTGTTGTGGTTATATATAGTATATGCTGTCCCTATTAGAACATAAGTTCTTTGAGGGTAGGGACTATCTTTCTTTTTGCTTTATATACCCAACTTTTAGCAGAGTAAATGTTTGTTGACAGAATGAGAACACAATGATACAGCAAAAAAAAAAAAAAAAAAAAAAAAAAAAAAAGATAAAGAATTTAAGTGTAAAAATCAGATGGAATGAATTGATTGCATATAAGTGCTGAATGAATGAAGAAACAGGTCCTGTTCTCAAAGATTTCATAATCTATGGAAAAGAAGCTGGAGAAACTGGAGAAGGAAAGAGCAATAATTTTATTTTATTGTCCTTATTTTTTAGAGCATTATGATTAATTCCATTTGTGAAAAAAAATTTGATGTTCTCATGATCTCAATGTTTTTCATGCAAATCTTGTTATTTCTGCATCCTTTTACACTCCAGCTTAAATTGCTTGTCAATTGCCTTGCTTTTCTTGAGTATCTGGCTTCTAAGTTTTTTCAATATGATTTTATACTGTACGTCTATTTATAATGATTACTTCAGTCTCTTTTCTCTTAAAAAAAAGCATTGTACATTGTTCCCAGTCTCTCTTAATGGAATCTATTGACTTGGGAAAAGTATTCTTTGGAAAGTAAGGATAGTGAGACAAGATAATAGGGGTTAGGAGAAGATAAGGTAGGGGAAAAGAGAATAGTGCAGAAACTTTTTTTTTAAAAACAGTTCAATTGTCATTACAGCTAGTGTGTTCCCACTAGGATTAATGAAAACTAACAAAAAACAGTCTAAGAAAATGGCACACTATGAATAGGGAGATAATTGCAATATGGCTCAAAAGAAATCTCTAAATATATATTAAAACTACCACAGAAACTTCAGTAAATCTCAAAGTACATCTGTTATTAGGTTTAAATTTTTTAGAGCCTACACCAAGAAAATGACTAAAAAACACATAAACATCCAAATGCACACAAAACGTCTGTTAATAAGGGGAGGTGTGATTTTCCCTTCCTGCCCACTTTCCTAAAACCCAAACTCAATCTGTTTAGATTTTAGAACTCTCAGAGAATAGTCTAAAAGGCTCATAATTCCAAGTTTTATAAGCCTTTCACTATGGATATTAACAATTGTATCGGCAAGCAATTTTTAGCTCTCTCTTTTCCTTATGTTCTCTGTTATGCATGGAACTCATCACTATGTATATTATAAGATCCAATTATTATACTTGCATTGACCCAGAATGTTAATGATATTGCCAGGCAAATAATCCTGTTCACTTTTTTATTTGAATACATTCCTAATTGATTTTACATCTAATTTTCATACAAACATGATGTTTGGGATAGAATACAAGAAAAAAAAAAAGTGTTGTTCTAATTGTACAATATTTGAAGTATCTTTTATGTTAGCTACTAAATATACTACAGAACCTTCTTGTTCATCTGTTTCCCAGATATGTAACATTTCTTTCTTCATGCATTTTTATTGTCCAGAGGATTCTCCAGTCACAGAACATTTTCATTTGCTTCTCTTTGGTAGAATTAATTATCTCTTGATAGATTCTTTTTTCAAGTTTAAAATTGCATTTAAAAACTCTTCTGTTTTCTGAATTCTAACTGGGTACTCTTTGAACTATAGATTCTTTGGGTGAATGCTTGTTTATAAATCTCCTTGGGCTTTGAAGTGGTTGCCGAAACTATTATGAGCTGGGTATAATATTCTATATACAATATGTAATTCAATTGGGAAATCACTTTAATTTTTAAAGGCTGAAAGACCAAAAAGACTCACCTGACAAAAATAAAAGTTGAGAAATAATTGTTTTTAAACATTTTTGTTATAAATGCCTGATTAGTTTACTTTGGAGTCTATATAAATAAAACATTGCTTTTTAATTGAGAGGCAGTATGCAAGAGTAAATGTAGCAATCCAATTTGAATAAGAAGAGAGGATTTTGAGCCCTAGTTCTAACTCTTACTCACTATTTATGCTTAGAGAGTAAATTCATCCGCATTTACTGCTATACAAAAGGAAGAAGTTAAACCAGATAATCACTAATATTCATTATATCCTGAAAATTCTATAAAGGGAATTAAGTAAGCCCCTACTATGTGGCAGGTATTGTACATGCTATCTTATTTTATCTTCATAAGTTTATTAGGTAAATTCTCTTATTCCCATTTTGTGGTTAAGAAAACTGAGGCAGAGAGAGGTTAAGTGACTGACCCAAAATCAGAAAGCTATTATGTGTCTAAAACCAGATTTGAACTCATGTCTTTCTGTCTAGGGTCCAATATTATATATCTAATAGGTCACCTATCTGCCTAATTATCTGTGATTCAATAATTAGTTCTTTCTCTCTGATTTACAGATTCTTGTGTGTGTACACGTGTATGTGTGTGTTTCTTATGAATGAAAGTCTGTATTCCAATCCCTATTTCTATGTAATAGATATTTATCTGAAAGTTATTTTTCTAGAAAACCAAAACATTTTAGAATCAGAAAAAAGCCAAAACAACTTAAGAACAATTGAAATAGTCACCATGTCTAAATCTAAAGTTCATATACTTTGATTATGTCCATATATATTTACAGTTGTAATTTATTTTATATGTTATTATAAAATCTTTCTATCCATCCATTATCCATCCATTCATCCTCTCTCTCTCTCTCTCTCTCTCTCTCTCTCTCTCTCTCTCTCTCTCTCTCTCTCTCTCTCTCTCTTCTCTCTCTCTCTCTCTCTCTCCTTCTCTCTCTCTCTCTTCCCCTTTTCCCGATTCCCCTGGTACTTTTTTTCCCTTTTTCCTGAAGATCAGGCATGTTTCATCTTAACTCTCCCTCAGTGTTATGGGCCAGAACTCTGAAGTTGAAACAAAGGATTTGGACTTTAACCTCTTGCTACTTGTGTGGTAATTACTGAATTGAAACGAAAACCTCAACAGAGGACATTACATTTTAGAGAGAACATTACACCTCAGGGTTCTCCAGTACTTGTCTGATGATTGGGAGTGTCTATGTTCTTGGCACCACTTTTCACTGAGGATATTCTCCCAAATGTATGGGTGGGTTCCCTGTACCCCATTCCCATTTAAAGACTCATAATTTGATTTGCTTTTACAAAGAAATATTTAATTCAAAAGATATAACATATAAACAGAATATTTAGTTCAGTTATTATAGAGCACAGTTCTAGTTTCAAGTCCAAAATTCTTTTTGTCAAGGCACCCTGACTTCTCAAGGATTCCCTGCTAGGCTTGTTGGCACATCCTAGTTGGAATCCTGGGTCTCTTGTCACTATGGCTAAAATTCCTTGGTCCAGTAGAGATCACAAGCAGTACTTGAAGTTGGGAAACTCAAAGAAAAAGAGCAAAAAGAGATTCATTTTAATCAGGTTATATATATACATATATGTATATATGTATGTATGTATGTATATCATATATATGCCATATATAGCTTATATATCTATATGATATATCAGATAAGAAAGGTGAAGTGGTAGTCTCCCTCCTGGCTCTGGTCATGACCACTCTATGAATAAATTGTATCTGGACAGAGTAAAATAAACCTTCAGGAAAAAGAGAAAGTTTGTCTTGGTCTTACCAGTTTTAAAGAAAAAACCTCTTCCAACTCTTCTGCTAATCAAAAAGAAAGCTATTTCTACCCATATGATAAGAAAATTCAGTATGCAGTATGTCTCCATCTTAGACAATCTCAGCATGTGTGCAACAAATCTCCTTATATATAGTTTCATCTAGTCAAATACTATCATTTTGCAGATGAGAAAATTATAAACCAAAGAGGTTATGTCTTGTCCAAGGGCACACAGTTTAGTGAGCATTATTGCTGTTGACTAATTTTAATTGTGTCTAATTCTTTGTGACCCCTTTCTGTTTTGTTTTGTTTTGTTTTGTTTTGTTTTTAGCAGAAATACTGCTTTCTCCAATCTATTTTATAGATGAGAAATGGAGGCAAACAGGGTTAAATGACTTGTCCAGGATAACGAAGCTAGTATTGTGTCTCAGGCAGGATTTTAATTCAGCAAGTGTTTTTCTGATTCCAAGCCCAGAGTCACTATAGAGCCATCTAGCTGCCCTTAATCAGCATTACAAGTAAGTTTTTATTCAGGTCCTCTGGCTCCAGAGCCCATGGAATTAATTTGTTCTACAACTGGAATTAAATTAATGCTTGTTGGATTATTTTTTTTTTGCTTTGATTAAAAAGAAACTACTTAGTTACCAGTTTTTCCCCTAGAAGCAATTTGTTTCAGTTGACCGTCTGGCCAATAAGATTATCAAGGTTAGCAATGAAGTCTGTGGCCCCAAAACAATGCAAGACTATGTAACCAACATTAAAATTAAATCTGTAATCCTTTCCCCCCGATAATTGTTTAAGTTTTCCCTTTTTAGATTATTCCCCCTGAGTTTTTTAGAAAGTATTTTCTGATATTATGAAGAAATTTGTTTCTATTTACAGAATATATATATATATATATTCCACAAAATATGAGCTCTTTCATGGTAATGAAGCAGGTTGTAGTCCCTTTAAGAAACTACATTTGTGATCTTTTCAGATTGATTTATTCCTTTCTGATTCCCAGCCCCTCCTGGCTGATGCATTATCAATCCAGGACCTTGATTCACAGATCCTGGTCAAAAACACCGCTTTGAATTCCAATAGGAGATCCGGGCTTGTCCCAGCCCCCAACGGAGCTAAGCCAACTTGGGCTCTCCCAGCCTCCATTCTGATGACCTACTCAGGCTTCCCAACCCCCACCAAGACAAGCAATATAATGAGCTTCCATCAGCTAAGGCTTTTGCAGATGGACCTTGGCAGTGCCCTTTACAGCCAGGATCTTTTTGCCCACTGGAATACTGTTTCCAGTGCCTCTTTACTCTCACCTATTTCCTTAAGTAGGCTTTAACCTCACTCCCAATCCCCATGATGAACTCTTTTATCAATCTAGGTTTTCAGATTTGTAAATTCCTTTACAGAGAACTGCACCACCAGAAAGGAGTCCCCAAAATTCCCTAGCCTTGTGCCAAATCCAAAGGGGTTGCAGGGGAGCTCCATTTGACCTTCTGAATCTCGAACCTGCCACTAGACCTCATTTAACTCCCTGACCACCAGAAACCCTAATTTTATTTGGGTTCCCCAAATTTAAACCTCATCATTTGGTCCCCTGACCAAAATAATCCCCCCAAACTAGACATAATTTGGCGACTGAACAGAACCCCAATTTTTTCAGGGCATTCAGAACCAATTTGGGTTTTGAGCTGTTGGTGCAGTATTTTTCCAGGAAGAATACCTGTGTTCCTTCTTTTGTCTCACCCTATCTCTAAAGGTAGTGGGCACCCAGACTGGGTCTGGGCTGTGGGCAGTATTCTCCCATGGAGAGTACTTGCATTTTCACACTCTATTTTTAGAGATAGCGGGACCAGGAAATCCGGAACTCTGGACTAGGTAAAATACTTTTTTTTTTCTTTCCCTATCCTTCAGTGGACTCCTAAGCCACTTGGGTCAGGTTTGGGTCATTGTTAGAGCTCTATGCTCATGCACAATTCTCTATGAATTGCTGTGGCTTGACAAAAAGATTCCTTTTGTCTCACTCTCTGTCTCTAGAGATATGAGAGAGGCTGGGAAAACTAAAAGCTTTTACCTGTATACAATCTAGACACACCTCTGCCTCAAAAAAAAAAAAAAAAAAATTCTTCCTTGAGCAGCCTGAGGAAACTCCCTCTGTCTAAACCCCTCCAGAGACAAAGAACCTTTCTTTGCATCTCAAGGTATTTATAAACTTTTTTTTCTCTCACCAGAAAGCCCTGCCCTCATGCTGGAACTCCAAGACAAGAGAGGAAGTGTCTCTTTAACACCATCCCCCCCAGAGCAAAGAGACACATGGCTGTTCTGGGGACCCCTCTCAGAGTCTCAGGCCAGCACTCTCTTTGATCTATTCTGGGGAGATAACCAGAGAAACTTAAGAGGAAACACATTTGGGCCCTTCTCCCACTCCACTGTTAAATACAATGGAGTCTCTAATAGTCAGGCTGTAGCTACAAGGAGAAAGGACTCTGACCTGGGGTGAGCTTGGAAACATCTCTGTCCAGGGCTGCTACTCCCTGGACAGGGGTGAGCAGTCTCTCCATCAGGTTTTGCTCTCCCAGCAAGATTTGGAGGCTTACATGAGCTATCCTGCCCTCAAGTTCCAGCATGGAATTGCCAGAGGAGCCCTCGATTTGGGACACACAGGGTAAGATGGCATCTCTTTCTCCCCCACCCTTGCTCTGGCCTTTTCTCCCCCTCCCTCATGGAGTGGTGATCACAGAACTCTCCCATATGGCTTGGCAACCTGCCATTTAAGTGCTCCTATCCTGTCCCCTTATTGGGGTACTATATAGTAGGGAGAATGGGGACTCAACCTTAATCTTCTCATATCTCCGGAAAAGTTTTTCATCAACTTTTAAAACAGAACTTTGCTAGCAATCTGGACAAGCGGGCCACGCTGCTCCCAGACCTTTTGCCTGGCTCTTAAAGGAACCTTGTCCCATACATTTTAAAAAGGGACTTCGCTTCCCTGATGTGGTCATTCTGCCTTAAAGCTCTCCCTCCCCATCTTTCTCTTTCTCTCTCTCTCCTTCTCTCTCTCCTTTGTTCCCTCTCTCTCTCCCTCTTTGTCTCTCTCCCTCCCTCCCTCCATCTCTCCCTCTCTCTCTTCCTCTCCTTCCCTCCCTCTTTCTCTCTCTCCTTCTCCCTTCCACCCCTCTCTCTCTCTCTCTCTCTCTCTCTCTCTCTCTCTCTCTCTCTCTCTCTCTCACTTTCCTACCCAAACTTACAGGTGGAAACTTTTTCACTCCTAATTTTCTCAGTCCCAAGACCTTTCGCTCTTAGCACACTCTCCTATTTTTTTTTTTTTGACTTGGCATTCTATGCCCCTGCCAACAATTAAAGGTTTCTTTTTTAAGTTCTAACCCAGGCCAGGTTACAGCTTCAAGAAAGACCTTTGGAATGATGGCTGGGGAATAAAATTCCAAGTCAAGGCAAATTAAATTGTTAATAGAGTAAAGATAGCTTCTTTCTTTCTTTTCTCTTCTCATTCCATGACTACAGCAGGAAATGAATTAGAGGGAGAGACTGAAACTATTTGAAAACTCCTTAACCAATTTCAATTAGGTGAACATTTTTAAAGGAAAGAGGTCTGTCTTTCCTGTTGTCTTTTTCTCAAGTTCTCTCTAGACTTATTCTCTGTTTATATTCTTTATTTGCTAATTTTATTTATAAATATTTTTATTTTGGGGGGGAAAATCTGATTGCTATTTTTCTGGGATTTTTAAAATTTTCAATTCTAATAGTTGTCTACACCTAAATCATTAAAATACTATACAAATGATCAATACCCAAAGTCATTTTGTGGTAGGATCTAGAGATAAATGTAGTACAGAGAAGGAAATGTAAGTTCTTTCAGAGACATGCTCCCATACCTAAAAATTATGTTGGAATCAACTAAAACAGTTACTGTCTGAATTGAAGGGGAGATAGGAGTTAGAGTTGGCAAAGATGAAAAGGAACTTGCAGATTTGCAGGGATATAACCTGTTGGAGGTTCTGATGCCTAGTGGAGAAACATCAAAGATTCTGAGATTACTGAGATAAGAATATTGAAGATTCTAAGACAAAGTGAGAAACTTAAGGAGCCTAAGAAAGCAGAAGTTCAAAGAATATTAGGTAAAGTGAAGTCAGCAAGCAAAATTCAAAAATTGAGAGTAATATAGCTTGTTGGGAGAACAGCTGGAACTTGTTAAAGGAAAAAAAAAAAGATAATTTCAATGTAAAAGGATGACATTTTTCCAAATATGAAACTCCCTACAATCCAAAAGAAAATCCACATATTTTTAATAATTCTAAATTAAAAAGTAGTGATTCATATAGATAAATAATTCAGTTCATATATGTGAGGTAATTTAATAGCACAAGGAATAGAGAACTAGCCATGGAGAGAGAAAGTCCTGAGTTCAAATTATACCTCAGACACTTATTAGCTGTTTGATTCTGGTCAAGTCACACAATCTCTCTCAGCTTCAATGGCTTCATCATTAAAAAATGGCATGTTACCTAAATGATTGTTATGATCAATTAAAATAACATTTGTAAAGCATTTTGTAAACCACAAAACTCCATATAAATCCTAGTTCTTATATTATTGTTACATATTTCCAATAAGAATTATTTGGCTATTTAAAATATTTCATTAGTTTATGTAATTTTTAAAATCTAATTTTCACCTTGCATATTATGTAGAATAAAAAAAAAAACCAGCCATATCTTTCTGTATATTTTGACTCATCCGTAATCTGATAGGATAGTTTTTGTTATTTTGTCTTGTACTGTAAGATGGATGGAAATTAGAATGAAATCCAGAAGTATTTGGAGTAAAGATAGAAGAAACAGAACTGGAAAGGCAAAAAAGAAATAGTATCAAATTTTATCAAATAGTATCTAACATTTATCCCTTCTGTTACTTTGGGCACTTGCATTGCAATGTCAGAGAAACTGAGGCAGGATAGAAATTAGAGAGTTTTTAATATTTTATTGGAAAGGGAGAGATTTACTGGGACCAAATGGATCCATGGTTTGGTCCCAGGGCTGAATGTGACAATAGTCTCCAAGAATCCAGCAGTGAATGTTGGATACAAAGATTCTTTTATAGGGTAACAAGAACAATGACATAATGGGGGGAAGTACCTGGGATGGGGTTGACATAATGGGGGAGATAGCAGAGAGGGAGAGGCACCTGATACCCTAATTAATTGCCATGGGGAGAGGCACCTGATATTCTAATGATGCCTAAGATATAAGATCTTTATCTTATCAAACATTCTGATGATGTCATAATTAGGAGGGAGAGGTGGTATTGCAAGATTGAGCACTACAATTAGAAACTGAGGCAGAACAATTTAGGGAAAAGAATTTAGGGACAATTAGGGAAACTGAATCAGAAAATAAAAGGGAACAACAAAAATTCCACATTCTCTCTTCTGATTATTCAAATAATTGAATTACCTTCCTTTAAATACCTGGAAGGTCTTAGCACCATATTTTTGACCAATCCCATATGAAGCAAATAAACAAAAATAAAACTAGAAAAATGCAAGGACTTATGGCAAGGACAAATCTCTCTCTGATAACCCCAGAGTTAATCAGCAATATAAAGGCTCCCTTTTGGTAGCATGACAGGTTCTCTGAAGTTCCAGATCATCTCAGCCAGAGAATCCAGTTGATGAGGACAGTTCACTGTGAGTTAGGTGGTCTGCAGTCATTTGTGCCCTTAACTCAGCCTCTGCTTATATAGGGAGTAGCAGTGCTCAAGACAGTCCTGTGCCCATCCTAAGAGGGGCACCCCAAGTTTTTCAGGAACTTAAAAAGGAAGAAAAAGTGGGGCCTGGAGTAGCTCCACCCGTTCCCTCTCAATAGAACAGGAGTTGCTACTAGGATCCAGATTTCTGAGCAGATTATGGACAGTTAGACCAAGGCAGGCAACCTCGAACTTTTAGAGGCCTGATACCAAAATGCAAGGTTCTTTAAGAATGCTGAAATACTAATTAAGGCACAGGGTTTACAGATCAGAGAGACTGCCAGTCCCAAGACAGGTGTCTGATTTCTGGCTGTTTCTAAAAAATAATCCCCAAAACTGAGTTTGTCAGGGCAATTCCAACGGAATAAGGGATTTCAGAGTTAAAGCATAACCAGCAAATTTAATCAAGGAGTAAAAGCAAAAAGGACTGTTTAAAGGATTTCCAATTCAATCTGATCTAGTGAGGGGGTGGGGCAGAAGTGCCTAAGGTAAAGTGAATAAGAATTAGGGGTTCCCATTCTTTCTGTTATTTTGAGAAAAATCCACCAGTTTCCCTTCCCTATCTCTTACTCCATTTTTTTCTCACAAAAAGGAATTATCAAATAACCATCCCACATATAAATCCCGAGTGAATCAAAATTTTTATACATAACAGACTAATACAATAGGGTTTCCTAAAAATCCCTCAAATATAATAGCAATAGTTACACAATTTTAACAATTTCCATCCCAAATCTTAAATACACAGTAATAGAAGACCCAATCAGGGTTTAACAGCCATGCATTAACCATTCCGGAATTCCCCCATATCAGTTCATGGCAGGTAAGGGAGGAAGCCTCATTCAAAACTTCCCATGCAGGGGGATGGGTGTGGTGTAGTGTGCTGACAATCAAAGCTGATCTAGGATTCAGAAGCAAGTCAATAAGTGTAATTTGATCAAAATCTAGAACAAACAAAACAAAACAAAACAAAACACACACACACACACACAAATCTAACAAATAAAGGTTAGAATAGTTTGAGATAGAAAGACTGGTCTACAAGGACTGCTACAAGATATGGGGAGACTAAAATAGATTGGCCAGCAGCTTCTTACAAAAACAAAAAAACAGCAATTAGGTCTCACAGACCACTGTGCTAATTGTCCTCTCATTATTAAGAAACTTAAAAAAAAAACCACTTGAATATCATAGACACAATATCAATTAACAGATAGATGATCATGCAAAATACTTATTTGCCCATGTATTTAGGATATAATGATTACATATAACCAGATTAGAAACAGCAAGGTATGACATAATTGAATTGCATTAACAGTTTCTATTGACCATTGCTCTGATTATAGAAATCAGTCGCAGGAGGAAAAAACAATACATCGACATAACTATAACATACCATAAGCAGTTAAAACTCAACCTTCAGCACATCAGAGGGTGGAACTTTAAAACTCTTAAAGTTTTAAATAGCATTAATTATAAGCCCAAGAAATTTTACCTCCAATAACAAATCCTATTAACCAAAGTTTCAGATAAATCCTAAACAGGTATTTTAATCTTATATTTATAACAGTAAGAATTTGTCTTAGTAAGTTCACTTTTTCCGTATCTAAGTAGATAGTTTCATAAGTGAACATTATACACACAAATAATTTCGCTTTAAAATACCCAATACATAGACAATATCCCAAATAGCATATTGTCTATAACAGAAATATTTTCAAAAGGACACAGAAAAATTATTTTCAGAAGCCCTTTAATTGACCTCAGAATGACCCAATACAGTCAATTAAAACTTATATATAATATGCTAATACCACATACGAGAATCTGAAAGATTCTTAAAAATACCAATTAAACTTTTAGAAATAGTCCTACCAAATTATGGATCACATTTATGACCATATTCCTTAACCAAGGAAATTATTATGTAGTAAAAGAAACAAATATTCAGTCAATTAACTTAAATCACACTCTACTAGATGGATACAACTTGATAAAATACTCTGGAATATACTTAGTGGGGGAGTGGGAGAGAGAGGAGAGGATTCCACATGGCCATCCTTCCCTCCACTCTACCTCCAAGGAAGCAGAGGGAAGGGAACATGAGCTAAACTCCATCCCTGGACAAAAAGTTCCCTACTGTTTCCCATTAAATTTTCCCCACACAGAAATCCTTCCATTAAAAACTTTCCTATGTCTTTTCCTTAAACAATTCCTAACTCTACAACCTTTCTAACTAGATGTTCCATTGCTAGTAGCAGAGTTTAATCTTCCCCTTTGAAGACAAAAGAGCCCATTTCTCCTTACCCCATACAACCTCTTCTCCACATGCAAATTTTCCTTCTAGTCTCTACTAAATCGCCTTCATTCTCTTTTCCTTCAAAATGTAAGATTCACAATAGCTATGGATAGCTATAGTGAAAAGCTAAATTACTCCATAAAACCCACATGTCAAGCAGAGCTGGATTTAAAGCATAACTTATGTTAACAAATTACCCAAAGTGTTTCAGGGGGTTACTTACTTTACCTAATTAGGGGCATGTGACCCCTTTCAGGCAAGTTAACAGAACTTCACTTTAACAAGCCATTGTTCTTAAGATCTTATACTCAAAGATAACCAAATCTAGCCTTCATAGGCAACAGTGAAATTATTTCCCACAATTTCAGAATCATCTTAAGATTCCTAATCAAATGTTTTCTCCTGCCTGAATTTCAATCAGATATGGTTTTGCAACAGGTTAAAAAGTTTAAAATCACAAGCAAATTTTATACTAAGCACACATGCAACATTGAAATAATCAATTATTAATCATTGTTCTTAAACCTTTAGCAGAGCTCTTTAACCACAAAACAGACAAGTCACACAGAACACAAATCACACATAGGCAGCACAATTACAACATTAAACAAAACATTTAACACATATAACCAGATAGTGCCCAAAAAGGCACTCAGAGTCACATCAGATCAGATGTGTCAGGGGATTATTTAGCATCCTGGAATGATACCATTCTCAGAATTTAATGCCTGTCAGCATTTTATTATTCTGAGAATCCAGATGCTAGCACAGACAGAACAGGTAAACAGATCAGATTATGTTCTAAGACATCCAGACTTATTCTCCAGTGGCCAAAATGGAGTGTTCATCTTCCAGTATGATTGTGGCTGAAAACTTCTCTCTTTCCCAGAGACTCTGAAGAAATCCAGAGGGCCAGCCTCTCCAGGCCAAGAACCCAGATCCACAACCCCTCCAAGGCCTAAGGTGGAGACCCGAAGGTCTTTAATCTCTAATCCTGCTCTTATTTTCTAATATCTCAGTAGGAAACCTCCAAAATGTAATCCTGGAGAAAATGAGGCAAGATAGAGATTAGAGAGTTTTTAATATTTTATTTGAAAAGGAGAGATTTACTGGGACCAAATGGATCCATGGTTTGGTCCCAGGGCTGAATGTGACAATAGTCTCCAAGAATCCAGCAGTGAATGTTGGATACAAAGATTCTTTTATAGGGTAATAAGAACAATGACATAATGGAGGGAAGTACCTAGGATGGGGATGACATAATGGGGGAGATAGCAGAGAGGGAGAGGCACCTGATACCCTAATTAATTGCCATGGGGAGAGGCACCTGATATTTTAATGATGTCTAAGATATAAGATCTTTATCTTATCAAACATTCTGATGATGTCATAATTAGGAGGGAGAGGTGGTATTGCAAGATTGAGCACTACAATTAGAAACTGAGGCAGAACAATTTAGGGAAAAGAATTTAGGGACAATTAGGGAAACTGAATCAGAAACATAAAAGGGAACTGTGTCACAACAGCATCAATTAATCTTTCTGGGGAACTCTTCCTACAAAAACAACAAGAGGAGGTTGGATTAGATGAATTTTATGGCTCCTTTCCATATCTTAATTTATGATTCAATAACCTCTGATGAAAAAAAAAGTACCAGAGTTTGTTGTTATGGATCTGCAAGAAATATAGTTGAAGAGCAAATAGCTGTTTAGAGAAGTTCACAATTTTTCTTGTGAGAAATACAACAAAATCCAATTAAACAAATATCTAGTTACACATTGGTCTGAATGAGCTATCTAGTAAGTAGCTATTGTGTATGTATTACTTAATCATTAATTTAGTTTCAAAAGTTCTAATGAAAGGCTCATTTCTAAAATATATAGAGAGTGTCTGTAGGGAAAACAGATTTAAAATGGAAGATTGCTACAAACCCAAAATTAGTAAAAACAGCTATATCAGCAAACTGTTAACAGTGACTTAAATATCCCCAAGTACATTACTGATGCTTCTGTAACTCTAAAGACCTGATGAGTTTCTTTTAAAATGCATTTTTTTTCTGAAAAGATGAAGTGTTTTTAAAATATTATTATGCAATGATAATCTGATTTGTTACTGATTAAACTTCCTTTTCAATTTCTTTCTCCTTACTTGTGTTATTTTCTTTTCACCACAGCCTACAGAAGCATTCATTGAAATCAGTCCCCATTGCTCAGTATTCTTCCCTTTCCTCAATAGCATACCTCTTAGGATTGAATCCTTAGCCTGAAGCATTAAGATCTGTTTAAAAACACACACACACACACACTTCTCACTGCTTTGCTTGCAGTTATCATTTGGCCTAGTGCTTGCAGAAATTAAACTGAACTTTCTTCACTGTTACTGCATCTGCAAGGTAATTGCCTAAACTTCTTGAGCCAATCAAAATTGCTGTATTTCATTTTTGCAAATGCGAAGAAACTGATGAAGCAATTTGCAAGCCATATGTGGCACATCCCTTATTCCCTACTCAGTCATATTGCTATCCATAGTAGTTTTGTATGACTCTCATGAAAAATTATACTCCAATGTTCTAGTGTAGTAGCTCTAAACACTACTTTTTAAGAATATTGCCACTTGTGGGATGATTTTTTGACCTAGTATAATTATGCACAACTGTCAGGCTTAAACGAAAGGAGCCTCTAATGAAACCAAAGTAATATTTATATAGAAATAGAGTGGTGAGGATTAAGATATGATCTATTATTGACCAACTGATGAGAGCCAGAGTGATTTAGATTTAAGGTATGTTCCTTAAGGAAGAAATCTAGCCCATAAATCCCAAGAATTATCTGGCGAAGTTTTGGTGATCATTTCTTAAGGACTATTCCTTAAAACCAAATCACTGGCTCTCATCAACTGGTTAACATTAGGTCTCAGCTTAAGCCTTGTCATAGTTTGGGCCTTGATGGCTCTGAGTGTAAATAGAAATTGTTTTGATTTTGGCCAGAAACCCTGAGGGTCTTCCCTTCTTAGTCTGATTTATTTATTTAACTAGATAAAAGAGGTGATTATTTGCTTCATTTCTTACTTAGCCTAACTCACTGAATGGTCATGTCCTCACTAAAATTGGGATCTGGGAAAGATTTTAACTTAAAAAGGCTAAAGTTTCCCACTGCATCTGAGGACATCTCCAGGCTTCCTAACCTATAACTTGTTGTTGGATCCAGATGGCAGAAGGAGAGAATAAGGCTACTGACTGCACAGCAATCCCTTATTTAAATCCAATTCACTTGCAAGTCATAGCATCACCTTCCTGAAGTCATGGTCTTCTTTGACAATGGAGGATAAACAGCAACAGAGTGATAGTATTTTTCTTCTATAAAGATATTTCTTTCTTTATTAAAGCTTTTTATTTTCCAAACATATGAATAGAAAAATTTTAACATTCATCCTTGTGAAATCTTGTATTACAAATTTTTCCCCTCCTTTCCCACTACCCCCTCTCCTAGATGGCAAGTAATCTTTTAAACATATTTCCACAATTATCATGCTGCACAAGAAAAATCAGATCACAAGGAAAAAAATGAGAAAGAAAACAAAATGCAAACAAACAACAACAAAAAGAGTGAAAATACTATGTTGTGATCCACACTTAGTCCCCAAAGACCTCTCTCTGGGTGCAGATGACTCTTAATCACAAGATTATTGGTACTGGTCTGAATTATCTCATTGTTAAAAAGAGCCATGTCCATCAGAATTGATCATCATATACTATTGCTGTTGCCATGTACAATGATCTCCTGGTTTTGCTCACTTCACTTAGTATCAGTTCATGTAAGTCTCTCTAGGCCTTTTTTTTTTAAATTTTATTTTGACATTATATATGCATGAGTAATTTTTTTTATAACATTATCCCTTTTATTCATTTTTCCAAATTATCCCCTCCCTCCCTCTACTCCCTCGCCTTGATGACAGGCAACCCCATATATTTTACATGTGTTACAATATAACCTAGATACAATATATGTGTGTAGATACCATTTTCTTGTTGCACCTTAAGTATTAGACTCCGAAGGTATAAGTAACCTGGGTAGATAGACAGTAGTTCTAACAGTTTACATTCACTTCCCAGTGTTCCTTCTCTGGGTGTAGTTGTTTCTGTCCATCATTGATCAACTGCAAGTGAGTTGGATCTTCTTTATGTTGAAGATATCCACTTCCATCAGAATACATCTTCATACAACATTGAAGCGTACAGTGATCTTCTGGTTCTATTCATTTCACTTAGCATCAGTTGATGTAAGTCTCTCCAAGCCTCTCTGTATTCCTCCTGCTGGTCATTTCTTACAGAGCAACAATATTCCATAACCTTCATATACCATAATTTACCCAACCATTCTCCAATTGATGGACATCCATTCATCTTCCAGTTTCTAGCTACAACAAAAAGAGCTGCCACAAACATTTTGGCACATATAGGTCCCTTTCCCCTCTTTAGTATTTCTTTGGGATATAAGCCCAATAGCAGCAATGCTGGTTCAAAGGGTATGCACAGTTTGGTAACTTTTTGGGCATAGTTCCAAATTGCTCTCCAGAATGGTTGGATTCTTTCACAACTCCACCAACAATGTATTAGTGTCCCAGTTTCCCCACATCCCCTCCAACATTCATCATTATTTGTTCCTGTCATCTTAGCCAATCTGACAGGTGTGTAGTAGTATCTCAGAGTTGTCTTAATTTGCATTTCTCTGATCAGTAGTGATTTGGAACACTCTTTCATATGAGTAGATATAGTTTCAATTTCATCATCTGAGAATTGTCTGTTCATATCCTTTGACCATTTATCAATTGGAGAATGGTTTAATTTCTTATAAATTAGGGTCAGTTCTCTATAGATTTTGGAAATGAGACCTTTATCGGAACCTTTAACTATAAAAATATTTTCCCAATTTGTTACTTCCCTTCTAATCTTGTTTGCATTAGTATTGTTTGTACAGAAACTTTTTAGTTTGATGTAATCAAAATCTTCTATTTTGTGATCAATAATGATCTCTATTTCTCCTTTGGTCATAAATTCCTTTTTCCTCCACAGGTCTGAGAGGTAGACTATTCTCTGTTCCTCTAATCTATTTATGATCTTATTCTTTATGCCTAAATCATGGACCCATTTTGATATTATCTTGGTATATGGTGTTAAGTGTGGATCCATATCTAATTTCTGACATACTAATTTCCAGTTTTCCCAACAGTTTTTTCCAAATAATGAATTTTTATCCCTAATGTTGGTATCTTTGGGTTTGTCAAAGACTAGATTGCTATAGATGTACCCTTTTTTGTCCTTTGTATCTAATCTGTTCCACTGATCGACTGGTCTATGTCTTAGCCAATACCAAATGGTTTTGGTGACTGCTGCTATATGATATAGCTTTAGATCAGGTACACCTAGACCACCTTCATCTGACTTTTTTTTCATTAGTTCCCTTGCAATTCTTGACCTTTTATTCTTCCATATGAATTTTGTTGTTATTTTTTCTAGGTCATTAAAATAGTTTCTTGGGAGTCTGATTGGTATTGGGGAGTATTGTCATCTTTATTTAGGCCTTTCTGAAATCATCCTGCTAATAATTTCTTATAAAATAATAATATTACATAACATTCATATATCACAATTTATTCATCTATTCTCCAACTGATGGACATCTACTAAGTTTCCAGTTTCTTGATGCTACAAAAAGGGCTGTCACACACATTTTTTTACACATCTGGATTTCTTTCCCCACTTTATCATCTCTTTGAGATACAGGCCCAGTAGAGACACTGCAGGATCAAATGGTATACACAGTTTGATAGCTCTGTGGGCATAGTTCCAAATTAGTCTCCACAATGGTTGAATCAATTCACAACTTCTCCAACAATGTATTAGTGTACCAGTCTTACCACATCTCCTCCAATATTTATTATTATATTTTCCTGTCATCTTTCCCCCTTTTTAACTTTCAAAAGATAAGCATGAATAAATTTTTAATACTAACCCTTGAAAAACCATGTTTCCAATTTTCCCCCCTTTTCCCCAACTCTTCCCCTAGATAGCAAGTAATCCAATATATGTTAAACATGGTAAAAATATATGTTAAATCCAATATATGTATACATATTTATACAATTATCTTGCTGCACAAGAAAAGTCAAATAAAAAAAATTAGAAAGAAAAGAAAATGAAAGCAAACAACAACAAAAAGAATAAAAATGCTTTGTTGTGATCTCTTTGGGTGTTGATGGCCCTTTTCATCAAAAGATCTTTGTTTTTTGCCATCTTAGCCATTCCGAGACATGTATACTGGTATCTCAGCGTTGTCTTAATTTTCATTTCTCTAATCAATAGGGATTTAGAGCATCTTTTCATGACTTAAAATAGTTTTAATTTCTTCATCTGAAAATTTCCTGTTCATATCCTTTGACCATTTATCAATTGGAAAATGGCTTAAATTCTTATATATTTGTCAATTCTCTCTATATTTTAGAAATGAGCCTTTCATCAGAACCTTTGAATGCAAAATTTTCCCCCAGTTTATTGCTTCTCTTCTAACCTTGTCTGCATTGGTTTTGTTTCTAAAAATATTTTTGCTTAATATAATTAAAATTATCTATTTTGCATTGTATAATGTACTCCAGTTCTTATTTGGCCACAAATTCCTTCCTTCTTCACAGATCTGAGATTATCCTTTGTTCTTCTAATTTGCTTAAAATTTGCTTAAAATATCATTCTTTATGTCTAAATTATGAACCCTTTTTGATCTTATCTTGGTTTAGGGTGTTAGGTGTGGGTCAATGCTTAGTTTCTGCCACAGTAGTTTTTCATTTTCCCAACAACTTTTTTCAAATAGTGAGTTCTTATCCCTATACTTCTTTTTTTACTCCTAAGAAGTTCAGAAATATTGCCTTATTAATCTTTCTGAAACAAGCAAGAAGAATGAGGTTTTTTAAAAAAGAAAAACAACACAGATTTAGAAAACAAGAGAACTCAAGCACTGTACTTGTTTGCCCTTAGAAAAAGAAGTGGAGGAGCAAAGGTTGCATTTCTTGATAGGAGGAAATGGTTGAATATTTCTTTGACCATCGCCCTACTTGTCAAATTTAATGTGCTGCCCTTCATAAATGAAGATGATGCTATTGACCCAGCTGAATCCTCAGTGAATTCATAACTAAGTAAATTATCTCTTTTGAATTTGATGTCAAAGAGGTCGTTTTCACTTCAAGGAAACTATTATGGAAAATTAGTCCAAGGATGAACATTCTCTTTTTCTGTCTAGCAGATGATACATTAAGAAATGCAAATAGAGCTACTTAAAGTAACCATAATACTCTATATCTTAACACATATTTCTACCTTCCTTTTTTCATTCCTATTCGTCTCTTTCTTTTCAAAGCCTAATTTAATATGATGAAAGCATCTGTCTTAGAAATTTCCCCAATTAAATCTGAAAAATGACATAGAAAAAGAATTTTTAAAAGGGAGGGGGAAATGATGTACATTTATTTTAATCATAGTCATCACTCTTGTTATTGATCACTTTATATAATTTGCTGCTTTGAGTGTTAACTGATAGATTTAATATTAGTACTATAAAGTCAGTCGTTACCTTCTCTCAATAGATTTATGACCTAAAGAGGAAGTACTTAGAGATGTAAGAGATGTACTTAATGAAGGTGAGCATCTGGTGAGTAAAGACAGAGTAAAATCTTAACTAGGTCAAAGTTTCCAGAGCTGTGGTTCAGAACCTTAGTATTTTTGGTGGAATGGGACACTTCTCTTTGACAATCCTTTTACCTAATGGTGCTGCATCTAATGGTTTTCTTTCAAAATGCACTGCACAGTATCACCATTCTCATTATCTTACCCAGCCTTAGATCGACACCTTTAGTGTTCTGTCATTGTGGGTTTTATTTTCTAGGGCCAACATTCTTTGATTATCTAAAGTTTGGATTCCAAAGTACATTACCAAGAAGGATGGAAATATAAAAAGACCATTAGTAGGAAAAAGTGAAGCAAATTGGATTTTTTGAGGGGAAATAGAAGAAGGTCAGTAATCATGGGAGCAAGTCTGCTGAAGATCCAGAATAATCAGATGCATTGAGTTTTAGTAAACTCAGGTGAACATTTGTAGGGTTCTTATCTGGGTCAAGCAGAATGAGGAACTGGTAAGGTATGGTGAACGCATTAGCACCCTGGATACCTTAGAATCAGCTGGAGTCAGGATAAGCAAAAGTCTTTATTCTAGGTCTCTAGTGGCAGAAGTGATGTGTAGGATCTCTGCAACCTCACCTCAGCTTCTCTCGAAGAAGAAGTTACCCTGGCTAGTCTCCCTGCACCTCCTAGTCCCTCCCACAATTCTCTGTATACACCAAAAGATTGGGCCAGCACAGGATAGTGGGAAGGCATATTTCCCAGGTATATTCCTATAGAATATTGTCCAATCAGTAATTAGCCTCAAGTGCTAGATTGTCTGACTCCAGTACATTGACTCAAGAGTTTCAGCCCTTTACATCTCCCCCTTTCTTTTGTTTTAGAACACAGGTGGTCATGCCATCCCTGACTTCTCAGGGAGATGAGAACCCCAAAAAGGAGATGATCATGCCCTCCCTGACATCTCAGGAAAGGAGATGAAAAGCATCAAAGGGAAGTGTGGATTGCTAGTGGGTTTCTAGGCTGAAAAATCTTATTAGAAACAGGTATACACAAACCCATCAGCATTGGAGATATTGGATAAGCACATAGCAATAACATACAGGCTATTAGTGATGACTCCCCCACAGCCAGGGCAGGCTCAATGTAATGCAACAAACATGAATTATACATGCAAGTAGTTATATAACAAACAATATGAATCAACATGGTGTTGTAGAAGATTTCCAGAAGTCCTAGAAGGAGGGTATGTAAATAACAATCACACATGCACCTCCATCAGCAGCCAAGAGATAGTCCAAAACCAATCTATTGTCCATTGCTTCACATGTCAGGGAATCCAATGGTCCCTACAAGTTTTTGAAGTCCTGCAACAGTGTTTTTATGTGTTAGGGAATCAAATGATTCCTGCAGATTTTGAAGTCTTGCAACAGTTTTATCATTTCTCAGAAAATCCAATGATTCCTGAGGGTTTTCAAGTCCTACAACAGTCTTATCATGTCTCAGAGAATCCAATGATTCCTGAGGGTTTAGAAGTCCAACAGCAATCTTATCATGACTCAGAGAATCAAATGATTCCCGAGGGTTTTGAAGTCCTACAATAATCTTTTCATGTCTCAGAGAATCCAATGATTCATGAGGATTTTGAAGTCTAACAATTTTTGATGTCCATGAGTTAAATGCCATAACTGCCATGTTTTTTCTGTCATAGGCACAGTCATCAGTAGAACTACCCAATGTTTCTTGGGTCTTCTCCTTCATTTCAAGGGTCTGTTCCTTCTCTCTCTGATGGACAAGGTGAATATGGTTTGTTGGCACCCATCTGATTCCTTCTCCATCTGTGAAGATACAACAAACCCTCTCCTCCAAGAAGTTGACCTATCTGGTCCTTTACATTCACCTTCTGGTCTCTTCACATCACCTGGTGATTATCTAATGATAGTGGAGCTGCTTGCACTGGACATTGCCCTTCTGTGGGCTATAAAACCTGTCTGCCAGAGTCAGTGCATTTTTGTCAAGAATCAAGAAGTTAATAGTATAAAGAGCTAGATTTAGAAGTTCTCTAGAGTTACCTGTGGCTCCTCCTTTTCTTTTGTTTTTGGAGGAGCATCTTAATGTCTCTGTTCCTCCTCTCTACTATTGCCTGTACTTGAGGATTAAAAGGTATGCCAGTAGTGTGCACAAGATCTTATACTGTGCACAAAAGTGTGTAAAATGTTTAGAAGTATATGCAGGCCCATTGTCTGTTTTTATTGCTTGTGGCACATAATTACAAATGCTTGTATAAGGAATTCAGTGTCTCTTTTGCTGCTGGTATTGCAAAAGTGAATCCTGAAAAAGTGTCTACCAAAACATGGATAAAAGACAGACAACCAAAAGATTTATAGTGGGTCACATACATTTGCAAAATTTCATTAGGTCTCAAACCACGAGGGTTCTTCCTTGGAGGTAGAGTAGGAGTGTGGAAAGGAATGCAAGTTGTACATACAGCCTTTTACTATGCTCCTAGCTTCCTCTCTTCTTATTCCAAATTGTATATGCAAAGCTCCAGCAGCCTGATGATATTTAAAATGACATTCTTGGGCTTCTTGAAAGAAAGGAGTATTGGCCAAAATGGTTAGAAGGCTATCTGCCTTTGAATTACCATCAAAACTAGGACCTGGAAGTCCACTATGGAGAGTGGACATGCAAGATATAAATCTTAATTGGATGCTTTCTTACTTGCTCTTGAAGTACCTTAAAGAGCTGATATATTATATTGTACCTAGCATATACTATAAGATATTTAATATGTATGGGAATGCCTGCCATCTAGGGGAGGAATTGGAGGGAAGGAGGGGAAAAATTCAGAACAGAAGGGAGTACAAGGGATAATATTGTAAAAAAAAAAATTACCTATGCATATATACTGTCAAAAAATGTTATAATTATAAAATTAATTTTAAAAAAAGAAAAAAAAGAGCTGATATAAAGACTACAAATTTTATTTGGGCTGTGGCAATTCTTTGTACCACATCTACTGAAATAGCTGAATCAGATATTATATTTATATCTCCTGGATAATAAGTAAGAGCTAGAATGATTGCATACAATTCATTATGCTGAATGGATTGAAAAAGAAGTTCTGATTACTCTCTTTATAGTTAAGTCACAAGAGAATACAGTGCAAATATTATGTTTAGATGCATCTGTAAAGATAGTTGGTCCTTTAAGAGAAACTTTAGAAACCTTTTCTTCAAGAATCCTTTGCCAATTATGTAATAGTCTGGTTATCTTTAATGGAAAACTTGGAGTCATGGCTAATAAAATTTGCCACTCTGGGATGGTTTCACAGCATGCATTAATTTGTGCATTAGTATAATAAGTGTATATCTTGTCAGGTCTTATCCCAGATAATTGTACTTCTTGCTTAGTGGCCTTTAATAAAATTATAGCCATAAGCACTGGGTAAGGAGGAAGGCTTTGTTCTGGTTGTGCTGAGAGGTTCACCCACTCTATCGCATTGTCTTCCTGATGAAGGACTGCTGTGGGTGCTTCTTGGGCAGCAAAAACTGATATTTCCAAGGGTTTTTGAGTGACTCTTTCAACCACATTGGATAAAGCCAGTTCAACTTCTCTCAAAGCCTCTTGAGCTCCATTTGTAAGCTGGCATGGTGAGTTTAAAGCACTGTCTCCCCTTAAAATGTAATATAATGTTTGCAATTCATAGGTAGTCAAGCTTACCACTGGATGCATCCATTGAATATCTCCTATCAATTTCTGAAAGTCATTTAAGGTGTTTAGCTTCCCTATTCTTAAGGAAAGTTTTTGTACTCTAAGCACCTTAGAGTATACTTCATAGCCTAAATATTGAAAAGGAACATGTCTTTGAATATTTTCTGGAGTTATATGCAATTTGTAGGTCCTTAGTGTTTCTATGGTCTTTTGTAGACATGCTTCTAACATTTGCTCCTCAGGTGCACATCCCAATATATCATCCCTATAATGTAATAACATTACTTTTGGAAATGCTTTTCTTACTGGAATAAGAGAAGCAGCAACATACATTTGACACACAGTAGGGCTATTTTTCATTCCCTGTGGCAAAACTGTCCATTCATATCTTTTATAAGGCTCAGCTAAGTTAACACTGGGCACTGAAAAGGCAAATCTTTTGATATCTTCCTTATCTAGAGGGATAGAATAGAAACAATCCTTAATGTCTATAACCCAAAGATGCCATTCTCTAGTCAATTGAGTAGGAGATGGAAGTCCAGGCTGAGGAGTTCCCATAGCTTCCATCTGTATATTTACCTTTCTTAAATCTGTCAACATCCTCCATTTTCCAGATTTCTTTTTTACAACAAATATTGGGGAATTCCAAGGACTTAGAGAAGGTTGTAAGTGTCCTTGGTCAAGTTGCTCCTGTATTATATCTAATGAGGCCTGAATTTTATTGCTAGATAAGGGCCACTGTTCTATCCATACTGGTGTATGAGTTTTCCATTGGATAGGAACAGGTTAAAGTGTTGGCAGACCTTCAATAGCAGCCCTGCCTAAAAAACCAAAATACTCATTTGTAATCTGAATTATTGTAAAATGTCTCTTCCCCACAGATTGATGGGGACTTTTTCAATTATAAAAGGAGTAAAAATTCCTATTTTGCCTTCAAATATTCATCTCAAAGGGGTAGCACTAACTTCAGTTGCTATTGATCCTCCTATGCCAGACATGTAGGTGTCTGCCTTGATCTTTGGCCAGTGACTGGGCCAGTTGGCACTTGATCTGCACTTGTGTCTACCAATCCTTCTAATAGTATGCCATTTATATAGATAGTGAGCATAGGATGATCAGCTGTAACTGCTACAGTCAAGAATATACCTGGATTTTGTTGCTTGGAGTCAGAATTGGGCAACTTTCACCAGATTGCTTATTAGGAGTCTGTATCAGTAAACCAGATGCTACTACTTCTCCTGGTTGATAAGTCACACATTGTCCACCTGCTTTAGTGGCTGGGATATTATCTACACATTCCCCAGTTTCCAACATCACTGTATTGATGAACACTGTCTTATAAATACTCTCAGGAGGTGAAATGGTCAAGCCTACTGTGCCTGGAGGCAAGGGATCCATAGGCTAAAGAGGAATAGATTTCACCTCTCCAGAGGATATCTCAGTTGTCCCAGCTGGCATACAACTCTATTCTCCCCAATTGTAATTCCTTTCTCCCATCAAGTTGCTTCTTGGTTGATTGATTGTGTTATCCCTTTCTCCCATCAGATGGCTTCCTTGATGATTGGTCATGTCTGGGTACTGAACTTCTGAAGGCTTTCTGGGTGTAGCATTGGCTGCCATCATGCCCCAACTATTTTTCCCCTTATGCCTGGGGCTGGGCCCCTCATCCCATTTCCCTGAATCTACATTCTGATGCCCAATGGAAACCTCTGTTGCCTTTTGGACATGGAGTTTTGGGTCTTGTTCTTCCTCCCTGTTTTCTCACTCTGTCTCTATGCCAACTTTGAGCTTTCAGATGTCCCACTTTCCCACATTGAAAGCATTGACGAGTCTCTCTAGAAGTCTCTTGCCAAAATAGACCCTGTCTTCCCATGTTGGGATCTTGGGAAGTCTGCATCATATCCTGGCTATAAAGGGTATTTGTGCCTACTGTGGCACAGCATCTTATGATCCTCCTTGTCACTTTTCCTGGAGAGAAAAGCCCATACTTTGATAGCAGCAGCAGCAGCAATTTGCTCATATGCAGCTAAGGGGTAATTAATCTTTACTGAAATGTTGCATAAGAACCTACACCAGTTAGTTGGTTATAGGTGATTGGAGGATTAACTCCATTATGGCTATTTTGTTGGGCTTGTATCCTACAGACCTCACTATATTCAAGAAAGCCACAACAAGTTTTGTCCAAGTTCTAAGCATGTCCTTGTTATAGATTTTCAGTCCCTAGGGTTAAGACTTCATAAGCCAAATTCTGTAATGACATCTTAACATAAGCTGATGTAGCCCCATAAAGAGAGCAAGCCTTTTTCAGGTCTTTGAGGATTTCTGTATCAAAATGGGTGTATCTTCTACTTTCTTGACCTGAAGAGTTAAATTGTTGAATCAAAGGATACATATTGATTTTAAAATCCGCTAAATCCTGGCTTTCTTCTATGGTTTTAAGTAGTGCTTTTTGCAATCTAGTCATAGGAGGGGGGTGAATGCTGGGGTGGGGGGGAGATGCTAGTGATATCACTGCCCCTCCCACTCCTCCTCCTCCCTCCAGTCAGGAAGGTGAAGTTGATGGGGGTGTGTCAAGAACCAGTTTCAGTTTAGGCAGGGTTGAAGCTGCCTAGTTAGAGAAAGAATCATCAAGTCTTTCACCACGTCCTTCACCATGCTCTTCACCACGCCCTTCATCCTCACTTACCTCCACATGCTCTCTAGTGATATTGCTACTAATCTGTTCATTGTCTTCCTCTTTTTCCTCACACTTCCTCATCTGGCTGTTCTGAAAATTTTTCTTTTTTCTATAACTTGCAGGTTTCTTTAAGGCCAATTGTATTATGTTTTATGTATAAAATATTTCCTCAGAAATTGAATGAGGACCTTTATCATTGTAGTATTCACAAAGCTCTTGTCCTATCAGCTTCCAATTATCTAGCCTTATTTCTTCTTCCTTTAAGAACCAAGGGGATGTGTGTTCTAATGTACCCAAGAGTCATTGATCTGCAACCAAGTTATAATGAAACCTTGTTCTTTGATCATCTTAAGCATGCTTTCTATAGAGCCCCCTCAGGGCAGGGGTGGAGGTGTGGCTGGGGGAGAATTTTTTTCTAATATCTGCCCCATTTCAGCTAGAAAAGGTTACTAGTTTAGCCCTTAACAAAGTAAGTTCCCTGTTTGGTATTAAAATACTCACCCTATTTCCTGGTCCCCAAGGGGCTTCTTCAGTGAAAATAGGGTCGTTGGTCCTGCATTGGGCACCAAATGGTGGCGACCCCATTAGGACCCTGGGTACCTTAGAATCAGCCAGAGTCAGGAAAAGAAAAAGTCTTTATTTTTGGTCTTTAGTGGTAGAAGTGAAGAGAGTGGATGTGTAGGATCTCTGCAACCTCACCTCAGTATCTCTTTTGCAGAAGTGACCCTGGTTAGTCTCACTGCACCTTCTAGTCCCTCCCACAATTCTCTGTATACACCAAACTATTGGGCCAACATAGGATAGTGGCAAGGGCCATTTTCCAGGCATATTCCTATAGAGTATTGTCCAATCAGTAATTAGCCTCAAGTGCTCGATTGTCCAACCTCAGTGAATTGACTCAAGTGTTTCAGCCCTTTACAGTAAGAGTAGAGAATGGAGAGTGCAGTCTTGGCATGCAGATCAAAGTTTTGGGATTGGTGCTGATTCATACTGATGGTTGTTGCATTGTGTGTGTGTGTGTGTGTGTGTGTGTGTGTGTTATTCTTGGAAATATAAACTCCATCTTAAAAAAAAAAAAAGTACTAGAGACCTTACTTTGCTTGGGTGGCACAGAACCTGGGATTTAAGCATCTCTGTAACTTCTTTGTTTAGCAGGAATAGAATGCTAATGATATCCTTAAAATGCCTCTCTTCTATTTTTGGGGTCCAAGATAAATTTAGCTGGACAAAGGTATAGTCTGTGCAAAGGAATATCCTATCTTGTTGGAGACATTCTGTGCCATTACCACCTTTGTTTGAGGAATTAAATGGTATGATAATTGTAATCACATCATGATATCTTCTGCTGGAGAGTAGGTATCATACCTGCATACCTTGAAATGAATTTATTATATAAAATTCATATTTATTGTTCTTTGTATATAAATTGTGTGTGCACACAAATTAATGTAACTAATAAATATGCCTGATTATATATAAGAAAATATACTTAGAAGAAATTATAAGGTAGATATGATGAACTTAGGAACCTGAAAGATGGAGATCTAAAAAATTCCAGAATTAGAAGGCTGTTGTACTCATACTGATTCTCTAAGGTATAACAATTCAAGAATGTGTAGCATAATGAAAAAAAAATCTTAGAAATAGATGTCAGGAGAATGAGAAAATTAAAAAAGAATCCTTTTAGAGTCCAAAGGGAAATTGAAAGATCACTGCTAGTTATGAAGACAAAACCAATAAGTAGGGTGCCTGTGGCAAGCAACAGTAATAAGTCTTCAAACTCTGAGGGAAAGAGCCCACATACTAGTCTTTTGGAAGGGTCAAGGAGACGTAAACACATCACTGAACCATTGTTGGGGAGGCCATCAAACTGGATATCTCACTTAGAATCTATTGAAGGAATAGAGAGAGAAATAGAGGTACTTTTAGAGGCATAAAGCCTAATTTTCATACTTCTGATAGTGTAGCCAAAATATAATGGTAACAAGTTTTTAAATGGCATGATCCTTAAAAATTATTTTTTTTTCATTCTCAAAATTATGTTGCCCTTTGTTCAAACCTTTAGTTGTGCTGCCCTAATTACAACTCTCAGAAGAGAGTGGGGTTAAACTGGAAGTTTTTCTGTTTGATCTTTGTGATCATGGAGTAGGGCTCTGTTCCTAATCGACAAAACAAAAAAGACAATGCTTTCATTTGCCTCAAGTGTTATTACGGGCAAAAAAAAATAATATATGTGAAGTTTTTGCTAAATTGTAAAGTACTATTTAAGTTCTGGTTATCATTATTAAAACAAAGACATTAAATTACACAGAACAAGTAGGTGGAGTATTTGGAAACTTTTTCAGAAATTCTCTTCTCATATAATTCAGGGAACTGGAGGTCATTTCAGAGTTTTGCAGAAAGAAATAAGGTAAATGCCTTTATAGTGCATGAAATCACCATCACTAAAAGGGAGTCAAAGAATTATCTGATTAGAAATTTCAAAAACAACACAGTATGGATTTCTACAAATTTTATTTTTTCTCTAATCGAAGATAGCAAATATTGACTAATCAAAGAAACTTCTAAAATGCTAATTGCATTGTTGCAGTGACAAGCTCTGATTTTTAAAAATATACTCTTCCACTTTATTAATTGTAAAAATATTTTACTTTCATATATCATAGTAACTTTTTAAAAATTAATTTTATAATTATAACATTTTTGACAGTGCATATGCATAGGTAATTTTTTACAACATTATCCCTTGTACTCCATTCTGTTCCTAATTTTCCCCTCCTTCCCTCCACCCCCTCCCCTAGATGGCAGGCATTACCATACATATTAAATATGTTATAGTATATCCTAGGTACAATATATATGTAGTTTTATTAATTAATTCAATACATATTAAATGTTATAGTATATCCTAGGTAAAATATATATGTAGTTTTATTAATTAATTCAATAGTTTTTTTTTTTAACTTTCAATTTTATTAATCTCATCTTTTATTTTTAGAATTTCAAGTTTCATGTTTGTCTGGGGGTTTTTAATTTGTTCCTATATTCTTCCTATATATATATATATATATATATATATAATATATTTAAATTTTAATTATTTAAAAATAAAAATATTTAAAAATTAATTAAAATTTAATTAAAATTTAAAATAAATATAATATTGTTCCTATATATTAATATGTTCCTATATATATATTTTAGAAATCTCTTGAGTTCTGTATTTGAAGATCAAACATTTTGCGTAGATCTGTTTCTTTCATCAAGAATAGATGGAATTCATTTATTTCGTTAAATGTTCATTTTCATCCCTGGAAAACGATGCTCATTTTTGCTGGGTTAATTATTCTTGGCTGCATACCAAGTTCCTTAGCCTTTTGGACCCTATCCCCACTCCATTGTGCAGAAGTGTGACTGCTCTATCAGAGCCCCACACTGCAGACTGCAGCTCTATGGTCCATGCTGAATCACTCCAGGTGCTGGGTGGGTGAGACTGGGTCCTGTTAAATTTTGGCATTTTTTGGGGTACACTCTATCTTTGGCATTTGTGTAACTTCTCTGCTGTGCTACTGCTTTGCAACCAAAGCAGTGCAGACAACCTGTAGTATATCCCTCCCTGAAATTTCTGATCTGTGGAGCTCGCCCCTGCTCTCAGTCCACTCAGTTTGCTAGCCTCTGTGTTCTGCCTCCCTTCCTGCACTAGACTCTTCCCGCTCCATCAGGACAAACCTTTTCTTGTGATCTTCCAGATTATCTTCTGCTGGTAATTTGTTGAACTCCCAATATTCATGGATTCTAACAGTCAAGCACTATTTCAGAGGCTGAATTTGGTAATCAGTAGTAAGGGTAGAAGAAGAACTTAGAATGAAGTGTCCTCTTCACTATCTTGGTTCTGCCCCCCTCCCCCTCCCAAACTGAAGTGCTTCTTAGACAATTTGGTACATAAGATAATTTGGATTTATAATATAATAAATTGGTCAAACACATACATGGAATAGGGCACAAACACGTAGAAAACACTATATCAAAGAGTGTAAAATGAACGAGAAATGTAGTATGGAGGATATTTATATCTTAATCCTGAGGAACATGATTGTTTAAGAGTTGGAGGTGATGAGCATTCTGAATGAAGGAGAATACAAATGTTCAGAGGAATGAATGAGTATGTAGGGTCCCAAAATAGTTGCTTTGATTAGAGTGAAGATGCTGTTTGGGGGAATACAGACAGATGAGATTAGAGAAACAGATGGAGGTCTTTGAATGAGAAATTGAGAAAAAGCAGATAAGTATGGTGTATATGATGGAGGTGAATTAGAGTTGAATTAGAATATGGAAACTTGGAACTTATAATGTTCTCTTCTCTAAATTGTAATGTTCTCTGGGAGCAGGTTTCTTGGGGAGCTTCTGGAGGCAGCCTTTGTTTCAATTTAGTTCAATAATCCCAAATGCATCCAGGAATTAAAGTCCAAATCCTTTATTGTGTCCTTCATAGTCTTGTCTCTTTTCCTGGGGCCCAGTTAGCTTTTGTAGAGGCCCCTCTTTCTCTTTGTTTACAAGAGTTCTCTCTGAATGTCTGCAGCCAGCACAAAAAGGTGGAAGTTGGAATGAATCTTGACTCTGCCTCTGAGAGGGTGGGATTGTGGGTTTCTGTGGGCTTGTGGATCTCTCGGAAGTCCAAGAGTGGGCTTGCTCTTTAGTGGGCTCCTCCTTATATCTGCTCTCTTAAAGGTGTGAATCTTGTGGAACTCTAATAAGTACTAAGTACATTAGTGAACGAGAGAACTGTTAAGTACCATGCTAAATTAGGTAATTATTGTTTCTATCAATTCCAGGACTTAGCACCTTGTAAGAATCCTAACAGGAACTGATGGAAATGAAATTTGAGGAAGATTAGTTTGCTACTTTGTATAATGCTAATGGGAGAGACCTTAGCTAAGAACCTATTATAGTCCTATAAATACAGAGTTATGAACTTTTTGAATTGGATGATGGCTGTGGAAAGTTTCCCACAGAATTCTTGATTTTGAGTGAAAGTTTTTTTCTGATAAACATAATAGTTTAGTTAGATTGTAGTGGCAGAGCCTCATAAATTTTGTGCATTGGATCCTTTAAGTCAAATAAAAAAAACCTCAGCAGAGGTTATGTGACTGGAAATGATTGCTGAGTTATTGGGAATATTTAATGAGAATTGATATCCCCTTAAATCTGGAAGCATGTAAACTTACTGGGATATTATTTTTAGTGTACTTCCTTCCTCTGAATTCTTGAATTATTGAGACACTAAGAGAAGATATAATTGCTCATATTTTTAAAAACAACTTTATAGTTTGATGGTCAAATACAAATATGGACTTTATTTTGCATTTAATGCTTTATTTAAAAAAAAAGGTCATTTCAGTCACACATTTAGATTTTAACTCAATAATTGTAGTTCTTCATATACTTTATTTTTACAAAATGCAAATCTTTGGTAACTCCGACAGATTTTTTTTTTCCTCAATTAAAAAAAAAAAACATACAAAAAAACAGCCTTCTGTTTCTCTTCAAGGAAAATGTGTAGAGAGCATTGTCAGGGTTATGAAAAGGCAAGGTTTGATTATAATTTGGGAAGAGATTACTGAACTTTTAGAAACTGTACAGTACATATCTCCTTCGTTTTCTATGGAAAAAGAATTGGATCTAGAGGAATGGAAATTGGTAGGAAAGCAACTTTGTCAATACTACTACAATAAAAATCTAAAAATTAATTTAAGTTAAAGCTAAGATAATTTTCTTTGAAATTAATTGTCTTACAACTTTCAAAAATATAAGTACAAGCATTAAATAACTTAGATACAAAAATACCAAAGTTCATAATTCTCCAAAGCTCATAAAGTAACAGTTTATCTACCCTTAGACAGAGAACTGATGAACTCAAGTGCAGATTAAAGTATATTTTTTTCTTTTTCTTTCTTGAAATCGTTTTGCATATCTATTCCTATTTGTAATGGATTTTATCTTTCCTGTCTTCTCAGTGGTTGGAGTGAAGAGATACAATTTTGAAATGAAAATGGAAATAATAAAAAAATTAAAAGATAAAAACTCCTAACTTTTAACTTTCCTTTGATGACTGATAAGTAAATTGATTGGTAACATATATGAACTATTATCAGTCTTTTGACTATGATAAGGTTGCTAAGGCTTAGTTAATAACCCCCATGCCAAATAGTCAAAGGATATGAACAGACAATTTTCAGACAAAGAAATTACAATCATTTCTAGTCATGTAAAAAAATGCTCCAAATCATTATTGATCAGAGAAATGCAAATTAGGACAACTCTAAAGTACAATTATACACTTCTCACGTTGACTAATATGATAGGAAAAGATAATGAAAAATGTTGGAGATGTGGGAAAACTGGGACATTAATACATTGTCGATGGAGTTTTGAACTGATTCAACAATTCTGATGGACAATTTGGAGCTATGCCCAAAGGACAATCAAACTGTGCACACCCTTTGATCCAGTAGTGTCTCTACTGGGCCTGTAATCTCAAAGAAATCATTAAAAAGGGAAAAGGACCCACATGTACAGAAATGCTTATAGCAACCTTTTTTGTAGTGGCAAGGAAACTGAGTGGATGCCCATTAGTTGGAGAATGACTGAATAATATATGAATGCTATGGAATATTATTGTTGTATAAGAAATGATAAGCAGAATGAATTCAGAAAGGCCTGGAGAGACTTACATGAATGGATGCTAAGTGAAGTAAGTAGAACCAATAGAATATTTCACACAGCAATGAGATTATATGATGATCAATTATGATGACTATGTCTCTTTTCAACAATGAGGCTATTTAAACCGATTCCAATAGACTTGTGATGGAGATAGCCATCTGCATCCAGAAAGAAGACTGTTGGTTCTGAATGTGATTACAGCATAGTTTTTTTCACTTTTGTTGTTGTTGTTTGCTTGCATTTTATTTTTTCTTTATTTTTTTCCTTTTAGATCTGATTTTTTCTTGTGCAGCATGATAAATGTGGAAATATATATAGCAGAATTGTACACGTTTAACCTATATTGCATTACTTGCTGCCTAGAAGTGAAGGGTGGGGGAAAAGAAGGGAGAAAATTTGGAACACATGGTTTTGCAAGGGTAAATGTTGAAAACTATCTGTGAATGCATTTTAAAAATTTAAATTGCAATTTAAAATTGCAAAAAAAAATTAAATTGCAATTGCAATTTAAAAATAAAAAGCTATTATTAAAAATTTTACAAAATAATCCTCATGTCAACTGAAAAATATCAGTTATATGGTTGGCTCTCACTGGTCCACAAATCAATGTGGATCCCATAGGATAGGATCACCACATGGTCAGAATCTTGCAACAGCTAACACTAAGTATGGCAACTGATGACAGTCAACCCCCATTGTATTTGTATTTTTAGTGCTGTGAAAAGGGTAATCTGTTTATGTATAGACACAGCCAGTGAAATATTCCTGACATATCCTATGATCTACATTTACAGTGTGCTCATAGAGTGAATAGCACTATTATTTTCTTTGAGAAGTCACCTTTAATATTAAATAGCAAGTAAGTGATTTTCCTCCTTCTTTTTCATTGGAATTCACATTGGCAATGCCTTTCTCCAGAGTAGTAATTTAACTTCTACCTACTATGTGTCACTATGAACTGCTGTGAATGACACTTTTGAAACCTGTCTTCTCCTTGATGTTCCTCCACATTTAATTTCCTTATAATTATAGCTTGCCTTGATTTTATTTCTTATAGTGAAAATGATGAGAATTAGATAAGGAGTATCTAAATGAAATTAGGTTTAATTGAAGTCTAGTGGCAGATTTGGGGTACAGGGAGTTAAATAGAGCTCCCCTGCAACCCCTTTGGATTCTGCACAAGGATACCAAGTTAAATCAGGTCTAGTAGCGGTGCAGAGTCCCCTGTAAAGGAATTTACAGACCTGAAAACCTAGATTGATAAAAAAAGTTTATTGTGGGGTTTGGAAGTAAAGTTTAGTTAGTAAAGTTGAGAGTAGACATAAGAGGCCACTGGAGCTACAAGTCCAGAAAGGCAAGAAACCCTTGACATGACTGGCATAAGGAAGCCATGTTTAGGACTTCTGCAAAGAGTGGACTCCAGTTTTCCCCTCTTATAACAGGGGGGCTTTTGGTAATCTGAAGGGGCTTGTGAGTGGAGTCCCAGGTTGGCCTCTGGCCTGAGCTTCAACCAGAATTAGAATTTGAATAGAATTCAATGGGTTTTTAGATAAGGAGGAAGTGCTTGGGGTGGAGGTTGGGTAACCTGAGCAGATCATTAGAATGGGGGCTGGGACAGCCCAAGTTAGCTCAGATCCGATGGGGGCTGGGGGAGCCCAGATATCTCCCATTGGAATTCATGGGGGTTGGGAATTAGAAAGGAATCTTAACCCACATCAAAAACAGAATTTCTGAGCCAAAAGGAGCCTTGGAGATTTATCAAGTCCAACTTCACCATTTTATAGAAGAGTAACCTGAGACCCCTAGAAGCAAAAAGATGAACACAAAGTGGCATAACAAAATCGGCATATCTAGGGCTAGAATTGGGCTCCGGAATGCTAGACCATTGGTATTTTCATTAAACTAGACTTCCTTATTATGCCTTTGAGCTTGTATTGATATTCTTGAAAACCCATTGTTTTCTTCCAGTGTAATAGTGTTTAAAATAAATTACTTACTCTAAATTAAATGAAGGTATTCCAAACTTGCTGGATGATTTTATTTATTCCCTGTTATTTACATTTTAGTTTGTGCCTGCAAGGGTGGGAGGTATCAGGAAAAAGTCTTTTGACTGCATTTACTTATCAATTCAGTTAAATAACCTTTTTGGCTGATCATTTTGTTGCATTAGTTTTTTGTACATATAAATGAAAAGAATCTACTGGCTCTTCAGCTTTATACAGACATAGCCTTAGTGATTCAATTTAACTGAGCAAATGTTGTTGTTGTTGTTGTTGCTTGTCCTTTGTTCTCAAAGAGGACCATATATCAGAAAGGTAATACCACGATATGCAAGTGAATTGGATTTGAGTGAGGGAGGGTTGTACAAAACACCTGCGTCACTTTCCCCTCTTGAGCCATCTGAGTCCAGTGTCAAGATATAAGTCAAGATGACTAGAGATGATCCTGGATAAAATGGGTGACCTTGGCTTTTTAAAACTAAGGTCTTTAAAAAAGTCTCAGTTTGACTGAGGCTGTACCCATTCAGTGATGAAGGCTAAATAGAAACTGAAGTAAAGATTCAATTCTCACCTTCAAAACACACTATGTCAGGTTCTTGGGATTCAGAGACAAAAAATGAAATACCTAGGCATTAAGGTGTTCACCTTTTAAAATGGCATAACTTGTGTATCATAAATAACTACAAAGTTATTCCAAGATGTGAATAGTACTAACAATTGGGAACATCAGCAAAGGTTTCATGCAGAAGATGGCACTAGACCTGGACTTTGAAGAAACAGAAGGTTCTTCAACTTTCATTCCAAGCAATGGGATAGTTTATGTATGTAAAGCTATCTTCATAGCTGTAATGTTGGAGATAAACTAGGTCAGTTTTGTTACAACACAGAATGCATGAAATGGAGTAATTTGAAATATTATCAAAATATTGATAGGAATAAGACAAATTATAAATAGATCTAAATGGTAGTTTGAGGATTTTGCATATTATTCAAGAGTATTTAGAGATCTATTGAAGATTCTTGAATAGGTGAGTAGAAGTGGCCAGATGTGTGTCTTAGGAACATTATTTTAGTAGGTGTGTGTAAGATGAATCAGAGATAGCAAAAATTATAAACTGAAAGGAAAGATCTAAAGATAACTTTTAGATTCTGAATCTGAGTGCCTAAAAGGAGGATGGTATCCCAAGTGGATATAAGGAAGTTTGGAGGAAGACAGATTTTAGAGGACATATAATTATTCCCTATTTGAATATTCTGACTATAAGATGTGGTAAACTACACAGGTTTATATGATTAGCAGGTAACTCACAATGTGAGACTGGACTTCATGGGAGATTTGGGGATTAAATATACATCCAGGTGTATATGTATTCATAGAATTGATCCTTGAATTCATAAGACCTAAAGAGATCACCATAAGAGAGAAAATCTAGGGCAAAAACATTAGGTAATGGCCTTTCTTAATGAGTGAGAAGTAGATAACAAATCTAACAAAGGAGAGTGAACTAAACATCTCAGATATATGAAAGGAGAATCAAATCAAAGTATCATCTCACAATCTAAAGAAACATAGAATATCCAGAAATTAGAAAACGTTATTTGTAGTGGAACCAGTGAGTATTGTGTAATTTTCTCCAGTAAAGTTTAACAACACTGAAGTAATAGGAAAGAATGTACACTGTAGAAATAACTCTAAGTAGGCTTCAGAATGGCATGTTTGATGGTGGAACAAAGTAATAAAGAATTCAAGGACAAAGGTTAATAAATAGTTAAACTGCTAAAGTATAGAGTAAAGGGTGAGGTAGGAATAAAGCCAGAAAAGATTTAGGATTGAGGCATGAGAAACAATGTAAAATTATGAAGAGAAAATCTGAAAGTGTTTTATAGAAACCTAGAAAATACCTAGAATAGTTCAAGTTATTATAGATCTTATTCTTAGTGTAATTTAGTATTCCTGCTAATTAGATACAAACAACTACAACTTTGCTTCATAGAGCTTTAGAAAAGCCACAGCAATTTATACATCATCTCCTTTCCTTTCTTTCCCTCTGAGGCAATTGGGGTTAAGTGACTTGCCCAGGGTCACACAGCTAGGGAGTGTTAAGTGTCTGAGGCTAGATTTGAACTCAGGTCCTCCTGACTTCAGGGCTGGTGCTCTATCCAATGTGCCACCTATCTGCCCCCCTCTTTTCTTCATGAATAAACTTTCAGAAGGAGAACAAAGAAAAATCCTGGAGAGAATACTCGAGGCAATACGTAATAAATCCTTGCTAAACTTATTTTGGAACTTTGGAATGTTCAATAACAAAACTCTTGGGCTTTAAATCCTTTCCAAGGCTTCAAGCCATTAGAAAGCAAGCAATATCTTTAGAAAACTCCTTGAATGTAGACCAACACAAGTAATACTTAAATGTTTTACTTCCTTCAAGTAAATATCCAGCTGAGCCATTTTGAGCAGTTGTGTGTTAGGTTCTGTATTTAGTTAACAAAAGTTCTAAGATTAAAAGTTACCACATCTATATTATAAAAATGAACATCTTTGGGAAATTGTCAAATGATAATGAATGAAATTATTAGAGCCAGGAGAACAATTAATATAATAGCAGTAACATAATAAAGACATATCTTTGAAAGCTGTAAAAAACTATGATCATTGCAATGACCATTGATGAAGAAGCAAATGGGTTAGTTTTAGAGTGCAAAATGAGACTTTTTTAAAATGGCCAATGAGAGCATTTGCTTTCTTTAATTTTGCATATAAAGAATTTTTCTTTTCTTTTTTTCTGTAGTGAGGTGGAATTTGGGAAGAAGAGGAAAACATATTTGTTAATTAAAAAAAAAAACAGTAAAACTTTAACAGGTGACATTTTAGAAGATGCCATTTAACTCATAATATTATCCTATATACACACTCTATGTATCAATTAAATTATATTATTTTGTACAAAACCTGTGCTTTCTTACCTCCTTACTGTTTTTTGAAATCTTTCTTCTTTAAAACCTAGCTATATATCCTTTCCTCCTATATTTAGTCTCAGCGACATTCCTTACTTCTCATTCTCTCTCAACTCCCTATATCCAATCTGTTCAAGTTCTATTATTTTTACCTTCTCAACATGTATTTTATCTACTTTCTTCTTTCTTCTGATACTGCTGTTATCCTAGCATGACCTCATACTTGGGCTGTTGTAGTAATTTTCTGATGGTCTACTTGACTGAAGTATTCTATTCTAATGCATCTTCTATTCAGGTATCAAAATTATCTTTTCCTTTTTAAAATTAATTTTATAATTATACATTTTTTGACAGTATATATGCATGAGTAATTTTTTTTATAACATTATCCCTTGTATTCATTTTTCCAGATTTTCCCCTCCCTCTCTCTACTCCCTCCCCTAGATGACAGGCAATCTCATACATTTTACATGTGTTACAGTATAACCTAGATATAATATATGTATGTAAATCCAATTTTCTTGTTGCACATTAAGAATTGGATTCCGAAGGTATAAGTAACCTGGGTAGATAGACAGTTGTGCTAATATTTTACATTCAATTCCCAGTGTTCCTTCTCTGGGTGTAGTTGTTTCTGTCCATCATTGATCAGCTGGAAGTGAGTTGGATCTTCTTTCTATTGAAGATATCCACTTCCATCAGAATGCATCTTCATACAGTATTGTTGTTGAAGTGTACAGTGATCTTCTGGTTCTGCTCATTTCACTCAGCATCAGTTCATGCAAGTCTCTCCAAGCCTTTCTGTATTCATCTTGCTGATCATTTCTTACAGAGCAATAATATTCCATAGCCTTCATATACCATAATTTACCCAACCATTCTCCAATTGATGGACATCCATTCATCTTCCAGTTTCTAGCCACTACAAAAAGAGCTGCTACAAACATTTTGGCACACATAGGTCCCTTTCCCCTCTTTAGTACAAAATTATCTTTTCCAATGACAAATTTGAGAGTCACATTTTCTTTCTTCTCCTCACCCCTCATTTCAATAAATTTCAAATGGCTTCCTTTTACCTCCAAGATCAAATATAAAACCCTATTTAACTTTTAAAGCCCTTCATAACTTGACCCTTTTCTTGTCTTCTCACTTTTTGCCTTCTGGAAAAAGCCTTTCTGATCACTCCCACTGTTAGTGCCTTCCTCTTTGAGATTACCTCCTATTAACACTATATACATTTGTCTAATATTTCATTTTACAAATGAGGAAACTGAGGCAAATAGGATTAAGGGACTTGCCTAGTAATCATTTTTTTAATGTTTGAGGCCAGATTTGAACTCAGGAAGAGGAGTCTTTCTGATTCCAGGATTGGTACCTACTAGTTATTTATCATGTATCAAATATTAAGTTTTAAAAATATTAATAGGTGAGACAGTTTCTGTTTACAAGGATATAACATTCTAATTGGTGGAGAATTATATAGGAGAATTAAGAGTATACACCTAAATATTTGTTGAATTGAATCCTTGAGGGTAACATGTATACAATGTATATGAACATATACATATAATTTGTGTGTAGTTATGAAACACAATTTCAATAATTTTAATAATTTCAAATGTGTCTGTAAAATGTAATGTTGTAGAAGAAGCTGCAACATCTGAATGGTTTCTTTGGCTCTATCAGGATTTCTTTCCTGGATTTCAGACACATAAGTAAAAAAATTATACATAAAAATTCATTCTGGAGAAACAAGCATCTCATTAGGCAGCTGCCTGGAAATATTAAGAGTTGTTAATTGTTTGGCAGGCATACATGAACAGGGAACAGAGAAGCACTTCTTGTTTGCCTAATTCATCAAAAACAAACAGTGACATACAATATAATACAAGGAAATTTTGTTATGTTCACTACATTATTTTCTCAATTCAACAAGAAAAATTAATAGATTTTTAATTTTTGTATCTAATCTCTAAAAAATTAAGAAAAAAATTAATGTATGCATAGCTAAAAGAAGTAGTCATCTGATCCTCAAGATCTGAGGGAAATTACCAAGAGATTTTGTTTCTTAACTAACTACTCTAGTACTAGGGATATCTTCACATTATTTCATTTGGTGATTTCATCAATTCCTAAGGTTTCAGTTATCATTTCTATGCAGGTAACTCTCAGATCTACTTAATAATTCAGTCCTCTCTCTAGACCCAACGGCTTTTTAATCATTTTGTATTAGGATGTCCTATAAACATGTTGAAACTAAACATATACAACTACTCAACTTATTATCTTTATTTCAAAAACCTTAATCTTTCCCAAATAGTTTTCTATTCTCTATTATTATCAAGGGGATTGCCATCTTCCCAGTTTTAAAGGCTTAAAAAGTATGTTTTATAGCCCTTTGGGCATAGTTCCAAATTGCTCTCCAAAATGATTGGATTATTTCACAACTGCATCAACAATGCATTATCATTCCCTCCTTGTAACTTTTTGCACATGATTCTCCATTTCCCAGCTCCAATCAGTTTATTTGCTGTTTCCTGTTTTTGGCATTCTCCACCCTCATTTCTGCTTCCTAGCTTTCCTAGATCTCTTCAAGTCTCATATGGAGTCACATTTTTTTGTAGTCGTCCTTTATCCTATAATTCCTTCTTCCTCAGGACTGACTATGGATCACAGCATAGTATTTTCACCTTTCTGTTTGTTTGTTTTTTATTTTCTTTCTCAATTTTTTCCCTTTTTGATCTGATTTTCCTTGTGGATAACTATGGAAATATATATAAAAGAATTGAACATGTTTACCGTATATTCGATTACTTGCTGTCTAGGATTGGGGATGGAAGAAAGGAAGGGAGAAAGATTTGGAACCCCAGATTTTGCAAAGGTGAATGTTAGAAACTTTCTTTGCATATATTTTGAAAATAAAACACTATTATCTAAAACAAAACAAAACAAAACAAAAAACAAAAACCTATTAGGCTTCTGCATCAATTAAAATCGTACATTCATGGATTTATATCAACATATGACAGTTCTTACCTTATGAGAAAAGATATATTTAAATATAAAAATATGTAAAATGTCACTACAGATTAGCATTAATAAATGAACAATTATAGTCAATTTTTATGATAGGGAACACTAAATTTGGACTCCAAGTAAGCAAAGTTTCTCCTCCACAAAACAAATTCCATTTTGGTAGACTTGAACTACTAAAATTTTATTCAATTATTATTGTAACTTAATTTTGTCAATAAAAATTGGTATGGATTTGTTTCTCTTTTGTAATATAAGCACCTACACAATATTCTTTATTTTACACAAAATATTTATTACCCAGCCTTCTCTATTGAACTGAATAATCAGATTATTAAACTAATGTATTCTCTTACACCACTATGTCTTCTATAAAATAGCAAGCCTAGTTAGAATCCAGAATTCCAAGCATTTTGCAATTTAGAGATGAGACTAGTCCTTGAATCTTTCTCTATTCCTTTTGACCAGAGGATGAACTTGTATATTTTGGAGAATTAGAGTATTTGTATCTCTCACTAGTGTCCAAGCAGTATTCACAAAACAGCAATGACTGGTGGGAGTGTCTGCACTTGGGAGCCCAATTAGAACAACTTATGACAGGTAATTTCAGAAATTTACAAGCAACTTAGAAGAAAGCCACATTTCACATAAAAAGAACATCTTAAGGACTCCAGAAAAAAAGATTTTTCAGGAGCTTCAAATTTTCATTTTGTCGTATGTGCACTCAGCTTGTAGCTTCTATACTCTGGACTCTGTATGTACTTGTGACTGATTGTAACAGATTTTTAAGGGCATGTTACTAAACCACCTGAATAAATATTCTTAATTAAAATTATTTAGTCTTGATGACTTACTGATATCTATTCATAATCATGAAGGGAAAGAAGAGGATGAACATTAGTGATGGCTTGGGAGCTTTAGGATTAGAAAGAGAAGTTAGAGTTAAAGCTCTAAATAAAAAAATATAATGGTTTCATAGAAAAAGAAGCAATATCAATGCCAAGCCTTTCCCCACCAAATACCATAGTATCTAAATTTTAAAAGAAAATTTAAATGAATTATGGATGGAAATAGACAGTAATACTATAATAGTAAGGTGCTTCAATCTTTCCCTGTCAGAACTACATAAATTTAAGAAAAATTAAATAAGAAGTCAATGAAATGAATAGAATTTTAGATAAATTAGATATTATAGAGAAAATTGAATGAGAATAGAAAGGAACATATCTTTTTCTTAATAGTTCAAGATATCATTACAAATGTAATTAGGACATAACAAGTTTACAGTTAAAAAAATTAAAGTTAAAAAGAAAAGACGAAATATTAACAGTATTATTTTCAGATAACAATGCAACAAATTTTATATTTTGATAAATATAAGGATATTTGATAAATAAAAATAAAGGATCATGAAAACAGATTTAAAAACTAATTGGGGGCTAAACGACTTAATAATAAAGAACAATTGGTTTTAAAGAACAAATCATAGAAACAATCAATAATTTCATTAACAAGAGTCACAATAATGAGACAACATATAAAAGCCTATAGCACACAGCACAAATAGTAATCAGAGGGAAATTTATATCTCTAAATGCTTACATCAAAAAAAAAAAATCAAGAAAGAGTAGATGAATGAATTGAGAATGCAATTTAGAAAACAATGTAAACCCCCCTAATTAAACACTATATTAGAAGTCTTAAAAATTAAAGGTGAGATTAATAAAATTGAGTGTAAAAACCATTAGGTTAATAAATAAAAGTAGAAATCAATTTTATGAAAAAATTCAATAAATTGGGTAAAACACTGGTGAATATGATGACAAAAGAGAAAAATCGAGCAACTCATATCAAAAAAAAATTTTTTTAAAAGTTAAATATACCACTATTGAAGATTAAATTAAAGCAAATTATTTTGCTCAATTACATGCTAATAAATATAACAATTTAGATGATATGGAAGAATATTTGAAAGATTATTAACTCCCAAGATTAGCAAAAGAGAAACTAAACAGATCTATTTTAGCATAGCAATTGAACAAGCCATTAAAAAAAAAAAAAAAAAAAAAAAAGCAACAGGACCAGATGGTGAATTCAATCAGACTTTAAAATACTAATTAATTTTAATATTAAATAAATTATTTGGAATAATAGCCAAAGAAAGGGTCCTACTATCTTCCTTTCATGAAACAAATACGATGCAGATATCTAAACCAACAAGAGAAAAAATAGAGATGAAAAATTATGGATCAATTTGGATGCAAAAATACAAAATTAATTATTCACTAATAGATTATCGTGATATATTTCAAAGATTACATATTATGACTAAGAAATTTGTAATAGGAATGCAGGGATGGTTTGACACAAGGAAAACTATCAACATAACATATCAATAGCAAGAGTAAAAAAACATGATTATATAAATAGATGTGGAAAAAGCTTTTGATAAAGTACAACACTCATTTTTCATTAAAAACATACATTTGCAGCTATATGTATAAATTGATTTTTCCTTAAATTTATAAAAAGCATTTCCCTAAAAACCTTAACAAATATTATATGTTATAGGGACAATCTTGAAGCCTTCGCAGTAAAATTAGATGGGAATAAATGCCCACTGTTACCAATATTATTCAATAATATATTGAAATCTTAGCATTAGCAATAAAAGAAGAAACAATGGAAGTGAATGAGGTAATAAAATGATAACTTCAAATGATATGATGATATACTTGGAAAATTCCAAAGACTCAATTAAAAAGCTATTTGAAACATTTAATATTTTTTTCTCATAAAAGTCATGTTTTGAAGAAGGCATAAATCTCCCACCCTAATGAAAAAAAATCCTCAGGAAAAATAAAGTTTTTTAAAAAGAGAATATAGTATGCTTCAATCTGAATTCAGATACAATCAGTTCTTTCTCTGGTTATGGATAGGATTTTTCATCAAAAGTCCTTGAGGGTAAGTAATCATAGATCATTGTAGTACTGAGAATAGCAAAGTCATTTATAGTTGGTCATCCCAGAACAACAATCAATAATTTTAGAGCAGTTTACACAAATCATTAGCATTCCTAAATATCATAAAATAATTAAAAAAAAGATATAGTAAGCGATACTCTATTTAAAATAAGCCCAGATAGTATAAAATAGATGGGAGTACAGCTGCCAAACAAATGCAAAACATTTGCTTAGTGTGTGTGTGTGTGTGTGTGTGTGTGTGTGTGTGTGTGTGTGTGTATACATACATACATATTCATGCAAGGAAAATAAAGTTAAATAATTAGAAATATCAATTATTCATGGGTAGAAAGGGATAATATAATAATAATAGTAATAATGTTTACCTAAACTAACATATAGTCAATGTCATCCCAATTATTTAAAATTATTTTACTGTTAAAAATAATAGCAAAATTAATTCGGAGGGAAAAATGTCAACAATAGCAAAGGAATAAAGAAAAAAAAAAGTAAAGGAAGGAGGTTTAGCATAAATTTTAAAATGTAAAACAGTAATTATTAAAACAGGTGCTAAGAAATAGAAAGGTAGAATGGTGGAACAGAGTAGATATACAATTTACAGCAGGAAATGAATGTAATAATCTTATTTTTTATAAGTTTAAAGAATTAATTTTGTGTGAGAAGAATTCATTATTTGGTAAAAATTGTTGTGAAAATAATATATTGGTCTATGCCTAATTTCTGCTAGACAGTTTTCTAGCAGAAATTAGGCACAGACCAATATATTATCATACACCAAGATAAGGTCAAAATGGATATATTATCTAGATGTAATGAGAGATATTACAAGAAATTTTTTCATTTTGTAAAGGCCACTGTTCTACCCACAGCATTGTATCAGTTTTCCATTGGATGGGAACAGGTGAGAGTTCAGACAGGCCTTCAACAGCAGCCCTGCCTAAAAAGCCGAAGTACTCAATTGTAATCCTAACTGTTGTGATATCTCTTTACCATAGATTGTTGGGAATTTTTTCTATTACAAAAGGAGTAAAAACTCCTTTCATCTTCAAATATCCATCTCAAAGGAGTAACACTAATTTCAGCTGCTATTGATCCTCCTATATCACACATGAGTGTCTACCTTAATCTTTGGCCAATGACCTCTAATGACTGTATGATCTGCACCTGTGTCTACCAATCCTTTTAATGGTATGCCATTTATATAGATAGTGAGCATAGGATGGTCAGGTCTAATGGCTGCAGTCCAGAATATTCCTGGATTGTGTTGGTGGGAGTCAAAATCTGGGTAAATATCCTGGGTGATGTCACACATTGTCTACCTGTATTAGTGACTGGGATATTAGCTACACATTCCCCAGTTTCCCAAATCAGTGTATGGAAAGGCACTATTATGTAAGCATTTTTAGGAGGTGAAATGGTCAAGCCTACTCTGTCTGGAGGCAAGGGATTTATTGGCCCGGCAAGGACAGATTTCACCTCTCCAGGGAATATCCTAGTAGTCCCAGCTGCATACAATTCTATTCTCCCCAATTGCAATCCCTTTCTCCTATCAGGTTGCTTCTCAATTTATTGATCATGTCAGAATACTGAACTTTTAAAGACTCTCTAGGTGTAACATCCGCTGCCGTCATGCCCCAAGTGTTATTTTGTCTGGGGTCCCGGAGCTGGGCCCTGCTTCCCATTTCCCTGAGTCAATTTACATTCTGATGCCCAATGGAAGCCTCTGTTGTATTTTGGACATGAGATTTGGGGTTTTGTTCTCCCTCTCTGTCTTCTATGCCAACACTGATGCTCTACTTTACCACATTGAAAGCATTGATGAGTCTCTCTGGAAGTCTGTTGCCAAAAGGGACTTTGTCTTCCCATGTTCATCATAGCTTGGGTATAAAAGGTATTTGTGCCCTCTGTGGTGCAGTGTCTTATGATCTCCTTTAAAGGAGCATCCTTATGTAGTCCTAGTATAATTCTCTTACAAATCTCATTAGCATTTTTTTCTAGCAAGTATGTCTTATCATATGTCTTATCATAATTTCTGTTGTTGCATTTTTACCAATAATTTGCATGACAACTGTCTGTAGACATCCACAAAATCAGCAAAGGGTTCATTTGAACCTTGTACATTTTCTTGAAGGTTTTCCCTCTGTCTTGTCTTCCTGGGAGGGTGCCCCATGCTTTGATAACAGCAGAAGCAATTTGCTCATATGCTGGTCCAGGGTAATTAATCTGCTCTAAAGTGTCTGCATAAGGACCTAAACCTGCTAGTTGATCGAAGATGACTGGTATATTAACTCCAGGTTGCTTATTGCATTGGGCTTGCATTCTACAGAGTTCTCTATACTCAAAAAGCCACAACAAATTTTGTCCAAGTTCTAAATATGCATTTGCTATAGAATTCCAATCATTAGGGATTAAAATTTCATAAGCCAAATTCTCTAATACCATCTTAACATAAGATGATGTGGACCCATAAAGAGTGCAAGCTTTTTTCAGATCTTTGATAATTTCCAGAATAAAAGGAGTGCATCTTCTTTCTTGACCTGAAAAGTCAAACTCTTTCATAACAAGGTATGCCTTTATTCTCAAATTATATATATCGTGTCCTTCCTTTTTAGCTTTAACTAGTGCCTTTTGTAATTGTGTCATAAAGCGTGGACAAAGCTGCTGCATGGGTGGTGCTGATTTTGTCACTGCCCCTCCCACTCCTCTTCCTCCCTCTACCCTCTACCTGGAATTAAAGGGAAGAGGATCATGAAATGGAGAATGCCCTAAGGGCTCCTGCTGAGAAGTACCCCACTCCTTAATTTCATCAGCACTGTACTTAACTCCTTTCTTGTCCAATTCTTCATGTTTTTTCAGCTGCTCTGTCATCCTCCTACTCTTTCTCTTTTTTCCTTATTTTAAAACTTTTGGGATTCCTTAAAGCCAATTGTATTATGTTGTATATGTAGAATGTTTCTTTAGTAATTGAATCAGGACCATTATCATTGTAATATTCAATTATTTTCTCTTCTACTAGTTTCCACTTATCTGGCTCTCATTTTTCTTCTTTAGAGAACCCAGGAGATGTGTCCTTTAATGTTTCTAAAATGTCAATGATCTGCTTCCAAGTTACAATCAAACCTTGGTTTTTTATTAGCTTAACACACTTGTATTATTCTATACACTTGTCTTGGGGTAGGGAAGGTTCTTTTCTAAGCATTTGTCCCATTTCAGCTGAAACACTATAAAGCCCTTAACAAAGTTTCCTGCTTGTCTATTTTTGTACTTACCCTATTTCTGGGTCACAGGGACTTCTCCACTGAACTCAAAATTGTGTCAGGCAAGCTGCTGAGTATAAATCCTTATGTTGGGTGCCAAAATGTAATGTTTAGACTAGCTTTCTGGAAGCCCTTGTGACCAGCCTTGGTCTTAGCAGAATAATCACCACGAGAATAGTCAGGAATAAAATCCAAAATCTTTATTGTCCCCTTTACAGTTTGTGTCTGTCATAATATGACCCAGTTTTCTCTGCCAGTCTGCCAATCTGTCAGTCAGATCTCAGTGCAGGAGACAGGAAAGCCACCATGAGGAAGGTCAAAGATAGAATCTCTGTGGCTGACTTTGTCCTCAGTTTAAATACCCTTTTACAATTACATCAATTGTAGAACTATTACATCACCATGCTAAGTACTAAGTATTTGTAAACTAGATAACTATTATCTCATCAATTCCACTGAGTTAACACCTTGTTTCAAGTATACTTTCAAATATAGTTCCTCTCTTTATAATTATACTTGCCATGTATTACATTACAGAAGAACCAGGCAGAAAACAAAACAAAACAAAACAAAACAAAAAAACCTTAATATCACCAATAACTACACTGATTTGCTCACTGATTTTATGAGTAACATCCTAGAGAGTAAAGCCAAATAGTTCTTCAGAAGCATTGCTAATAATATTAGTTGAAGTGACAGGATTCCAGCTAACTTATTTAAAATTTTAAAAGATTATGTTGTTAGAATGCTAATCTCAATATGCCAGCAAATTATGCAAATTCTGAATTTGAAAAGATCAGTTCATGTTTGAATTCTACAGAAAGGAAATGCCAAAGAATGTTCAAATCACTGAAGAGTTGTGCTCATTTCACATGCCAAAAATATTCTGCAAGGTTCTGCAAGATAGACTTCAGCAATATGAATTACCCCAAGAGCAAGCTGTTTTTAGAAGAGGCAGGAAAACTAGAGACCAAATATGAATATTCATTGGATTATGGAGAAAGTAAGGGAATTAAAAAAAAAAGAAATTCTACTTCTGCTTCACTGACTACAATAAAGCCTTTAACAGGTTAGAGCATAAAAAATGTGGCAAATCTTCAGTGAGATGGGAATATCTTTTGAGGAACCTGTATGCAGGTCAAGAAGTAGAATTAGATTGGGAAAACAGCATGACAAAGCTATGTATTGTCATGTTATTTATTTAACTTATATATAGAGTACATAATGTAATATGCCAGGTTAAATTAACCAAAATCCAGAATTAAGAAAAGATATTGATAAAGTCACTTTCCTTGATAAAGTCTCCTCATTCAAAGAATTCTTTTCTGCAACTTATAGTAACATAGAGTTTCTCAGATGATTCCAAGACATTAAGAGACTTGCCTGTGGTCACATAGCCAGCATGTGTAAGATATGAAATTTGAACCCAAATCTTCTTAGTTTTGAGACTGCCTCTCTCTTCACTATATCATATGATTTTAAAGTTATTCTACTATATTATGTCATGATATAATCAGAGAATCAAAACTATTGGCCTCTAAAGAATAATAGTGAGAAGCATGGCAAACATGAGTGGATTACTGAATTGAAGAACTTTGCACATGAAATTGGAAAAAAAAAGACATATATGGCCAGAAATATTGGTCATGCAGTAATAACAAGGAAAAACTCATGGGCAACTTTGGGTCACATTGATTCCTATATATCCAGATATCTAAAGAAAGGCCATTTAGCACATTTAGTGGACTTTCTTTAGAGAATTTATGAGAGGGAATGGATAGTGGTTAGATAAGATGAGGAGAAAGATAAAGATATTGAAATCTTTATTGCCAGAAGGAATGTAAATACAAATTCACTGAAGTATACTTAGACCTAACAAATATTCCTTAAAATAGTTCTATCATATTAAAAATATGAAGATAGATCCTGATAATTTTTCTTAAGGCAAGTTATGAGATTGGAATAAATGGCAATGAACAAAAATGATTAAAACAAGATATGGTAGTCTTTCTCACTCAAAAAAGATTGGGGATTTGAGAAATTATTAAGAGAGACACAACAATAAATGATATGGCAGATGTATGAAGGAAATCTTAGAGTACTCTGAAAAACTTTCCTGTCCTCCACCCCAAAATGGAAAAAGGCAGCGGAATTCATACTATTATGTCTAAAATCATAGAGGTAACATGAATTAGTAAGTAATAAAAATAGTTTTATAGTTGTCTGATCATTAATCCATTAGTACAATCTATTAAAAGATAAGAGTAAAGTATGATTTTTCATATATTTCTATTCCATTAAAATGTTTAATCGTGATATAAATAATGAAAATATGTAACTTGAGGGAAAAATGAAAAATTTATATGGGACTCAATTTCATTTTCTAAAAGATAAAGAGTACATTCACATGCCCTGCATTCTGGGGGCTTTTTGTGTGGTATTGAATAGTAGAAGCTGTTGCAAGATACTCAGATTTTAATTAGCTCCTCACTTTTCAAGAGAGAGGATTATAATCATCAGCATCAAGGATACTTTTTGCTAAAGAGCCAGACAGCTCTAATATGGCAGGAATTGTGTATCCCTCAGTGGATACAATCTCCTGGGACTATTTAGAGAACAGTTAAATGTTCAAATTAAAGTTTATCAAAGAATCTGCCTTTTTAGGAATCATTTGTCTATTAGCAAACAGGGCCCCTAAGGAAACATCTATCCCATACATTTATACAATATATAGCTCAAAAGAAATACCCTTTAAGGATAGAAATTAGAAGAATATGGTGATCCAGTACCTGAACTTTTTATTTTGCTATTTAACTCATAATTCTAGTAAAACTCTGGCCTTATTCTTCTAAGGCACACTTAATACCAGAATATTGAATATTCAGAGGCAGACAGCTATTTTGTTTTCCTTTAGGGTTTAGAGATACCATGTAAGTATAGACCTATCCCTGCAATAAGAATCAACTTACCCTGATGTAATTTTCCAATGAGAGTTAGTTTCTTGACATTTAACCAGATGCCAACTCTTTGATATCTCTGAGAAGCAATTAATATCAATTAACTTTGATATATTGATATTTACTGAGAATATCTTATAAGAACAGAATTGACACACAATCTGGACAATTCCAAACTCCTTCCATTATTATCTTGGGGCTTGGAGTGTGCTCAACCTTAGTTGCTACAAACAATTTTCTTACCCCTCCCATTTCTAAAAGGAAATTATTAGATGAACAAGTCATTTCTTTCTTTGCAGGAAGTGTGTTAGAAGCTATGTTGATTCACTTTTAGGTTGGACCATACAGATTGCTCCAAAGGTTATATTGACTTTTCACCTATTTCAGAGGTGATAGCTTCCACAATTGCTGCCATGAACTCCCATTAGTTGACCTGGTGTTTCCTTTGCCCTTTTAAAATTCACAAGGCTATTGTATTTCCAATATTCGTTCACCTGATTGGAGAAGAATAAAATAGAGAGAGAACCAGAAGTGCAATGTGTTCAAAGCCATACCATATAGGTAGGTAAAGTTTTCCTCCCCTTGAAGTCTTATAGAATTTTATTTTCCTCATTCAGCACCAGGGAGAGAAAGAGAGAGAGCTCAAGTTCCTCTACTGGAGTTTGGCTCAACAGCCACATAAATGTTTTTTTTCTTCATATGGGGAGCAAAAAGGAAACAATCACAAAGTAGCTACTATCCTTGGAAAGTTTCTTTAA